>NC_064617.1:498048559-498380643 GCF_023898315.1 Schistocerca nitens
CCGGCTCCCCTTAAGAGGTCGAACGAAGAGTCCATCCACACCGAATGTATAATTACATTGTGTAGTCATATTAATGTAACCATCGCCTATGTCAGCGCGCAATAACCACTCACAGACGTCAGGTAGCAGCATTAGCAGTGAAGGGTATATAAAACGTGTCCGGGGGACGCAGAAAACAGTGCAAACGTTGTCGTAATGCGGTCGAGAAGCGATTTATCGTAAGTCCAAAACGGCATGGTCATTGGTTTTCGGGCCAAAGGTGGAAGCATTTCCAAAACGGCTCAGTTTGTGAACTTTTTACGCGTCGCCGTGATTAAAGTATACCGTTCATGGCAAAATGGCACAATCACAAACCGGCGCCGGCTGCAGAGCTGAGTAAGGACAAATAGACGTGCAACTGTTGAGCAGTTGGCCATCCAGATGAGCCAAGGGGCTACCAACACTGTCTCTTCAACGACCGTTCAGCAAACTCTGCTGCGTATGGGCCTCGCAGCAGGCACCCGGTTCATGCGGCTATGCTGATTCCTGGTCATCGGCGATTAAGGCTGGAATTGAACGCCAATAACGCAACTGGACGTCCACTAAGTGATGACAGGTGGCATTTTTAGATGTCAGATGGCTATTTGCGTGTAGGTGTGTGACGTCTAAAAGCAAACACCCTGCAACTATTTTCGGAAGGGTATAGGCCGGAGGAGGGAGCGTTATAGTCTCGGGAATATTTTCGTGGCATTCCTCGGGTGATGTCGTCAGTCAGGAAAGCACAGTGCATCAAAACAAGTATACACTATCCTTGGGGATCATGTCCACTTCTACATGCAGTTGATTTTTTCCTCGGCGCTATGACATCTACCAGCAGGACAATGCAATGTCTCACACAATTCGCAGTGTCTGTAAGTGGTTCGAAAAGCACCAAACTTCCCGGATTTAAAACCCTATCGAGAATTTGTGGACCACCCGAATGGGGCAATTTGCCCCTTGGATCCTCAACCGAGAAACCTAGCGCAGCTTGGACAGCACTGGAGTCCGTATGGGCCCACATCCCTGTCTCTACTTTCCAGAACGCCACGTCCGCAGTGCAAAAGGTGGTTATTTAGGCTTTTGACAGGTGGGGCCACATTAAAGTGAATGGACAGCGTGTTTGTCTCCAAGGCGCACATATACAGTATTCATGTGTGTGGTGTCTGTTCTTTCGGACATACTGAATTCGAAGTTAGATTGATGCTGGATTTGAAGATACACGGATTGGACAGTATGGAATCAGGTCTGTTTGTTCAGTAAGTAGACGCCTCCCTGACGAAAAACGAAATTCTGCAGGTAGACATTCGAAGAAAGAAGAGTATTTCATGTAAAATGGCCGCTAGTTTTTAAAAGAAATCAGAAATGAGACTCGGAAAGTATTCTACGGCATTATTTTATTTACGCTTAAATAAGGCTCGAAACACAGAGGCGAGATAATCTGCAGCATTTAATGCAAACACCTGGGGCTCCCACTTAGATATCTGAGAACACAATGTGTAGAGCAGTTGACATCATTGTTCCAACAGCAAGTGGGGATCATATTTTTTGTTTTTATAAATGGTGGTGTAACGAACCAGAGCCAAGTAATTTCAGTCTAAGCACAAAGGCGCTAATTTCATATGTATTTTTGCAGAAATATCTGTGGTGAAACTATGGAAAAGTTTTCCCCGCCATGCCACATCGTCTGAAATCTGGCTGTTAAAATTCTGTCGGATTAGATGTCACAGGTGATTGTCATGACGAAGACAGAATCTGAGCTATATGAAATAGAAATTAATCGACCAAGTCTCACAGTTTTTAGTGAATTCGCTGATGGCATCTGCAGGACCTGACCCAAATGAGGAAAAGAGTGGTAAAGTAGCATGTTGCGCTTCTCTGGTTCGCACCAGGAAAATGTTGCCTAGCGGAGAAGCAACCAGCGCATGCCCGGCGTGGGTGGAAAGCATAAATTAGCTCTTGTTGCCGCACTTCCGCGTCCCGTTCTTTCCAAAGAGGGGAACTTGTTATGAAAAACCTCAGTCTTTAGCTCCCGTGGAGGAGGGACGGATAGGTAATTTATGTACCCATTGGACGACATATCTTTGAATGTGGAAGTACGTAGAAGTCAGAGGGTGCCAATCCCGGTCATTAAAAATAATTTTCTAGCACATGCTTCAAATGCCCCAGTTTTGCCGCCGTCTATACATTTTTGTCACCGGGCGCATTGTCTTAAGGAGTTTTTCCATATATCCAGACAGAGTGACTTTCCAGTTATTGTTTAGATTGTTGGAGGGTAACAAAAAAGGAATCGGTTTCACATTACAGAAACATTAGTCATAAAATGTCATGAAGATGATTAAGACTTCACCTTTATTGATGGGCCACAGGGTTGCAGCCAATGCTTAGATTTCTGTTTCCTTTCTGGCGTGGACTGGTCAGTCCACATCTTACCTAAAGTAATAAATTCACGTAAAGCATCAGTTGAATACTTAATAAAACTGTCCAGACATTAACATCATTTCAGCATTCGCATTTGTTCGGAGGTAACCCTTTCAGACCATGTGGCTTCAATTATGTACATTAGCTTTTACTGTCTCTTAACTGGAACAGAAGTATCTTTTTCCCGATGGAAACCTGAGGTATACATTTGTAGATGTTCAATATTTTCATCATGTGCAAGTGCTGCCAAGTGTTGGGCATCGCCATGAAAACATCAGCAAGTCAGTGTAGCAGCGAACAGCGGCCCGTGGTTCGTTCGCTATATTCTACTCTGTGATTGAATATTGTTATTTTGCGTGGTAATTATTGAATGACTGTTAATATTTATTACAGTAGAGAATATTTCGTCGTTAGTAATTGTAGTCCATAAAATGAAGCCAAGTGGTCAAAGTATGTTTTGAAAACGCGTATACATTTTTGTAGAAATCTTGCATCTAAAATCATTAAAAAATCACCTAAGAGCGTTACCTTACTCCAGAAAAATTCAGGTCTGAAAGGGTTAAAAAACGCGTCATACACCATGCAAAAAAGTCATAGTAAATATTCATCTTAAAACAGGCCTCCGTAGTCGAGGGCGCTAACGCAAGCCTGTGTGGTGATATTAGACTTGGAGACAAGCCGGTTCGAATCCTGATGGTGGATGAAATTGTCACTGCAGGTGTTTGGCCGTCCACAGCAGAAGAGATGGTGGCATAGCGTATCTGATCACTATTCTTTGCGCCATTATCCTGGATTAAATTCCAAACTTAGGCGCTGTCTCATGTCGTGAGGACATGTGAAACTGTTGATGGTGATAAGTCTGTGGGATGGGAACGCTAAACTTTGCGGCCCCCCTTTGTGCTTTTCGATAGGAGAAGGCTACGTGCCGGTATCGGAATTCACCCTCTTCCTTCCTTCTTCTGTCACAAACCCAACACTACACTGTACATGCACTTATCACAGTCAATCAAACGATACAGATACACACTTGACACTTCATACCAGGTCCGAGGAAGGCAACGGCAAACCACTTCCACCAGGACCTTGCATGAACAGCAGTTCCAGATTCCTGCATCTGGTCGCCTACATTCATTCCCTGAGTATTCTACTGTTTATTTATTATATTCATTGTAAATGTAACGAATTATTTCTTCTGTAAACAGCATCAGATGTTACCTAAACCTTCAATCGGTGATCAGTGGTTACCTTATTGGGCACTTTCTCTCTCTTTTCAGTTATGTCCGCGTTTTTGGGACTCCCGTAACGAGGATCAGCTTTGAATTCAGCCACCAGTCGAAGTGGTGTAATAGGATTCGCGTTAGGGAAGACGGAAGTTTAAATCCCCATCCGGTCATCCAGTTGTAGTTTTTCCGTGGATTTCCGAAATAACTTGTCTTTTTCATACGACCCAAGGCCGATTTCCTTCCTAGTCAATGCGTACGCTCTGTCACTAATGACCTTGCTGCCGGCGGCCTGCGAGTGTTTCCTTCCGGCTCGACTTCAGCTGTACGTTACATGAATATTCATAATGGGGAAAAATTCTTTTCATGTGTTGAATTCATATGTCGCTAAGTGTAGGAATAATTTACGCATAGATCGGTACTTTTTAGCTCATTCCATGAAAAGTGAAGATTTTGTTACGTGTGTAACACTTCCTTCTCCTTTCTTTAGCGACAAATCAACACAACTCGCATCATCAAATCATCGCTGTATATAGTGTTACATTCAGGTTTATCTTTTTTTTTTTAAGATTTCGGTGTATAATTATACAAATGTTACTTACGTAAGCATGGAATGTCAGCTGCTCGCAGTCTTGAGTAGTGGTTGGTGTTGTTGACTCTCGATCACGAGGCGTTGGGTTCGACTGCCTGCCGGGTCCGGGATTTTATCCTCTAGGGACTGTGTGTGTGTGTGTGTGTGTGTGTGTGTGTGTGTGTGTGTGTGTGTGTGTGTGTTGTCCTCATCATCATCGACACGCAAGTTGCTAAAGTGACGCCAAATAAAGACTTTCGCCAGGTGGCCGCAGTCTCCCGACCAGAAGTGCCATACGCATATTTCAGCAATGGAATGGCCCTTCAGTGTAGACCTTGTGGTAGCGTATAGCTCTCTATGTATATGCGTAGGTTGGTTCAAGTTCGGATTTAAAACGTCGCGTAAGCCCGGCTTGCATATGATAAACACAGGTAGAAACGAGATTGAACCGTGTGTCGACTTTTGCTCTTTCTCCTAGAGCCTGTACGATTATTCTACTTGATTATTATTTTTTTAAAGTAATGTACAAGGAAGCACTCGTAGCAGCTTGTTCACAAAGCTGACTTGGATTTGGTTTCACGATTTCTTATATACAGAAACCACAGCTCGTATACACAAATACATGTACTCGCTTGTACTTAATGTGTGTGTGTGTGGGGGGGGGGGGGTAAATTTAAATAGCTTCAGTCGATGGATTCCGACCAATGTTTTCCTTGTTTGTAATCAGCCCCCATTTATTCTCAAATGGGAATCCCACTGTCCCATTACCGGATCGCCTGGTAAGTGGCTGGATAGAACAGAGCCTCTATGAAAAGTACTAGAAATAAATGTTCCTTGCGTAACAGAGGCGCGTGATCATACTCGTTAACTGTGTGTGAACAATACTGCAAGGTATTCATTTGCACTGGCCCGAAGTTCGAAGTCGGTAACAAGTACTTACTTGTACACGGAATTAAATAGTATTCGATCAAAGCGCGGTCCACGACAGAATAATATAAACTGAAATTTATGTCTTAGGGTTCCAGGTATGACATACTTCCCTACTGGTTTCAATGGTCGCAAATTTAGTGATGACAGAAAAATATTTGAGGAAGTTTATTTCTGGTGTAGAGTCGCTTAGTGATCATTGAGAGTACTTCTTTTTGCCGGATCATAGTTTCCTTGCGTTACTAATATCGTTTTGCCCATCGTATCTCCATCAGTTTCCTTGTATTACTCATAGCGTTTGAATGCGTGCTTTCGTTCTTCTGAGGGTCTCGCAATACCTTGCAGAGTTCACGGTGATGCCTTTAGGCGTGAAATCAAAGTGCACCAGACCTTGAACAACCCAGAACACAGTTAGCTTGACTTCGCCTGCTAATGGCATGGTCTTGGACTTTTTTGGCGTGGGTGATCCTTTATGGCGGAACTCCATTGATGCTCTCTTGTTTTCTGGGTCAAAATGGTGAACTCAGCTTTCATCACATGTCATAGTGTTGTTAAGGAACCTATCAATCTGTACCGCTGTTAGGGAATGATGGCTTGAACACCATCTCGTTAATTCTGCTAAGTCTCGTCGGTTGCCGTAAGTTCAAATGGCTCTGAGCACTATGGAGTTAACAGCTATGTTCATCAGTCCCCTAGAATTTAGAACTACTTAAACCTAACTAACCTAAGGACATCACACAACACCCAGTCATCACGAGGCAGAGAAAGGTTGCCGTAAGTGGTCGTCCACTCCGAGCTCTGGGACACACGTTGAGGTTAGCACGACCGTTTCCTTCATTACGAAAACACCCTACGTCGCACGCTTTTCACGTCGATACAATCATCACTGTATACAGCTTTAATTCAACTGTGGATTGAGTTGGAGGCACGTTTTTTGCGGTTAGAAACTTAATTACAGTCCGCTGTTTCCCTTGTGCCGACATAGTTATGTTACACACCGCCGTGTTACATGCTACAATACGGAATCTCTAGCGGCAAAGGGTTAACTTGTTTCAGTGAAGAGGGAAAGTCTCACGAGTAATATGCATGACATGCAATACCTCAAGCGACACTGAGAACAGAAAAAAAATTCGGAGGCATTGCTTTTCAGGATGCCCTCGTATTTCCGTTCCATCAGATATAACCGTATGTTTGTTCATGAAGCTGTTTCGGCAACAGCAGATATGTCGTAATCGCAGTATTTAATGTAGTGCGGGTGCTATGCGCAGAGCTCTGAAATCTTTGGTACTGGCTGACCAAACGTAACTGCTACCATTTCACAAGGTATTTTATAAATTATATGAACACCGAGGCTAAGGCTACTTTCTTAGTGGTGCATAGAAACGCGCACTTGATGCAGAAGGCAACATATAAATCAGGTGAATCATCCACCGCCTACGAAATCAGCATCGCTATCGCTGTTGTACATTCAGTTATCGCCGTAATCTGTGGTAGCTTACGTGAGTTCAGTAAGCTCGTGACGTCTCCCTGACAACCTATCGGCGTATTTGAAATATCTCCTGGCGATGACGACCGAGGAAGTCCACAAAAGCTCGAGAGTGACAAGTCTGAAACGACAAGTATTCCTAGAAGCATTTATCAACGGCCATAATAACTTTCACACCATTCCTTACAGCTATAATGTGGACGTTTACTATCCACTGACGCTCTCTTTTCGTTGCTTCCGCTAGTCTTTTAAGTATGCAGTTTTTAGTGTCGTTACAGGCAGGTAATAATTTCAAAGATAGACACAAAATGAGAAATAGTCCCGCAACAACTTGTGGAATGGATCCCCCTTGTTTTGACGAGAAATGATTGGAAAATGACATGACATTTGAATCAGTACTGTTTTTCGTTTATTTAAAATAAATTATATTTATCTTAACGAGCTGTTGGGCAAACAGAGTTAAGGATGCGTAGCGGTTTGTCATTGTCCAGTTATTGGAAGGTAATCAGCCTGAGATACTCTCTTATCTCAGGTGACTGAAACTGTAGCTCACTGAAGACAAAACTGTTTTTCCTTCCTCATATCTCATTAGTTGTTACCCTTCGCCGTGCCGTAATCTCAAGTACTCATTGATCGTCTGAGAGAAATTAATCGTCATCTTTTGGATGCTTCAAAGTGTTAGAGTAAAAGCGTTTGTATACATTTTATATATCCTCATGGTTAGCAGCCGAAAGATCGTCCAAACTAGCATCTTCGGTGTACGTTAATGGAGCGTATTGTCTTTATTTTGTTGTGCGAATTATACGGCTTTCGGCACTATTCAATGTCGTACACGCTTTCGTTCACGAGATTGTAAGCGAATGAGATACTGGATGTTTTTCGAATCAATAGAGACACTAGCATGCCACAATTTGCCATCACTGTTTTTTGATAGATGTATTGTCTACAGATGTCCAGATACTTGAAATTGGTACAGGACCGAAATTGTACAATAGTACAACAAATAAAGTAGCACTGACTGTTTCAGGCGGGTTGCAAGTATTTAAACAATTAGTAACAACTTTGGACCCAAGTTCAATGAACATCAGTAAACTAAATAACTGGTGAAATAACGAAAGAACTTCTGACATTCTATACAGAGAAACGCAATTAAAGTGTCACTTTCTCGAAGTCATAATTGTCTCCCACTGCGCCTTGTAAGTTTGAAATATCCCTCAAAGGTGCCTACATCCTTTCTCTATAATGGTGCAAAAACAGGACATGGGGCGACGTCACCCTTCCGCTTGGAGATGCTTCAAACAGCAACACATGCGGAAAAAAATCCGGGGCTGAGAAGTTCATGTGACGTATGAGGAGGGGGGGTCAATGGTGTCACATTGACACCAAAGTTCACAGCAGTGCTGGTCAGTGCCGCCGTGGACATGCCATATGATGATAAAGTCGTCACACCACATCTTATTCACATTGTACGCCTGCTTTTGACGCCTCTGCGATGGAGGTCAAAACTGCAACGCCCAGCCTTGAAATCAAGCGCTTTTCTTACGGGGGGCCAGGGAAACATTTCAAATACACCGCCTTTCAACATCGACAGGAAGAGCCCTCATGGGGTTAGCATAAAGGGCGTAAATGAAACCACCCCTTTCCTTGGGGTGTTGATTCCCATATTTTTCTGGACAGTTTGCAGCACGATGTATAGCAGAACGACATTCTTTACACATTTAACACTGCTGACAACCGCTGGGCGATTTAAATCTTCTCTGAGAACGTTGAGGCTGTGCAACCCCACTGAACGTTATGTGGCCGTTTTGGAGTGTAGTGGATTGGCACTTTTTGCTCTGGTATACAGGGTGGAACCACTAGGGACATTTCAAAATCATTCGACGGAATTTGAATGTGATCTGAAACAGCAAAGGGCATTTATGCCTTTTTTACCCTCCCGTGTCTTTCCAAGGGGGGTGCGACATCGACCTACGCATGAATGAAACGGCAAAGTGTCCCTCTAAAACGCCTCAGTTCGGTAACGCTCTCGGTGCCACCGGCGTACCTTTGTTGGGCACTTCAAAAACGTTCCTATACAGTGATAGCCGTTCACTGATTTTTAAGCGCTACACGTCAGCTGAGTGGCGCTAATCGCTAACTAGCGCCTCTGCTCGCAGCATGCTAGTCGACCTGCTTAGCTGGCCTCCCATGCAAGCGGGCCTGGGTTCGATTCCCGGCCGGTTTGGAGGTTTTCTCCGCTCGGGGACTGGGTGTTGCGTTGTCTTCATCATTTCATCCTCGTCATCAGCGCTCAAGTCGCCCGATGTGGCGTCGACTGCAGTAATACTTGCACATGGCGGCCGAACTGCCTGGATTTGGGCCTCCCGGCCAACGATTCCATACGCTCATTTCCACTTTTTTACCGCATGCAAAGATCTAAGGGGTGTCGAAAGGGATGCATGTTACACCGCTGCCTAGGAATCAGTGAATGACTGTACCTGTGCTGACATATTTTTTGAATTGCCCAACAATTGTGCGTGAAAGGCATCGAGGATGTTGCCGAACTGGGAGATCACATGTCAGCGTCGCATCCCCCACCCCCGCCCCTCCCCTATGATCACGCCACAGGAGGGCTGAAAAGGCATGAACACCGTTTGCTGCTTAGAGTCACGTTCCATTTCGTCGAATGGTTTTCAACGGTCCCAAGTGGTTCCACCCTGTGCACCACAGCAAAAATTGCGATCGTGCTACACTCCAAACGAGTCAGATCACGTTCAACTTAGCTACAGGCTCACAATGTTTTTAGAGAAGCGTTGAATCGTCTGGGAGATCGTCTGGGAGGGGGTGTCAGCAGTGGCGAAGGTTGTCAAGGACGTCGTTCTGCTGCACATCGCACTGCAAACTGTCGTTTTCGATAGAGAAATGTGTGGGAATCAACGACCCAAGGAGAGGGGTGATTTCATTGACGTCCTTTATGCCATCCCCTGAGGCTATTTGGTGTTGGTTCTCATAGACGATGTGTCTGAAACGTTCTCCTCTGCATGCCATAAGAAAACCGCCTCTGCAAACCATAAGAAAAGCGCGCGATTTCAACACTAAGCGTCGCAGTTCTGGCCTCCATCGCAGAGGCATGATGATGAGGAGTGAGATGTTGGCAAGGGTCTGTGACGACCTTCCCATCATATGAGACGTTCACGGGTGACAGAACTATGGTGAAATTAGGTGTCAATGTGACATTATTACCCCACCTGACACCTCACATCTGATCACAGGCCTTTTTTGCACGAGTGTCGACACCTTGCTGTTTGAAGCGTCGCCGAGCGCGTGGCTCACATTAAAAGGTGTCACGGTTTTGCACCATAATAGAGAAACATTGTACACAACTTTGAGCAAAATTTCAACCTTCTACGTCGCAATGGAGACAATTACGAGTTTTCGAAAAAGTAGCCTTTTAACTGTGTTTCTCAGTATAGTTATTGTTGACTGAAGCATTCTGCTGCCATCGTCGACGAGTATATCTCGCGAAAGGACTGCGAAAATAAGATAAGAGATTAGGTCGCGTCCAGAGACCCACAGACAGTTGTCTTCCCCTCGCCCAATGTCCGAACGGAATAGGACATGAAATGGCTAATATTGGTGTGTGTGTGTGTGTGTGTGTGTTTTGACAGTTTTGAGTTGTTTTCTGCTGGAGATAGGGCACGAAAAAGTCTCAAAGCTTGGAGGTAAACTTCAAGGAAACAGTCATTAATCTGAAAGTTGCCTACGCTACGATACCGGACATCATCCTGCTGGAGTTCTGGCCTTTCGACCTTCGATACAGATAACACATTTACGTGTCATCACGGATTAGTCTGTGTTGCCACTGTTGAAAGCCACGTAAAGTCCGCGGAAACACATCAGAATCAACCGCCGATCGAATTACGGAGGTTAAAAAACTGGACTCATATTCCGGAGAAGGAGTGTCCAGGTCTTCTGGCTATGGATATTTAGGTTTTCCACAGTTTTTCCTAAATCACAAAGATCCAATTTCATTCCTTGTCCGTGAGTATGTGATAGAGTCATGTGACTCGGCGGTAAGACAGTGGAATCGCATTCAGAAGGATGCGCGGTTCAGATCCACGTCCGGCCAGGAAGATGTAACTTTGACTTCGAAGTTTTACACGGCTGCATCCTTGTACAAAATTGTCTCTGAGTTCGGACCGCGTCAAATTTGAGCTATAGCAAACTTCTTAATGGAAGATTTCGAAGATCAGGCTTTACATTTTGCGCCTCACCGCTCACCTTGTTTTTGTAAATACGTGGATGACACTTTTCAATCGTGCCTCACGGAAAATATGCATTGCATCAGTTGTTGCACCATATGAATTACATAAATCCGAAGAGAAGGTTTGCTATAGAAGTGGAAACGGAAGGCAGATTGCCGTTTTGAGGCGCGTTGATTCATCGAAATTCGGATGGACAACCGGGTCGTTGTGTGTGCAGAAAGCCGTCACATACAGATCTTTATTCAGTTGAGCGCAGTTTCCACCTCATACCTCAGAGGCATTCTGTGCTTAGCACTTTATTTTGCAGAGCCCAAATAATTTTTGATAATCATCCGTGGATCTCAATTGAAACACGTCGAGAATGTGTTCATATATACCACACCAAATCAAATTAGAGCTATAGTCGCTGGTAAACATAGGCGGAAGGCCATCCAGCTAACGGAAGAAGAAAAACCCCGAGCACTCCTTCCATTCTGCGTAGCTACTTCTAAAAACATTGGGCGCATGTTAGATACATATCTATTAGACCAGTAATCCGACCTCTGATTACAGCTTGCTGCATCCAGTGAAAGGCAGCCTGGATATGAGAGTACTCAGTGTCTAGAGTGTGCTGTGTGAACATAGAGAAAATTGCGTAGGGCATAAGATACGTTTTGGGTATACCAAAATCCTCTTCCACGCAATTACTTTCTGGGACTGTGTAACAAAAAACGCGGTAGAAATTCGCATGTGAACCAAAAATTTTAACGGAGACAGTTGCAATCTCAGTGGAGATCAGAGACAAGCGCTTAAGATGGAGCGTCTTCAAAGATAAAAAACACTAAAAAAAACCTACTTTTTGAGCGGATAATTGACGCTGGGGAGTGGTCTCAATTCTCCTTCTGCTCGTCAGTCGCGACCTTGTGGACGAAGAGTTTTATAATCTCATTGGGATTTCTCGAATTCGCGCGGACTGATCCCGCCCTGTGTGTGACGTCACTTCCAATGGAAGTTGAAATACAAACCGACATTATCCGACCGATGACAAGCTTTTAACGCCTCTACCAAGGAGAATGACTTTGCTCCTGACGGACAGTCATCTTATCTTTGAAAGCTCGGGCTGAACTCAGATCGATGCGATAGAATCACCGTGGCATTTTTATACAAATATATACGTTTTTTTAATAGTTGCCCTAAGTAGCTTAAGGCAAATGGCGGGATGGTTGCTTTGAAAGCACAAGACTGATTTCGTTTCGCACCTTTCCCTCAGTCTAAACTTGTGATTCGCCGTACGAAGTAAATATGCACCATCCGTTCAGGAAGTTCTCAGTCTTATTTTATTCCTGTCCTATAAGCGACGCCAGCGCGGTATCTACGGTGAGAGGTTGAACTAACAATCGTAAACAACAGATGTGCATTCGACCAGTCAGCTGTGAGCAGGCACTGTAAAGTGGACGGGCGACCATAGTGTGTCGACTTCGTCGTCACAAATCCGAATGGAGCAACAGCTCACTTCATTGAAATGCAAAACGCGGACAGTTCTTTTATGAAAAAAATCATCATGGGTTACGAAACTTAGTGTTAATGAACCTATCATTCAACGCCAAAGTGCATAAATTCACATGGTCAGCACTTTGATGACATAACCGACATTCAAACCATTGTGACGCACGAGTTGAAAACCACAAAGAACAACTTTGCTAACAGTTTCACATGATTCTGTGAACGTTCTGTTTGTTGTACTGAAGTAGCGGGGAGACTAGGTAGAATACCGGAAGCATCAAAACCGCCATATTTTGTGTATTAATCCAGTGTTGAACTTTTTGGACTGAGGGACTTACACCCAGCGGATCACCGATTTTGCCCGTCTTTCGCATTTTTTGTAACAGGTACCCGCGTGTTGTTAATGTTGTTTTAGTAAGACGAACCTGATGAATACCGTAGGCGAGCGCTAGCCACCGAGCAGCACCGTTTACGCAACCGGTAGAGGCAGCAGACTAGAAGTCAGCCGGCGCCGAGTTCGGGAAACGTTAGCTTTTCGCACCTGTTCTTCCACCAAACACTTGTATCAGTACAAGGAATCACGATTCTACGGAAAGGAACGGCGGTTATAGTGCTACATTTGTGGCGGTGTCTGGTCGATGTGTTATAAGGAATCGTAGCGACGGATGTTCTACAATGATTGGATTAGGTTGGTGCATAAGTTCATAACGTTTTTGTCTTGCGTGTTGCTATTCCGGTTGCTATGGTTTTATTTATCGATTGCCATTTTTTATTTGTAGTTCGCTGTTGCTATTTGAGTTTACATGTTGTCCTTTCGTCGTTTAGAGATAGTGAGTGGAGAGCTTTTTACATTTGAACATAGTGCCAAATAGAGAAATCGCATCATTTCCAACAAATTCTTCTGTTTGAGTCCAAAATGGGGGCGACTGCAGCGGAGACAGCAAGAAACATTTGCACCGTCTCTGGGGATAATGCCAATGGACAGAGCACGACAAGGAAATGGTTTTCTCGTTTTACCGCGGATCGTCTTGACATCAGGGACTGTCTGCGCTCAGGAAGATCTTTGGTGTTCGATGAAGATCGTTTAAAGGCATTAATCCACAATGATCCACGTCACAGTACTCGAGAAGTGGCAAACGCGATGAACTGCAATCATTCCACCATTATGCCACATTTGCATACAATGAGGAAGGTTCAAAAATCATGTGTAGGTGCGGCACCACATGCTCTTAGCAAAAATCACAAAAATCAGCGGGTGGCCATATGTGCATCTGTGCTTGTCCGTCATGAATTGGCTTGTGAACAACACTGACCATTTCTGTCCTGTATCGTTACGAGAAATGACATCTTCATGCTAACATAAGGGGAAAAAAGGAATTATTTAGCTCAGACAAAGCAGCAACTCGCCGTACCTGCGCGCATCCACAAAAGATAATGTTATGCATCTGATGTAACACCGACAGCGTGGTGTAGAACGAATTGCTTTCCTGAGATGTAACCATCACTGCTGACATTTATTGTCAACAATTAAGACGTCTTGCAAACGCAATGTAAGAATAACGACCAGGAAGACTGTTTGAAGTGATGCTATTCCACGATGTCGCCCATCGTCGTTCTGCTAGACTGATAAAAAACGCGGTACAGGAATTGAATTAGGAACTCATTCCGCACCCACCTTACCTGATCTTGCGCCCTCGTATTTTCACATTTTCCGCTGTCTATTGAACAACTTTCAAGGAATTTCCGGATGAAAATGCATTCCGAGCATGGCTCGCCTAGTTCTTCACCTCAAAACCACGTTATTTCTACGATCGCAGAATCAAAACGTTACCCCCATGTTGGCAGACTGTTATAAGTAGTGAAGGGGAATATAATATTGCTGACTAAAGTCTCTTTCATGTGATCTGTTGTGTTTATTAAATCTATGGAAAAACGATAGGAACTTATGCACAAACGTAATAATTATCGTAATTATTATTCCATTACGAAGAAACGTGATGTTTTGTTGTAGCAATACGAGTTTTTGGTGAAAAATTAGGGGAAATGTGATGTTACTCGGAGACTGTGAGAGCAGACGAGTGCCCTGCGCCGCATTTAACGGTTGTGCTATCGTCGCTGTTAGCGGCTGGTGTTCTTGTATGGTATTCAAAAGGTTCGTAAAACGTAGAATGTCGATTTCTCGAAAATCCTTTTGAAGCTCATCGTACTGAAGCACCATTTCTTACATCTAGGTGTGTACTACAGTGGCCGGCCGGGGTGGCCTAGCAGTTCTAGGCGCTAGTCTGAAACCGCGCGACCGCTACGGTCGCAGGTTCGAAACCTGCCTCGCGTATGGATGTGTGTGATGTCCTTAGGTTAGTTAGGTTTAAGTAGTTCTAAGTTCTAGGGGACTGATGACCTCAGATGTTAAGTCCCATAGTGCTCAGAGCCATTTGAACCATTTTTGTACTACAGTCGTGCAGGTACGTAATACTGTCTTGCGAAAGATCAGCAAAGTCGGTGATCCACTGGGTGTGTGCACGCTTGTTAAAAGACCCCATTTTCGACGGGACACAAAACCGCAATTTTTTTTCCGTCCATTCTGTCCTTGTGATTTAGAACTCTGGGTCTACTGATCCCAATGTCAACGACGAGGTGCCACCAACCTTCTTTCGAGATTGAGACTTCTGACGCATTCCCACTAACTCATCAGATGTTTTCGTGAGGGTTTCATAAAACTAAGGTAATTAGTAGCTTGACATTGCGTTACCCGAAGTCAAGAGAGTTTTGTCATGTCCAGTTTTCAAATCAGGGACTAGTGGCGTAAACTCGAGAGGGCAAGGACCTGAAAGTCGGAACATAAAAGTGGACATAAATTTCCAATTTTTAGATAACTATTGAGGTGTGTAATGAACTAAGTTGGTATACTGGTACAACTGTACTCAGAAGTACTGTTCAGCCGGCCGTTGTGGCCGAGAGATTCTAGGCGCTTCAGTCCGGAACCGCGCTGCTGCTACGGCCACAGGTTCGAATCCTGCCCCGTGCGTGGATGCGTGTGATATCCTTAGGTTAGTTAGGTTTAAGTAGTTGTAAGTCCCATAGTGCTGAAAACCATTTGAACCATTTGAAGTACTGTTACGTTATTCAAAACTACCGATACTGATAATAAAGAAATATCGATACGTTTCCAATAAAACAAGATATTTAAACATTATTATTAAACTTTTAACTTGCATAAACAATAATTTGGCACCAGAATGAAATTTTGACTCCGCTGCAGAGTGAAAATTTCATTCTGGAAACATCCCCCAGGATGTGGCAAAGCCATGTCACCGCAATACCCTTTCTTCCAGGAGTGCTAGTTCTGCAAGTTTCGCAGCAGAGCTTCTGTGAAGTTTGGAAGGTAGGAGACAAGGTACTGACAGAAGTGAAGCTGTGAGGGCGGGGCGTGAGTCGTGCTTGGGTAGCTCAGGTGGTAGAACACCTGCCCGCGAAAGGCAAAGGTCCCGAGTTCGAGTCTCGGTCCGGCGCATGGTTTTAATTTCCCAAACAGTATCAATAATTTGATAATTCGTGGACGGGTGTATTTTATCGGCGCCCCTCCAGAGTAGTTTTGCGTTTACTTTGATTGAACACACGCTCTGTAGAACTTAAGCAATCTGCCAGAAGTAACTATGTGCTCACGAGCGGCGGTCTGTACCCGCGAAGTCGATCAGGTGTTCAGGCGCTTTATTATCAAAGATGCATCAGGAACTCAGGAATCGCCGACCTGTGGTGGCCAAGCGAGCAACTGGGCCAATGCGACGCGTTGCTGTACCGGAGACCGCAGGTGCGAACCCCGCCTCGGGCCCAGATAGCGTTCAGAAAGCCATTTAGGAACCTTCATGTACTCAAACATTATATTCCAAATTGTTGACAGTCCCGAAAAGCCGGATCATTTGGCGTCCCTCGTAAGGCTTAAGCGGAACGAGTCACGACAGCTGTGGAACATATTGTATGCTCACGTATTATGACATTTCTGAAGACCGAAAATCTCCTCTGTAGGGAACAACATGGGTTCCGAAAACAACGATCGTATGAAACCCAGCTCGGTCTGTTCCTCCACGAGACCCAGAAAGTAGCAAGTACGGGCGCCCGGGTAGATGCTGTGTTATTTGACTTCCAGAAGGTATTCGATACAGTTCCGCGCTGCAGCCTATTGAGAAAATGCGAGCGTATGCAATATCAGACCAAGTGTGTGATTTGGCGGAAGTTTCTAGCAAAAAGATCATAGCATGTCATTCTAAACGAACAGAAGTTTTAAGACGTAAAGTTACCTCAGGCGTACGCCGGGGAGTGTTGTAAGACCATTTCTTTTCACGACATGTAAGGTGTTTCATGAAGAAAGATACGTCTTGAAATTTTATTTCTGGTTTCAAATTTTTTTTTTTTTTTTTTTTTTTTTTTTGGCCGAGTTTGGGCGGGATTTCACTCTACACGACCAGAAGTCACCAAGAAGAAGACGTAAAGCGCTAAGTGAAGACAGGACCGAAAGCATTGGAGGCCATTATTGAGGAAGAGCCGAATGTGTCAGTTTAAAGACGATCTCAACGGAATCTTGCAAAATGATTTGGGCCTGCATCCATACAAACTTGTAGTGACTCGAAGTCCCTCGTGTTCGACAGAGCGATAGGCAGCCGGAGCCATCGTGTGCGTTAATGTGTTCAAAGCCGTAGTGAACATATCAACGATACAGTATTTTGTTCAGAACACAACTCCAGTTTCTAAGCTTCAAAATGCAACAGCATTTACTTTGATACTTTGAGTAGTTTATTATTTTTTCCAAATTTTGAAAAAAATCACTCCTAACGAAAGACCTTTATATTAATGACCTAGTAGATGACGTAGGAAATTCCATGAAGCTATTCGCGGATGATGCTATTGTATATAGAGAAGTAGCGACACTAGAAAACTATAGTGAAATGAAGGTTAGACCTGCAGAGGAAGGACATGTAGTGCAGGGAGTGGCGATTGATCCTCAGCATAAACAAATGTAATGTATTGGAAATGCGTATACAGGATGACCCTCTATTGTATGATTACAAAACTGTAGAACAAGCGCTATAAGTAGATAGTTCCAAAAAATATCTAGGCTTATGCGCACAGAGGAATTTGAAGTGGAATGACCACATAAAATTAATCGCGATTGCATCAGATGCCATACTCAGTATGTAAGAATCCTTAGGAACTGTAGTCCATCAACAATGGAAGCACCTTAACAAAAGCCATTGCTTGAATATTGCTCGCCAGTATGTGATTCGTACCAGACACGACTGACAGAGGAAACCGAGAACATCCAGCGAAGAGCAGCACCTTTCGTTACAGCTTCATGTAGTTAGTGTGAAAGCGTCACGATGATGCTCAAACTCTGGTGGCAGATGTTGCAAGAGAGACGTTCTGCATCATGGTATTGTCTACCGTCAAAAGTCCAGAGAGCGTACTTCCTAGAAGAGTTAACGAATGTGTTGCTATTTTCTACATACGAGGTATGTTCAAAAAGTATCGGGAATTTTGTAAATTCACTGGTTGCAACTGCCCGATTCGCGAGATTTTTCATTGCTATGTTAGTAAACATCTCTTAAACGAATCTGTACATTGGTAAAAATGGTTCAAATGGCTCTGAGCACTATGGGACTTAACATCTGAGGTCATCAGTCCCCTAGAACGTAGAACTACTTAAACCTAACTAACCTAAGGACATCACGCACATCCATGCCCGAGGCAGGATTCGAACCTGCGACCGTAGCGGTCGCGCGGTACCAAATTGAAGCGCCTAGAACCGCTCGGCCACATCGGCCGGCTGTACATTGGTAGCCATTTTGGATGTTTATTCTGTCGTCAGTTGCCAAGGAAGTTACATGTGTTGGCTTGAGAGGGGCGATTATTGATTTGTTTTATAAATTGATCAGAGAATTTACATTCAATATCGCTGTGAAATGGAATAAAATACCACAAAGTTTTAAAAGTGTTAAATATTGGTTTTGGTGAGTCTGCTGTGAGTAAAACAATTGGTTACGAGTGGTGTAAGCGTATACAAGATGACTGTGAAGAAATCGAAGATGACGAACGTTCTAGACGCCCCATCACATCAGCAACCGATGAAAATGTGGACAAAGTGAAAGAAATGATTATGAATGATCGCCGAATCACAATCGGTGAAGTTGCTGATGTTGACGTATCAGTTGGCTCATGCAATGACGTCTTTACGAATACTCTGGTTATGAAACGTGTGACAGTAAAATTTATGCCTAAAGTACTGAATTTCGAGGAAAAACAGCAGCGAATCGAACTTGATCAGGAGTCGCTAAGTGGAGCCAACAACGATGCAGAGCTACTGAAACGTGTCATAACAGTTGAGGAATCATGGGTGTACGGGTATGACGTCCCAGGGGAGACATTCTGGATAGCCAAAACCGAAAAAAGTGAGGTCGAATGTGAAGGTTCTGTTCACCGTTTTCGTAGTTGTAAGGGCGTAGGGCATCATGAGTTCTTGCCAAAAGGTCAGACGATGGGTAAGGAATACTACCCACATGTTCAACGCCGTTTGCGGGATGCAATCCGAAAAAGACGCCCGGATTTGTCGCGAAACAATTTCTGGCTTTTGCATCACGGTAATGCCCACACTTCACTACTTGTTGGTGAACTTTTTGGCGAAAAACAACACTGTAACTAAGCTCCAGTTCCCATGTTCGCCAGACATGGCCCTGTATGACTTTTCTATTTCCAAAAATAAAGGAGACCTTAAAGGACCGTCGTTTTACAAGCTTAGGAGAGATCAAAAGCGCGTTGCTGGAAGAGCTAGGTGCTATCCCAAGCCGGACGCTGTGGCCGAGCGATTCTAGGCAGCGATTCTAGACGCTTCAGTCCGGAACTGCGCTGCTGCTGCCTCGGGCATGGATGTGTGTGATGTCCTTAGTTAGGTTTAATTAGTTTTAAGTCTAAGGGACCGATGACCTCAGATGTTAAGTCCCATAGTCCTTAGAGCCATTTGAACCATTTTTTTGCTATTCCGAAATTCGAATTCCAGGAGTTTTTCGAGGCTTGGAAGAAGCGCTGGCGTAAGTGCGTAATATGTAATGGGGACTAATTTGTAGAAGATAACGTTAGTGTAGACGAATATTATTTCTAAGGAATGAAAATTCCCGATACTTTTGGAACACAACTCGTATATTTCGCGAAAAGATCATCAAGATAAAATTAGAGAGACTCCAATCCACCCGGAGGCTCACCAGGAATTACTCATACCGCGAACCATACGCGACTCGAACAGAAAAATGGTGTTAGTGACAGAGGTACACAAAGTACCCTCCGCCAGATCTCCTAAGGTGACTTGCGGAGTATAGATGTAGATGACACCTCAAAAAAGTGAAATTTTGTGAAAATCGGAATGTTGGGCAACACTGGCAGAAGGCCATATTGCGCCACAGGGGCGCGTGCGTTCTGTATCGGCCGTATAGACGACGGAGAAGCCTCGGTTGTCGCATGAAATTGTGCTGTCAGGTCTGCGACAACACGCCGTTAGGCGACTGCCGACGCGGCACTCTGCGCCACGCGCGCCCGCTGAGCCGGCGACCTTGCGACGTGTGCGGACGCCTCGCTCGCTTGCCGCGTGTCGCCACCCGAGTCGCAATCCTACTACAAACACCGCGCGGCTCAACTAGTGCGCGGGAACAGTCTGATTCAATTCACGCAGCGGTATTCCGCTGCTCTTTTATTGGCGTCTCAAACTACCAGGTCGAAAAAAGTGTTCACAAGTCTCACAGTCAAAAAAATTGTGATTTCTTATTTAACCTGACCAGATTAGGGCCTTAAGGCCCTCTCTTGCATTCGACCTGCAACAAGAAACACAAAGTATTAGACAACAACCACTATAACAATTTGCATTATTAACAAAAACAATAGTTGACAATGATGATGATGATGATGATGATAAAATAATGGAGGAATTGAGAATGATGTTAGTTATTACATAAAACGCAATAATAATAATAATGGCGGCATTAAGAATGATATTGATTAGCGTAGCACTTTTGAAGCCTTGTTTGGCATTGGAAATTACGGAAGGGATAATGAAATAGGAGAGAATTAAAATGAAAGTGACAATAGTTGCTAGGAAAGAAGACAATAACAACAGAGAACTCTGTAGACAAGGAGAGGGAGAGGTGGTGGGGGAGGGAGGGCTGATGAAATAGAGCAGCAAGAAGAGATAGCTACGGTGATGGGTGAGCCACTACTTGTATTTTAAAGTTTGAAATAATTTTAATTTCCCTAATCCTTTTTTGGGGGGGGGGGGGGGAGGAGGGGAGGAGTTGCTCCAAAGTCGTGTTCCTGATACAGAGAGTGGTTTAGAGAACATGTCAGTGTTGTGTAGTGGTACGAAAAAGGATTTTACTTTGTTCGGAACGAGTATTTCTGCTGTGTTGTTCAGATACTAGTGTAAGGGTTGAAGATAAATAGGAAGGAGTGTAGTGATTGAAAAGACCATACGGCAAACACTGGGTATGATAATTTCCACGGGTATCGGCTCGTAGTCATGTAATTTTACATAGGCAGGAGTGATACGGTCGAAATACGGTACATCACAAATGATCTCACACAAGCATTCGTCGCCAGTTCCAGCCTACGTGAGCTGTCATACGAAAGCCCTTGGAGAATAGGATCACCGTAACCAAGGGTGGGCGGGGGGGGGGGGTTATCAGTGACTAAAGAGTTTCTTTTTAACTCGAGAGAAAATACTTTTTTAAATTCCTGTAATGAAGTGATACTGATACCTTCTTACAGGCTGCAGCCTGGGCGATGGTCTACAATTATCCCCATACTCTTTGCAGAAGAAGTAAAGGTGATTCATATGCTGTTCAGAATTAAAGGTAGAGGAGATTATCTGAACTGAGGCGTGTTGAGTCTCGTTTGAGCGACTAAGATAGCTTTGATTGCGTGCTTGAATGACAGTGAGTGACTAACAAGGGAAACTCTGCATCGATTCCCCCCCCCCGTCCCCCCCCCCCAGTTTTAGTGGGAAGATGGCCCAGTGGGTTGCCCATCAAAAATTGAACACAGATCAAGAATGAAAACAGGAAGAAAAAAAATTACAAACAGCGAACGGTCCAAGAACAAGATGTGCTTTAAAGAGCAGCCTGAAATAGCAACGGCGTCGTTGGTGAGCAGTCAAGGCGTTGGACTACCAATCAGGCAAACCGCGTTCAAAACTCCAGCGTGCATTCCCCCCCCCCCCCCCCCACAACATTATGAACTGTCCGTCCGGTCACTGAAATGTTTCTCTTTCTGGGGAGTTGTCATACTATACATTGATTATACACTGAAAAGCCAAACAAATTGGTACATCTGCCTAATATCGTGTAGGGCACCTGCAACTGCGACGTGGCAAGGGATCGATTGTCTGGAGTAGTGCTGAAGGGAATTGACACCATGAATCCTGTAGGGCTGTCCATAAACCCGTAAGAGTACGAGGAGGTGGAGATCTCTTCTGAACAGCACATTGCAAGGCATCCCAGAATCCTCAACAATGCTCATGTCTGGGGAGTTTGATGGCCAGCGGAAGTGTTTAATCTCAGAATATGTTCCTGGAGCCTCTCTGTAGCAATTCTGGACGTGTGGGTGTTGCATTGTCCTGCTGGAATTTCCCAATGCACAATGGACATGAATGGATTCAGGTGATCAGACTGGATGCTTAGGTACGTGTCACCTGCCAGAATCGTTACTAGACGTATCAGGGGTCCCATATCACTCCACTGCACACGCCCCACACCATTACAGAGCGTCCACCAGCTTGAACAGTCCCCTGCTGACATGCAGGGTCCATGGATTCATGAGGTTGTCTACCTACCCGTAGACGTCCATCCGCTCCATACAGTTTGAAACGAGACTCCTCCCACCAGGCAAAATGCGTCCAGTCATCAACAGTCCAATGTTGGTGTTAGCGGGCCCAGGTGAGGCATAAAGCTTTGTAACGTGCAGTCATAAAGGGTACAGGAGTGGGCCTTCGGCTCCGAAAGCCCAATTCGAATATGTTTTGCTGAATGATTTGCACGCTGACCCTTGTTGATGGCTCAGCATTGAAATATGCAGCAATTTGCGGAAGATTGCACTTCTGTCACGTTGAACGATTCCCTTCAGTCGTCGTTGGCCACTTCCTTGATGGATCTTCTTTCGGCCGCAGTGATGTCGGAGGTTTGATGTTTTACTGGATTCCTGATACTCACGGTACACTCGTGAAATGATCGTACGGGAAAAATCTCCAATAAATCGCTGCCACGGTGATGCTGTGTTCCATCGCTCGTGCGTCGATTGTACACTACGTGCAAGCTCACTTAAGTCTTGATAGCTTGCAATTGTAACAGCAGTAACCGATATAGCAACTGCGCCAGACTGTTGTTGTCTTATATAGGCGTTACTGACCGCAGCGCCGTATTTTGCCTGTTTACATATCTCTGTATTTGAATACTGTTGCCTATGTCAGTTTCTTTGGCGCTTCAGTGTAGATTGAGTCATGTGGTAAGAATACGTTACGTCGCGAGTCAATGTGATGAATAGTGAGAGTAGGCGGAGTAGCACATAGACGTTTCACATAAATGAAATCAACACATAAACAGGTGTGAATTATGTTACAACAAAGGAATTCAAGAGTCAAGACTTCCGAAACGGAACGCAACTTCAAAAACATATGTTTTGATAGAGCACAGAGAAACTCTGATTGTGCAACTGTTGCAGCTTATGTGACAAACTATTATGTTTTCATCATTTCGTTAGGAGTGATCACATTCATACGATCGCATGTATCGGGCAAGGAGGCGTATCTCACTCACTCACCAGACGTACAAAGTATATGCGTCGCTAAGAGATTGCTATCATATGACACCAGTACTGTCACTAATTCGGTGTGTGACACACTAGACGTGTTTTCCGGTGGAGGATTCGGTTGAATTGTCGCCATGTCATCAAACGTTGGCGATGCCTTACTACGGCCACTTCGTTTCGGCTGCTAATAGAATAGTTGTGCAGTATCGACTTTCATTGTCGGTACCTAAAGAAAGGAAAAAAAAATGGTACATGGGAGGTTTGAACACGGCTCGCCCGCTTGCCAGTCCAACACAGTAACGACGACGCCATTTCTGATCGCGGCTGTTCCATATTGCACTTCTTTTTCTTAGACCTTTCACTGTTTCTAATAATTTTTTTGTCCTAAGTCCACTACACCTTTCTCCTGTTTTCATGCTTAATCTGTGTTCGGCTTTTGACGAGCTGTCCACTAGGCCCTGTTACCCCTAAATTTAAGGGGGGTGCGATGGGGAGTTTTCCTGGTAAGAAACACGACGAGGTTTTCAAACCTTCTGGCAGATTAAAACTGTGTGCCGGACCGAGACTCTAACTCAGGATCTTTGCCTTTCGCGGACAAGTGCTCTACCATCTGAGCTACCCAAGCACGACTCACGTCCCTTCCTCACAGCTTTACTTCCGCCAGTACCTCGTCTCCTGTCTTTCTATATCCGTTTTGCTCTGCTTTACGAACTCCACTGCAGAGTGAAAATCTCACGAGTTTTCCAGTTTGCGTTGTAGTTAACGCAAGGCGCCAACACGATTGCGTTTCATTTGTGGTTCGTTCGGACAGGTTTGAAGTGCGGAGTACAGAAATGCCGAACTAAGGATACAGGTACCACACTACGTAACCACTGTTTCAGTATCAAACACCTTGGTGGACTCCGCTATGGGAAGCGTGCGAATGCGGCATTTGTGACCGCGAATGCATGGAGCAGCACGAGCGCAGACGATTATGAATGCGAGACCGTGCATGTTCTCGGTTATGGTGTCCGATACTACAAGCCTAATTTATGTTTGTTTCTAAATCTAAAATGGGACTCCTTGTATTTTATGTCTTCCACTATAAAGAAAGGCATGGGCCCTCAGAACAAACATGGTTTTAAAGATAAGGGAAACAGGTGTCTGTTGAGTTCTGTAACTCACCTGCCACTCAGTGTTATCTACTGGCATTTAGCAAACTCGACTGGTCAGTCTTCTCCAGTACAGCCTGCTCCCTGTCGGGAACGCTTTGTGTGCGGAAGTGGACTTTCCAGGTCATTTGTGCACTCAGGTAGTGGTGAGCGGCCATTGAGAGCGTGTGCCTCAGGTAGGGTGGGCACTCTGCGGCGAATAGACGTACAGAAAGTTTCGACCAGCCACGGACCGCAGCTCGGAGGCATCTTCTGCACTTCGTAAAATATGGCCGAATTCTCCTTGCCAGGTATTGCGAAATAAAATATTTTTATGTAAAAGGTTGTGGAGTGGAAATAAGGGGAGGGCAGTGATTTCCCTCACACTACACGCTCAAACTTAGATTTATCAGTGGACTGCGCACGATGTCCGACAAGTGTTTGAGCGCAACTAGTATTAATCAGCAACCTTGTTGTTGTTGTGGTCTTCAGTGCTGAGACTGGTTTGATGCAGCTCTCCATGCTACTCTATCCTGTGCAAGCTTCTTCATCTCCCAGTACCTACTGCAACCTACATCCTTCTGAATCTGCTTAGTGTATTCATCTCTTGGTCTCCCTCTACGATTTTTACCCTCCACGCTGCCCTCCAATGCTAAATTTGTGATCCCTTGATGCCACAGAACATGTCCTACCAACCGGTCCCTTCTTCTCGTCAAGATGTGCCACAAACTCCTCCCCAATTCTATTCAATACCTCCTCATTAGTTATGTGATCTACCCATCTAATCTTCAGCATTCTTCTGTAGCACCACATTTCGAAAGCTTCTTTTTCCTCCTGTCCGAACTATTTATCGTCCATGTTTCACTTCCATACATTGCTACACTCCATACAAATACTTTCAGAAACGACTTCCTGACACTTCAATCTATACTCGATGTTAACAAATTTCTCTTCTTCAGAAACGATTTCCTTGCCATTGCCAGTCTACATTTTATATCCTCTACTACGACCATCATCAGTTATTTTGCTCCCTAAATAGCAAAACTCCTTTACTACTTTAAGTGTCTCATTTCCTAATCTAATTCCCTCAGCATCACCCGATTTAATTTGACTACATTCCATTATCCTCGTCTTTCTTTTGTTGATGTTCATCTTATATACTCCTTTCAAGACACTGTCCGCTCCGTTCAACTGCTCTTCCAAGTCCTTTGCTGTCTCTGACAGAATTACAATGTCATCGGCGAACCTCAAAGTTTTTACTACTTCTCCATGAATTTTAATACCTACTCCGAATTTTTCTTTTGTTTCCTTTACTGCTTGCTCAATTTACAGATTGAATAACATCGGGGAGAGGCTACAACCCTGTCTCACTCCTTTCCCAACCACTGCTTCCCTTTCATGCCCCTCGACTCTTATAACTGCCATCTGGTTTCTGTACAAATTGTAAATAGCCTTTCGCTCCCTGTATTTTACCCCTACCACCTTCAGAATTTGAGAGAGAGTATTCCAGTTAACATTGTCAAAAGCTTTCTCTAAGTCTACAAATGCTAGAAACGTAGGTTTGCCTTTTCTTAATCTTTCTTCTAAGATAAATCGTAAGGTTAGTATTGCCTCACGTGTTCCAACATTTCTACGGAATCCAAACTGATCTTCCCCGAGGTCCGCTTCTACCAGTTTTTCCATTCGTCTGTAAAGAATTCGCGTTAGTATTTTGCAGCTGTGACTTATTAAACTGATAGTTCGGTAATTTTCACATCTGTCAACACCTTCTTTCTTTGGGATTGGAATTATTATATTCTTCTTGAAGTCTGAGGGTATTTCGCCTGTCTCATAAATCTTGCTCACCAGATTGTAGAGTTTTGTCATGACTGGCTCTCCCAAGGCCATCAGTAGTTCTAATGGAATGTTGTCTACTCCCGGGGCCTTGTTTCGACTCAGATCTTTCAGAGCTCTGTCAAACTCTTCATGCAGTATCTTATCTCCCATTTCGTCTTCATCTACATCCTCTTCCATTTCCATAATATTGTCCTCAACTACATTGCCCTTATATAAACCCTCTATATACTCCTTCCACCTTTCTGCCTTCCCTTCTTTGCTTAGAACTGGGTTGCCATCTGAGCTCTTGATATTCATACAAGTGGTTCTCTTCTCTCCAAAGGTCTCTTTAATTTTCCTGTAGGCAGTATCTATCTTACCCCTAGTGAGTCAAGCCTCTACATCCTTACATTTGTCCTCTAGCCATCCCTGCTTAGCCATTTTGCAGTTCCTGTCGATCTCATTTTTGAGACGTTTTTATTCCTTTTTGCCTGCTTCATTTACTGCATTATTATATTTTCTCCTTTCATCAATTAAATTCAATATTTCTTCTGTTACCCAAGGATTTCTATTAGCCCTCGTCTTTTTACCTACTTGATCGTCTGCTGCCTTCACTACTTCATCCCTCAGAGCTACCCATTCTTCCTCTACTGTATTTCTTCCCCCCATTCCTGTCAATTGTTCCCTTATGCTCTCCCTGAAACTCTGTACAACCTCTGGTTCTTTCAGTTTATCCAGGTCCCATCTCCTTAAATTCCCACCTTTTTGCAGTTTCTTCAGTTTCAATCTGCAGTTCATAACCAATAGATTGTGGTCAGAATCCACATCTGCCCCTGGAAATGTCTTACAATTTAAAACCTGGTTCCTAAATCTCTGTCTTACCATTATATAATCTATCTGATACCTATTAGTATCTCCAGGATTCTTCCAGGTATACAACCTTCTTTTATGATTCTTGAACCAAGTGTTAGCTATGATTAAGTTATGCTCTGTGCAAAATTCTACAAGGCGGCTTCCTCTTTCATTTCTTCCCCCCAATCCATATTCACCTACTATGTTTCCTTCTCTCCCTTTTCCTACTGACGAATTCCAGTCACCCATGACTATTAAATTTTCGTCTCCCTTCACTACCTGAATAATTTCTTTTATCTCGTCATACATTTCATCAATTTCTTCATCATCTGCAGAGCTAGTTGGCATATAAACTTGTACTACTGTAGTGGGCGTGGGCTTCGTGTCCAACTTGGCCACAATAATGCGTTCACTATGCTGTTTGTAGTAGCTAACCCGCACTCCTATTTTTTTTATTCATTATTAAACCTACTCCTGCATTACCCCTATTTGATTTTGTATTTATAACCCTGTAATCACCAGACCAAAAGTCTTGTTCCTCCTGCCACCGAACTTCACTAATTCCCACTATATCTAACTTTAACCTATCCATTTCCCTTTTTAAATTTTCTAACCTACCTGCCCGATTAAGGGATCTGACATTCCACGCTCCGATCCGTAGAACGCCAGTTTTCTTTCTCCTGATAACGATGTCCTCCTGAGTAGTCCCCGCCCGGAGATCGGAATGGGGGACTATTTTACCTCCGGAATATTTTACCCAAGAGGACGCCATCATCATTTAATCATACAGTAAAGCTGCATGTCCTCGGGAAAAAATACGGCTGTAGTTTCCCCTTGCTTTCAGCCGTTCGCAGTACCAGCACAGCAAGGCCGTTTTGGTTAATGTTACAAGGCCAGATCAGTCAATCATCCAGACTGTTGCCCCTGCAACTACTGAAAAGGCTGCTGCCCCTCTTCAGGAACCACATGTTTGTCTGGCCTCTCAACAGATACCCCTCCGTTGTGGTTGCACCTACGGTACGGCCATCTGTATCGCTGAGGCACGCAAGCCGCCCCACCAACGGCAAGGTCCATGGTTCATCAGCAACCTTATGCGGTTAAAATCAAACGAGCTGCGTAAATATGTTTATCGTAATTGTGCAATATGAGAATGTTACATGTGTAACGGCGAGTGCAATATCCATTTTTTTCAGACAGGCTGTTACAGAAAGGTGATCCAAGGAGAATGTGAGTGCAGAGCAGACGTGTCGGGACGCGGCAAGCATACTGCTACCTCATTAATAGTGAAAGAGATTTGTGTAAACCAAACGTTTTACCACAGTGGGAAAATACAAGTCGTTCTCGTTGCAGCTTGTACTACAAAGGCGAAACGGTTGAAAAGATGTTTCGCGACAAAAAGCACATACGATCTGTTAAATTTACAGCAACGGAATAGCACACACTTAATAAACCAGAGATATTTGAAAGGGCTGAAGAGGTTGGGTGTGCCTTTTCCCACATTACGGGAAGAATTTGAACGTGAAGCTAAGGTTATATCCAGCTCTGTTGTGAAACAGTTGGTAATCGACGATGTTGAACAAAGTGAATATAATATGGTCATTAGTTACTGGGCTGCTGGGGAAGCCAGTGTACTTAAACTTTTCACAAATGCTATACGTGTTATTTGTAGTTTAGAGTGACACCAGTAGTTTTCAACAGCTTGGATTCCGAAAGTGTGCAGTAATTCTACAATGCCCAAATAAAATTAGAAATCAGCAAGATAAATGATGCTGCGTTTCAGACTAGGGAGCAGCCAGGGTTTTCAACGTTGTGTGAAGTGAGGAAACTACGCATGTCTGCCAAACAACAGACTTGCAGAATTAAAACAGTGAGAGATGGTAATTATGATCAGCTGGCACGGTCGTTCCCCCAGAACAAGCGGTTTACTTCTCCAGATGTCCACACTAGCGCGCTGTTTTATGCGTAACCATTTACTCCTTCAAGACCTTTGCAAACCTCAAAAATGGCTCTGAGCACTATCGGACTTAACATCTTAGGTCATCAGTCCCCTAGAACTGAGAACTACTTAAACCTAACTAACCTAAGGACATCACACACATCCATGCCCGAGGCAGGATTCGAACCTGCGACCGCAGCAGTCCCGCGGTTGCGGACTGTAGCGCCTAGAACCGCACGGCCAACGCGGCCGACACCTTTGCAAGGCAGTCCGCTAGAGTGTAGAACTTCCAGTTCGCTCGCTACCTACAAACATAATATTGAGCGGGTCGTTGCTAACCCACAGGTGGGCAACCAGAGGCTAGCAGGCCGGATCCGGCCCATGATTGGTTCACTCGAACCGCGGAAGAAATTCGTGGGAGAGAGGGAGGTGCTGCAGAATTTTGCAACGGAATCTTTTAAGACTGCTATTGTAGCACGTCGTAAGTAAAGAAACAATGTTAACGACATTACAGAACATGTAAACACCTTAAGGTGTGGTGGACATAGCTAAAATGAATAACCTCTCAAAAACGCGTGTTTTGAAGCATAATTTGTTGCCATGGCTTGTCGGGAAAAGGGTGACATTCACATCGATGCTTTACCCCATTTACATTAACGTCACAGACGCTAATGTTTTGACTTCATTCGCCAAGTCCCCTGCCACATCATGTGACGAGGAGCTTAAGTAAATAGTTGAATCAGTCCTGCGGGTCACCAAAGGTTGCCTCTTGCCTGTGTTAACCCATTTTGGCGCCCACCCCGATTTCTTCTAGTAAGTCGACCGAACCGTACGCTTTAACGGAGTCCAAGAGGATTACTATCACCATCTGTTGAGACGTGGTTTTCCTGTAATCCTTGCAAGCTCCGTATCTGCTCCGAGCATGATGTATCCTTTCTGAAGCCTGCTTGACATTCTCCAGGCTGATGAACTAGCCTTGTCTCTGGAGGCACTTCGGTGGCCTCCGTAACACTGGGTTATTGGGGCTCATTGTAACCCTTTTCTTATGTAAAGGAAGAATAACAGACGTTTTACAGTTTTCAGGGATCACTTCGATTCTCAGATATTTTCCATTTCTTGATTTAAAGTGGTAATTGTGATTGTACTATCACTTTTGAGTGAGTGTCCTTGCTTCGACTTTGTTGTTATTCATTTGCGCAACTGTTTCACTACTCAACAACGATATTATTGCACTTGGCCGCTATCGGAAGGACGCGGTGATGTCACAGTAAACAAGTATAGTGGTGACGAAGGAAAATGCATCGCACTGTCAATGCTTTTAGGTCAGTTGTGCATGTACTATCAACCGCAATTACGCGCTGACTCACGATCAGCCACCAGAGCGACTTCACTCCCACGTGAAATGATGTTGTGGTCGACAAATACACAGTCCCTCGTCTGGTGGGATTGTTTCTTTGCGTTGGAATTATTTTTCGTTCTTTCTCTTGGTTCTTATCGATGTAACAGTTTTTAGAAGTACTTGATCAAATTGTCGTATTTTTCTCCATACTCCGCTTTATCAGCATCTGTTCTCTTCATTACCTCATCGCAGTCTTTAGTCGACCACCCAGTTCTCTGTGATAATTGTAATCGTGCAGTTTCCTTGTCCATACTGGCGAGATTTTCCCGGCTACTTCTCAAGTTTGCAATTCTCTTTCCCATAGCAGCCTTTGAAACTAGTTATTGCGGTCTTACAGCTTCTCCTGATTTATTATCCTATTCATGCGAAGCCTCTCTTGTTTCATGGAATAGGTCTGAAATTTATGCTCGTCAAAGAGTGATCATAGTCCCGATATCTCCTTGCTGAACTACAACGTTAATAAATTTCCTAGCTTTTTATCTTCCATTATTCTAAGGAGTTGACTTTATGGTACCTGTTGATATATTGTCGACTGCAATAGAAATTTACAGAATGTGTAGACATGTTTAGTGGATTAAAATTAGCTCTTTCTTGTGGCTAGCAAAACGAAATGACTGTTCCATAGTACTTGTTGTCGAAATTGCAAGTGAATTAATGTTAACATCGTTGGCAACGTTTTACAGATTTTGAACATTTATTATGACTGAATGCAGCGTCAATTGACGCAGTAGTTATACCTCGAAATCTTGCTCTAAGCTCGAATTCTGTTATTACCTACTGAAAAGCCACACAAGAGACTCAGACACATGCCGTGATTTAATGCGCCCTTTTGGACAGGTCTGCAAAGAGTAAATTGCAATGATGTAATGTGCCTAATGGTAGCATTTGTCAAATATCATGTTGCACGGAATTTTGGTTGTAAAACAGTGGCCGCTATTAAGTCATACTTTACCGCTGACTCATGATCTAGATTGATCGCCAGACTGCACATGAAACTGGCGACTCTAAACCTAATGCCACGCTGTCGACAAAGTAATGAGGTCTAGAAGTTCACTGACTAGACTTTTAGATGAAGTAAAGCGCAATAATCACTACCGTAATGTTTTTCGTTTCACGGAATACGGAAATAGAGCTATCTTTCGCTTTTTGAAGCATATTATTAAATATTTTACCTAAACTGCCGGTGTGGCGTGTCATGCTAACAATAAGTACTTAATTCAGATACTATAAAAATGATTCTAATCGAATTCACTAGGCAAGTTGTCTGGCGCAGCAGCAAGTAGTAGTTTTTCGGTGGTGCACCAGAGTACTAAGAATTTTAGACTGGCACTCTTGTTCTGCCAGTGCTAACCCAAACTCGTCGTTTCTTTCCCGACTCTGTGTCTTCACAGAAACAGTAATTACACGGTTTCAGCCATTGCAATTGCCCTAATCCAAAGATTCGTTTCAACATCACAATGTTTCACTAGGCTTGCTTCAGTTGGATGTGGTCTGCCCTTGGCATTTTTCTTCATACGGATCTTTGACAGAAATAAAAAGAAAAGCGAAAAATCATACAGCCCGGGAATCGAAACCCGAACCTTTAATAATTGTTAAATCATCGTTTTTCTGTGCAGTCCTTTTGAAAATGTATGCAATATTACTGAATTTTTATATTCGCTCCGAAGGGATCTCTTGCTGATGAACATGAGAAGCACATGATTGTTAGGTTTTCATCTTTTTGTTGGCGATGGTATGAATCACTAGAGCTTCTAGTACTCTCACTGGTCCGGAGTCCTCTCTACAACGTGCAGCCTGCACACTGGCTGCTATAGTTTAGAATTGACTGCTCAAGAAATATTTAAGATTCGATGTACGAAATAGTAATTTTATTTGTGAATCCGATTATCTGCTGGTGATAGTGAAAATGAGTTGTTTCAAAATAATCTCCATATTACCGTCATGACTAGTCTTGTGTGCAATCGACAGCACTTCATTTTCTGAGGTAGAAGTTGTTAGCTGTTGAGCACAGCTAGGAACAGTATTGGCACATAGTTAACAAATGGTTAATTCCAATAAGGACCTGCTCTTTTCCGTACTCTGGCTTTCGGAACTTATTTTTATTTTCAGGGAGTGGGTAACTGACAGAACGTCTAGAGGAAAGCACGCCACATTAGAAGGTAGAAGAGTGCACTCTTAATATCGCATGTCGTAGACCTTTGCGCGGTTGATTGATGACACTTTAATTTGCGTTCGCGCGCTAGAGGACAGTTCGTCCAGCAGCGACTAATGCTTTCATCTGCCAGCGCAGTTTACAGTTGTACTCGCGCTAATGACTGAACTTTCGTTTCGGAAATTAAGCCGGTGGTTCCTGACGGAAGTCTGTGCCTGAATATTTGTGTATGATGCCGCTTAATATACTGCGCAACGTCTTCAGATAATGCTCAGAAGGTGTTCTGTATGTATAGGCATATGCGAATATCTGTTCTCATACTGTCTTATGGACGTTAATAGTCAGGAAATTATTGCTTGCAGATGCAGTTTGTCAAGGAAATACAGGTTACGCTAAAGGAAATGGGGCTTGTGTTTGGCTGAAGGTCACACACTGGGTGATATAATATGTCGATATTTAGATATTTATCGTTCCTCGATACACTAAAGGAAAGTATAGATATATCGACGGAAAAGATATTGACATACCAGCCTATCAAAATATCGACTGCACACTGTAAATATACTGCCGGTTTTAGAGCTGTATATTTAAGTATTGATTTATTGTTAGATATTCTGTGCATCAACAAGCCAGCAGTCTGCTCATTCCCCGTAGAGCAAGAATTGAGAGGAAAACTATGGACGGTCACGCTTGGCGATGACCACTTTGCTAACAATGGTAAGTGCATGTAAATAGCAAAATGAAGTGTCCGATGGGCTCGTCGTTCGGTTTCGTCGCATATCGGATTTGTGAGGAACACTTGATGTCGACTTCCCTGTTTTTTTTCTGCAAACGCCAGCGAACTAGCACTTGTGTCAAAATGGCGTGGTGAAGTTTCAGTTTCTGTTGGTAGCGCCGAGCGCCGATTCGTCACCATTTCCCACACGTCTCCGCCCACCGCAAAGACCAGTCTTGTCATTCAGATATTTGTTCATCATTTTCAGCAACTGTTTTTGAAGAACGTCGTTTTGAAGAAATAGCTTGTTAGTTGCGTAAAAAAAAAAAATATTCAACGCTTCTGGTGTGCCATTCCCTCACATAAGGAAATCTTGTTATTCCACTCACACGGCCACCCTCCCCCCACCCCCATAGTGCAATCGGACTACTTATCTGTGCTACCTATACTTGATTTATACAGTCAGAGAGAAAGACTGAACGTGATTAAAGCCCAAAAAGTAGTAAGACTCCAAGTAATTTATGTTCTACTACAATTTCAAAAGAACTGTTTTAAATATTTACCGAAAACTGAGAAAAAAATAATCTTAAATAAAAATATCGGCACTGGATATAGACATTTCTTATCGACATATCGGAAAAAAATATCGCCGATAAACATCGTCATTGTTGGGAAAAATATATGTCGAAGTTTTATCAATAGCCCTAGTTTTCAGTCTGACGCAGCATCCACGCTAATCTATATTGTGCAAACGTTTTCAGCTCTGCACGCCTCCTGCAATCTGCGTGCATAATAACCTGCTAAATGTAACCAAGCCTTAGTTTTCCTCTACAATTTTCACCTCCCACACTTTCTTCAATTACCAAATGTACGATTCCTTTGTGTCATACAATAAATTACGTAGATTCAGAGCATTGCCACATTAAGTACCCAACTAACCTTCAGCATTCTTCTGTAGCACCACATTTAGGCAGTTTCTATTCTCTTTTTGTCTGAAGTATTTAGTGTCCACAGTTCACCTCCATACAATGCTGCACTCCAGACAGATACTGCCAGAAAAGATTTCCTATCTCTTAAATTTATATTTGTGTTCATAAATTTCCCATTTTCAGAAAGTTTCCTTGCTTTCGCCAGTCTGCATGTCATATCTTCTCCACTTCATGGAAGAAAACAGTATTTCATCATTTGAACAATTTTGAACCTTACTTGCACGAGGGCTGATCAACAAAGACTGCGACAGAATTTTTTTTTCCTGTAGCCGTAATGGTAATTTACTATCTGGACCATGAATATTTGAGAAGAGCGGGTTTTTATGTACAGGGCGTTTCAAAAAGAAAGAGCAGATTTCAAACATTTATTTCTCAAAAACTACAAATGATAGAAACACAATTCCAACGGTCCTTCACTCAATATGAGTACCAAATGTTACACAACAAATATCAAAACTGTACCTCAATATGAGCACCATTTGTTACACGACAAATATCAAACCGGTATCTCATTTCTTGCCACACACGACGCAACTGGTCTTTAGTTACCGAATTCACGGCCGCAACAATTCGATGTCGTACCTCTTGAAGAGTAGCGGGCATAGGTGGGACATAAACACAGTCCTTTATGTACCCCCACAAATAAAAATCGCAGGGAGTAAGGTCTGGTGACCTGGGAGGCCACAGACGATGACATTGATCTTGTGCTCCTGCTCTTCCAATCCACCGTCCTGGAATGGTGTTATTTAGGTACCGTCGTACAGGTTCAGAGAAGTGTGGTGGGGCGCCATCTTGCATGAAGATGAAGTGATTTGAATCTTCCTGAAGTTGAGGAAATAGCCAGTTTTCTAACATGTCCAGGTAAATGGTTCCTGTGATAGTTTTCTCCATGAAAAAGAAAGGTCCATAAACTTTGTTTACCGAAATTGCACAAAAGACGTTAACCTTTGGTGAGTCTCTTTCATGTTGAATAACGTCCCTCGGAGTTTCACTCGCCCAAATTCGTACGTTATGCCGATTAACTTTACCAGAAATGTGAAACGTTGATTCATCTGAAAAAATTAATCGTTCGGCAAAATTGTCCTCTTCCATGTCCTGTAGAATTGCAGTTGAAAATTCGAACCTTTTGTTGTGGTCGTCAGGACGCAATGCTTGCAATAACTGCAGTTTGTACGGCTTCATGTGCAGACGGTTACTCAGAACGCGCCATACCGTTGTTTTAGACATGTTTAGTTCGTGACTTGCCCGTGCCGTGGATTTTCTAGGGCTCCTTTCGTAAGCTGCACGGACACGCTCGACATTTTCATCCGATGTGCGTGGACGACCCGTGCTTTTTCGCTTGCAGATGCAACCATCTTCTACGAATCTGTGATGCCACTCATAAATTTGCTTATGACGAGGCGGCTGTTTGTTGAATTGACGGCGGAATGCACGTTGCACACCAACAATGGACTCTAACTTTGCAAATTGCAGCACACAAAATGATCGTTCCTGTGGTGTCGTCGCCATTTTCCTACAAACAAACGCCAGCGCCACTGCGGATTTGCATGGAACTTCTGCGCGGACCATTGAAAAACTTTGAACCTTTCTCTGACAAGAAACGTTTGAATTGTGTTTCTATCATTTGTAGTTTTTGAGAAATAAATGTTTGAAATCTGCTCTTTCTTTTTGAAACGCCCTGTATAATGTCCATAGGTGTCAGCACACTCGTATCGGTATATTGGTGGTAATACTCTATTTCGTACACGTTCTTCGTTTCGCATACCAGATGATTAGATGTTGCCTCTCTCTGCTAATGGTGGGGATGCGTTTCTGGAATTGACATCACCGGTGATCAGTCGTCGCTGCATCATTATGATCTTGAAGGAAAACGAACCAGCACAGTGCGAAATTTGCCAGGTCCTCCAACACCAAAAAAGGTGAAAGTTGTTTTCCATCTGCAGGGAGAGTCATGCTGATGACATTTTTTGACTGTTGTGGAATGATTTATCAGCATGCACTTCCCGTTGACACTACTGTTACAGCACCATACTACACGTCATTTTTAACTAAACTGTGGAAGTACATTGCAAGGAAACCACCAGAACTTCCTCAGACTGTGTGGCGAATTTCATCTTGACCATGCACGGCTCACGCCGCAAATCAGGTCATGCAGTTTCTGGCTCAGTTCAAAAATACCTGTGTACCACATCCGTCTTATAGCCCCGATGTTGCACCCTGTGTTTTTTTTTTATTCCCATCACTAAAGACAAAGCTTCGGGGCATTTGATTTGAGAACTCTGAAATTGTGCTCAAGAAAAGTGAGGCGATTTTCAAAGATCTTACAAAGAATCACCGGCACTATATGTCAGAGGATTGGCGGAGACGCTATAAAAAGTACATTCAAGTAGGAGCGTAGTAATTTTAAAAATATTACGTAAACGTTGAATTGAAGTAATAAACATACGTGAAAAAAATATTAGTCTCATCGTATGATTTACAAATGGCAGTAACTGGCTTGATTTCTTAACGAATCTTCCTCTGTCTTTACTGCAAAACTCCTTTCCACTCTTGCATTCTACGCTGCTTAACGTTTATTTTGCGGATCAGTGTAGGGCTGTAGGCTATTCTCCGCACAGCGTTCGGCGAAATTTACTGAAAGATCTGCGCGGTAACCACGAGCTGTTCTCACACACACACACACACACACACACACACACACACACACACACACACAAACACACACAAACACACGCACACACGCCGGCGTTGTTTGTTGGCTGCCATGGGTTACCCACAGTAAACCTTCGCTGAAATTATTTTAAGTGTTTGCTGTTTGAGTTTGTCATGTTTAATTCGCTACTGTGACTTCGCTTTTTCCAAACAACAAATTGTTATGTGTGTGACCGTACGTGGACGATATCTACCTCTGCCGTTTCAAAAGTCGTTGTGTATTCTGCTGCGGATCGTTCTTGCGTGTGTTCGCCAGTTGGTGTGCTCATATTGTATTCTCTGTTGCTTGTGGTCTTCCTCCTGAATTTTTTAAACACGCATGGAAGATATCGCGTGTCCTAGAAGTCTTTCTCTGATTACAAACATTCATAAGGCATAAAATATGACACATGGACAAATACTTTTTATCTTGAGTTGCATGTGACGTATTCAAACTATTATATACATACATACATACATACATACATACATACATACATACATAGAGTTGCTTTTGTTTGTTACGGGGCCCAGTGACATAACAGCGGAATCGGACACGATTTATAAACATCCACTCAAAGCAGGAGAATGCCCCATTTGTCCTCCAGTATCACGAGACACAGTCACCAAAAACAGTCCAGAGAAAATTCCAGACGGCATATCACGGGCAGCCACCAGATGTTAAAAGCATCAAGATGAGGTAAGCGAAGTTAAAGGAAAAAGGGAGCATCAGTGATCTCCCTAGAACAGGCAGACTCGGGCCTATGGCGCTGACAGTTCACACAGTAACGGCTTCGAGAGAAGTCTCAAGAAGTCTGTCAGCAGAGCCTCAAGTGAGTTGCAGATTCCGAAGACATCAGTGCTCCGCATCCTACATAAACAACTTCTTTTCCTTGCGTGCAGCCGGCCGCTGTGGCCGAGCGCTTCTAGGTGCTTCAGTCCGGAACCGCGCTGCTGCTGCTGCTGTCGCAGGTTCGAATCCTGCCTCGGGCATGGATGTGTGTGATGTCCTTAGGTTAGTTAGGTTAAGTAGTTCTAAGTCTAGGGGGCTGATGACCTCAGATGTTAAGTCCCATAGTGCTTAGAGCCATTTGAACCTTGCGTGCAAGAGGACACATTGTGCTTTCTCCTGGTTTGAGTACATGTTTGCAAATGGTGTCCGCTTCCGCTGTTGTTAAGTTACTGGGCCCTGAAACGGAGTGACACTAAATATGTATGCACAAAAAACTTCAGTGTGTCACATGCAATTCAAGATAGAAAATGTCATATTTTATGTCTTACGAATGTCTGTAATTAGGGAAAGACTTGTGGGACTCCTGGTATTTGTCTTGCATAAATTTTGTATCATTGGAAGAGCGATTACATATCTGTGATTTCAAAGACATTTATTCTTCATAACTGATTTTATAAATTTTATTATACTGTCACGGTATCAGATTGTGGTATTTTTTGTAGCATTATGATATCCGATTGCTTACCATGTGCTATCGAAAAGTCTCAAAGGAAATGACATAATGAGTTATTGACAAACAATTCATTGGATTATACGTTACGTCATGAATTATTCCAGCTTCTACTGCCTACTGCGAGGCCATTCGACAAATAATTTTCTGCAGTGTTTGATGCTCCATGTACTCCCACCAGAATGAAGGCGCTATTCATAACGTATGATGCGTCACTGTATGAATCTTCGTAGCGGCTGAACACACAACGATATAATTACTGTGTTTACAACCAGTCGTTCTGACGCGAAAGCGCTGTAACTAATGTGTATGAAGATGTGTGTGCGTGTGGGGATGGGGGGAGAGGTCTTGGTGCTCGGTTACTATTTAAGCTAGTGACACGGGGTAAAAAGTTTATGGTTTAGACCGGACCAGCGGCCATCTCTGTAGCCATTCGAACATCTTCCTTACTGTAGCCGTGTTGCAGTATATTAAGCAAGGTTTGTCTTACTGTAGCTATGTTACAGTATATTAAGCAAGGTTTGAGCGACGAACAGAAGCTGGTGCGCAGGCAAATTGTGCGAATCGATTAATTCCTTTTGCAAAAGATTTTTATTGGGCTGAAATTAATGCGCACGAAATGGCACGATTTGTATGTGCACCGTTGGGATTTTACGTGTAAAAGCAATCAACGTAGTTCGCATTTTACGTGCGGAATTAGTCATCCTTAAATAACGGCAGGCTAGAACGAGACAGATGGCTCAAATTTGGTCCAAGGCAAGTGTTAACCGCTTGAAATTTATCTTGCTTCGTTTAGATATCATGTGCAACAAACGCGTTTTTCTGCGAGGTTCAACTTGAATGAAATGGTTCAAACTTTGCACGAAGATAGATAAATTGATAGTCATCCACTAATGTTCATCCGTTGTCGTGGTAAGATGATTTAAAGTCAAGCAAAACGTAGCACGCAATATTCGCTCTTTTATAAACTGAATGCGCGGAAACGGTTTAAAGTGAATCAAGATACATAAACAATGCATTCTTACGATAAAATAAAAAAACAGTCGCTTTCAAAAATCTAGCTTCATTCGGCTTTTACGCGCAAAACACACTTCTTTGTGAATATTTTTACGCGCGCCACTTTTATGTTTCTAACTTCTGCGAATAGGTTCAATTTTTGTAAGATTGTAGACACATTCATGTATTAATGGCAGTCGTCCTGTTGTTTTGTGAAAGATTTAGCCGTTGCCGAGATATAGCGGTCTCAAGTTCCATATGAAATGCACGTAAAATACATTTTTACGCGAATCGCACGTGCTCAGACGGTTTAAAGTCATACAGATGATGATAAGAAATATAATCTTACGGTAAATACAAGAAGCGTTTGCAAAAATCTTTCATCATTTGCGTTTTACCGCCGAAAAATGTCGCGTTTGCACATGGAACCGTGTTCCGTAGAAATGTAATTCACCAGTGGGTTGAAAACATCGACAAATATTTGTACGTGCAAAATAATGCATGTAGTGAACCAGAATTTTGTCCAGCCCTGTACAAAATGATATACTGTTAGATCGATCATGTAAAACTTTGTCTATGACACGCGGAAAATTAAATCAACCTGAAAATTGCTGTAAAAATAATTGTCGGAAAAAGTGTCACATCGGTAGAAAAAGTTTTACTGCGTTTTTCTTCAGAAACTGCTATGCTATCCTGCAGAAAATTTATTTTCGGAGAAAACAAGCTTAAGTTCGTCAATTTTCATACAGTATTGAAAAGTTGGTGGTATTTTGTCCTGCATACGTTATTTCATAGTTCTACTTACTTCAGTTAGTTCCCATAATTAATACGGATTGGTTGTTGGAACATTTCGCGCCAAAATTATTCACGTGACTTTCCTTAGCGTTAGTTTCATAATTTTCATTTTTTATTACAGTATACTTAAAATAAACAGTAACAAGAATTTTAAGATTGGAGAAAATAAGATGTGTGCTTTTCAAAAGTTTATTACTTGTTGCGCGAATCGTTCAGCTTGCAATATAGTAAACTTTTAAGTAAATTTATCTACGTAATGTGGTCATATCGTAAGTTTATCTACGTGATATAGACTATGTGCATAAATTATTGTAAACTTCGTACATTGTGTAATATTTAGTTTATTGTCTAATTTACGTTTGCTGTTAGTTTGTGCATTGACTAAAATATTTATCGCTATTTTTCGTGTGTTTGTTTGCATATTTTCATGCGTATGAATAAAATGTAACTGTAAATCAAAAAATTAAAAAACAAAGATTAAAGTTAAAATATTAAATATAAAATAAAATATGAAACTGTGAAAAAACTTAAAAATACAACAAAAACCTCCCGCGGGCATATGACCTTGACGTGGTGGTGTGGCTCGTATGCTCTGCGGACACAGGAGGCTATACTGTACAGGTTGATCCACGCCGGGCGGGGAATCATAGAGGAAGCAGACTAAAGATGCCCAGTTAAAGCAACATAGTACGAAAGACAAAAACCTATACCGGATCAGTCGTTGCCTGAGTTGTCAAAAAACTACATCGGTTGCCAAGCTATGGCGTTCTAATGTCAGAATTATGGTAGAGTGAAAGTTAGGAACCAGAATTAAAAATGCTCCATCATAGCACAAAAAAAGGTGAATATGTCATGGGCAGCTTTAGGGATGTAAATGAAGGGAACTAGCGTTTCGACTTTTCTGGCAGCTTCAAAGACATTTAAACGAAAACGTCATGGTAAACTTTTGCTCATGTACAGCTTAGCTTTTACTTTAACTGTATGAGACGAACTCGTTGCAAACCGTAACACTCATGTTATTAAAACGATTTTTTTTCTAGTAGCTAAATGATTTTTACTTTCGTTCTTTTGTACTTCAGCAACTTTCTTTCCACGTAGCAAGGTAATGCATTGTTAGTCGGTATGGGTCCACAGCCATTGAAAATTTTTTTAAACGAAATCACTTTCCTGGGTAGGTTCTTCTTTTATTTTGAAACTAGCGAGTGGCGCCGGCCTCGCATGGGGAATGCTAAGTATCTATGGAGATACTTACAAACCTTCGTAGGGAATAGGTTTGTCTATTATTGAAAACGGTATCAAAATCTCTATAGCAGTTCCTGGGGTTACCCATAACATCCCGAATGAAAAAAGAGCGTTGCATTTTAATTTATAATATTTGTAGATACGTACTTAATTTCATTATTTAGTTTATTTCGCCCTTCTTCAGCATTATCAATTCAGTCACAATAAAAATGTTACATTCTGCACATGAGTGTGAATAAAAGTAACGTTTACTGGTACCTGTTGAAGCACCACGAGGATCAGCGTTCTGCTTTCGTGCAGATATTAAAAGGAACGCACTTAATGCTAAATGTCAAAGATAGCTTCGCCTCCCCTGAGAATCTGATGCTATCAGAGATTCGGCCCTCCCTGGATCCTGCATACTGCGGGCTACATCATGGTCGATAACGTTAATTACGTATTGATTGATGCTCTGGCGCTATGTACATCCCTACGCTTTGTACCTAGTAAGTTAGCTGATGTCAGCAGATGTTACGTAGTGTAGCTCGTATGTTTGCGGTCGTACTCAGGTATCGAAGGATAAAAAGTGTTGATTAGGAACTGTGACATTATTTCCTTGTTAGGTAAAGAAAAAAAACTCTTAATGGCCTTCGTATCTCTCTTGAATACGATAAGACTTCACACAACATTGAATACTAGCTATGTATAGCCATCTTTGCCCCACTTTGAAGAAATCAAGCATTTTATAAATAATAGAGACATGTGAAAGGATACTGCATAATGATAGAAATATCCGGTGTTGATTTGGTTTATCCAAATCTCTCCAGCTGAACGAAAGATGCATTTGATAAGAGATCGGTATTGTCAGTTATTTCCTTCGTTATGCAGTTAGGAATCCAACTGTGTATGAAATTTAGGCAATACCTTAATGCAGTAAGACAAAGTTCCTGCCTTCCTTGGTAAATATTCTCCCACTTGACTTATTGTCATCATGTAATAAGAGAAAATTCTTGCCACTAACCTAGATCCTGTCATGAGATACGGCAGGGAGGAGAATTTTTACGTCAGTCAAATTGTCTGTGGTTGATTACAGCTATAAAATCTTGTTGATTATGTTAAACTATTTTTATCTAGTTGTGTCAAAATATACAGTGTGTCCCACGAGGATCGGTCAGTATTCAGGGATATGACAGGAATGGTGATTCGAAGCAAAAAAAGTCTAATACACATGGTCTCTGATGTGCGTACCTAACAGCCATGAGCACTTGTTCATCTTCGCTACTGTGAAACACACACTGCTACTGACCAATTACTCGTAGCTCTTACAATATGCACTTTAGACCTCATCTTTACCAGACAATTTTTCTTGTTTTGACCCATACTACCTCCTTCCAAAATACAGAAAATAAAGAGCTTTCATAGAAGAGATATTTGACTGTATCGACAATGAAGTGAAGTGCTCATAGCTCATAAGATATATTTATTGGACACCATGTTTACTGGACTTCTTTGTTTCGAATGACCATTCTTGTCATATCCGTGAATATTGACCATTTCTTCTGGGTCATTCTGTATGAAGGATGCAAAAAAAAAGTGCGCCATATTGTTACAGGAAATAGTACTGGACAAATCAAGAAAAATGTAGGGTGACAAACACTTCCTGGAATATGGAGCATTGTCCTGTGATAGCAATCTGTCTGTCTGGCATTACAGGAGGTGATCATTGTGGTTACCATTCGTTCTTACCCATACCTGGCTGCTCTCGGGTTTGGTCACTTGCATGGGGCCATACAGGCTCCCGTAACTTGTGCACGTTGCCAATGGCTGTGGAATACGATAATGTCTTTACAGGCAGAAATAAAAGGTATCAAAGTTTGGTGAAAGGGGGCGCAATGCTACTGGACATACACTAGCAAACCACGGTTCATTAAACATTTGTTTCACGTACTTATCGTACAAGTCGTACCAGGCGTAGAAAGCTAAGTGATGCTCTGTCATATCTGTTGTCTTTTTTGCATGGGTTACATTTTCGAATGGCGTGGGTAATCTGTCATGGAGAAATTGGTGATAAAGATCACATCTTTATTTGTCCAGTAAAGTGTAAACTTCTAGAAATGTTTCACGCACAGTTCCTGTGTACATATTGTTACTAAAGCGAATCTTGTGCCTTCCTAATATGATAGTTCGAGGATCTACATATTCTCACAAGTTTCTCCGTGGTAAATTATCATCCCACTATGTGTGAATTCTGCCTCATCAGTAAAAAAATGCGAGTTGTGAACTTAAGAATTTCCAACGCTCTGTATTGGATTCCATTAGACAGACTTGTAATATGTAATGGTGGTCTTGCGTCTCAGAGCGTTACACGATTTAATTTCTATGCCAGTAACCGTAGAAGCGACCACTCAAGAACGTGGCTCCTGTCATCAGCAGCTCAAATTCTTCGCACGTATGTTTTAGGATCGTCGTTCCACTAGTTGCAACATTAGTTCCTCCATGTCTTGCATTTGAACCGTGAGAGAGCTGCCGCGACCACTTGTCCTATTCTGCGAGTTTCTAGGACGACCTGCTGAACATTCCTTCAGACAGAATGCTCCGTTTGGGACTTTGCTTAGCTTTCGTGACACGTTTCTGTCAATTAACGTCGTTGGCTAAACAGTAGCAGAATACCACTCTGTAATTTCTCGCGTGGAACAAAAGTCTATTTCACTATTGTATGTTATTCACACTCCACGGAAAAAAGCAATCTTGTTGTCATGGCAGCATATCCTTAAACGACACTTATGGAATGGTTGATGTAGAGGACAGTTTTTAAGCGCCGTGTCTGTCTCTGCAGTTAATCCTCCAGTCCGCCGTGCTGTAGTCAAACACAGTCAATAAGAAATGAGCAATGAACGTCAGTGGGAAGACAGCATACGCTGCTAAGTATTGACCGTACTCGACAAGTAAAGTAGCTCGTATCTCAACAAGTATTTCTTTCCGGATATAACGTTTACAGGGAATGTGAAGCCATGTAAAGTCCTTGGAATATACACTACAGGCCATTAAAATTGCTACACCACGAAGATGACGTGCTACAGACGCGAAATTTAACCGACAGGAAGAAGATGCTGTGATATGCAAATGATTAGCTTTTCAGAGCATTCACACAAGTTTGGCGCCGGTGGCGACACCTACAACGTGCCGACATGAGGAACGTTTCCAACCGATTTCTCATACACAAACAGCAGTTGACCGGTGTTGCCTGGCGAAACGTTGTTGCGATGCCTCGTGTAAGGAGGAGAAATGCGTACCGTCACGTTTCCGACTTTGATAAAGGTCGGATTCTAGCCTATCGCGATTGCGGTTTATCGTATCGCGACATAGCTGTTCGCGTTGGTCGAGATCCAATGACTGTTAGCAGAATATGGAATCGGTGGGTTCAAGAGGGTAATACGGAACGCTGTGCTGGATCCCAACGGCCTCGTATCACTAGCAGTCGAGATGACAGGCATCCTATCGCCATGGCTGTAACGAATCGTGCAGCCACGTCTCGATCCCTGAGTCAAGAGATGGGGACGATTGCGAGACAACAACCATCTGCACGAGCAGTTCGACGACGTTTGTAGCAGTATGGACTATCAACTCAGAGACCATGGCTGCGGTTACCCTTGACGCTGCATCACAGGCAGGAGCGCCTGCGATGGTGTACTCAACGACGAACCTGGGTGTACGAATGGCAAAACGTCATTTTTTTCGGATGAATCCAGGTTCTGTTTACAGCATCATGATGGTCGCATCCGTGTTTGGCGACATCGCGGTGAACGCACATTGGAAGCGTGTATTCGTCAATGCCATACTGGCGTATCACCCGACGTTATGGTATTGGGTGCCATTGGTTACACGCCTCGGTCACCTCTTGTTCGCATTGACGCCACTTTGAACAGTGGGCGTTACATTTCAGATGTGTTACGACCCATCGCTCTACCCTTCATTCGATCCCTGCGAAACCCTACATTTCAGGAGGATAATGCACGACCGCATGTTGCAGGTCCTGTACGGGCCTTTCTTGATACAGAAAACGTTCGACTGCTGCCCTGGCCAGCACATTCTCATCTCTCACCAATTGAAAATGTCTGGTCAATGGTGGCCGAGCAACTGGCTCGTCACAATACGCCAGTCACTACTCTTGATGAACTGTGGTATCGTGTTGAAGCTGCATGGGCAGCTGTACCTGTACACGCCATCCTAGCTCTGTTTGACTCAATGCCCAGTCGTATCGAGGCTGTTGTTACGGCCAGAGGTGATTGTTCTGGGTACTGAATTGTCAGGATCTACGCACCCAAATTGCTTGAAAATATAATCAATTGTCAGTTCTACTATAATATATTTGTCCAATGAATACCCGTTTATCATCTGCATTTTTTCTTGGTGTAGCAGTTTTAATGGCCAGCAGTGTATCATTTCGGAAGAATGATCCTTGTTCTTTGAACATCTCTTCGGAACGTTCTCAGTAAAGTACAGATCAATCGTTCCAAATTTCGTGCATCCGATAAGTTTTCTAGTACTTCAAGTCACGCTAAAATCTGGACACATTATACAGCCAACAATTTCATTGTGGTAATTTTGTTACAACACAATAAAGGATGATGACGTGAAGAATTTGACTTCAGGAGTAATAGAGCTGTCTCATTCATGGCCACTACTAATGTCTTGCCGAAGCGTGCCATCTCTGCGAGTTCCACGCAGTAATCGTGCGTCGTGTGTAGAGGTCTTGAATCAATGTTGATATTAACATTACAGTTGGAAGGAAGTGGTTACCAAGGAATAAGCAGGAAACACTGGTCACACGTGGGACGGAACACGCTGCTTTTGTTGTCGTGCTGCATTTGGACTCCATAAGTTCCGCCATCTAAAGTTTCGTGCGTGCCATAGCGCACCACTCAGTCCACTTAGCCGGAACCAGCGACCCCCATGGCGCAGCTCTTAACGGTATGCGGGTGAGGCCACAGGCTCCGTTGCCCGTGCAGCACCACGTAGAGGTGGGACCTCGTGAAGATCTTTTTATGTTAATATGCTAGCCTAGTTAATTCTAGGTTAGTGTTTTACAGATTTACCGTGTCATCTGGCACAATAACTGGCAACGATTATATGATAAAATACATCCTTCTTGTTCGATATACGCTTAATGTTCCTGTATTGGGGTGTCTCCATGTTGTTCTTCGAGTGTTACGTCTTACGTGTCGCGGTTGGAGTAGTTCGTATTACAGGAGTCGTCATCTGAACTAACGCAGTTGCCTCTTTGACGTCTGCTACGAAGCCTCTGAGGTGAGGTGTTCTGTCGGGGACATGTGGTCTGTTAGTTCATTTAGCTGCCCCCATGCGTGAGAGTCCCTCAGTGCGTGCATTGTGGTTTCTGTTGAGATTCCTGTTACGTTTCGTCATATGTGAGAGTACGGTTCACAGTACAGCATGATGTGTTCAGAGGATTCATGTTCACCGCATTGGCAGTTGTTGTTCTCAGAAAGTGAGACGCGCTGTAGGTGCTCTGGATGTGGCTCATGATTAGCCAGGAAATAAACCGTGCCACCGCCAGGATTGATGAGATTCATCTGTAGCCGTTCTCTGATATTTAGGAAAAAGGGGTACATCCTACAGCCTTTATCACTTTCGTCCCTCTCCCGTTGCCAGACATCCAAATGCCAAATGTTTAGTTGAAGTTTGTGTCCGATGTCTCCCTCTGTTATTTCCATTATCTTATTGTGTCTTCCCCTCGTAAGCTAGTAGCATGCGGTCCGATATGTGATCGTTACGTCGATCGGGAAGACACCCAACACTACACACAGCACCTCTGTTGATGTACTGCAGAATGCCCCCGTCAGCCTCAGGAGTACACTCCTGTGTCTACGCCTCACTGCCGTCCTGAGGGTCACTAGAGCAAGCCCTACGCTGAGGTGACAAGTAATGGGACACCTCTTAATATCGTGCCGGACTTGCTTTTGCCCGGCGTAGTGCAGCAGCTCGACCTGCCATGGATTCAACAAGTCATTCGAAGTTCCTTGCAGAAATATTGAGCCATTCTGTCTCAATTATGATGTTGTGGTCTTCAGTCCGAAGGCTGGTTTGATGCAGCTGTCCGTGCTACTCTACCCTGTGTTAGCCTCATCATCTCCGAGTAACTACTTCAACGTACATCCTCCTGAATCTGCTTACTGTATTCATTCTTGGTCTCCCTCTACGATTTTTACCCCCTCCCCTCCCTCGCTTCCCTCTAGTACTACAATATCGAGCCCTTGATGTCTCAGCATGTTTTCTGCCAACTGATCCCTTCTACTCAGGCTGTGCCCATCTAATCTTCAGCATTCTTCTGTAGCACCACATTCCGAAAGCTTCTTTTATCTTGTTGTATAAACTATTTATTATCCATGTTTCACTTCCCTACGTGGCTACACTCCATACAAATACTTCCAGAAAAGACTATCTCACACTTAAATCTACACTCGACTTTATTTTGCTGCCCAAATAGCAAAAATCGTCTTCTCCTGTGTCTCATCTCCAAATCTAATTCTCTCAGTGGCACTTGATTTAATTCGACTACGTTCCATTGTCCTTATTTTGCTGGTAATGACTATCCAGGAATCTCCCTATGCCCTCGATAACAGTGGACATTGTGTGACCCCAGAACATGTCTGGATCCCGGGCAGTGAACTTGCAGAGAGGCTGGCCAAACAGACTACCAGTAAACCAACGCTAGAGATTCGCACACTGGAGACTGATCTCCGGTTGGTCTTATGCCGTAATGTTTTCAGGATCTGAGATACTGAATGGTGCACCCTCAGTACACCAAATAAAAAAGTACTATTATCGAGGAGACAACGAATGTGTGGTCATCCATGCGAGCCACTTGCAAGGACTCTATTGTCCTTTGCCGGCCCCGCATCGGCCGTACTTGCCTGACTCACTGTCGCCTCCTACGTTGCGAGAACCCATTTCAATGTCGCTGTGGTTTCCACTTGACTGTGGTCACATCTTGTTAGACCGCCCAATTTTAGCCGCTTGAGACTGATTTTTAACCTTCCCGCCACACTGCCTATGGTGTTTACGAGACAGTGCCTCAACGGCTGATCTAGTTTAACGTGTTCTTCGAGAGGGAGGTTTTTATCACTCAGTCTAAGGATGGGCGTTTGGTGTGCTCTCCCAGGCCTTCATCCTCCCTTTTTTTTAAACTCTTCTTCGCTCTTTCTTTGCTGTTTGTTCGTCTTGATGCTCGTCTTATCCCTGTTTGTGTTTCTCTAGCCTTGTGTTTTTCTGCTGGAGATTCTACTGTGTTGTAGAGTAGCTGGCTCATCCTTTTTTATTCTTGCGATCAGCCACCCCAGGCCACCTGCTATATTATTTTAATACTTACCACCGCATTTTTCCTTTTAATGCACGTTTTCCTCATTTGGTTTACTTCTTGAGTTTTCTCTTACAGTGTGATTACCAGTTAGTTTTACGACATTTTAATTTCCCCGACACCCTTTCAGCATGGTTTTAACCCAATATCTGTTTACATGAGGAAAAAGGGACGGATAATCCTGTAGTTTGGTAACTTTACTCTTCAAACCAACCAACCATCCAACCAGAAAAGACCTCCTGACACTTAAATCTATACTCGATGTTAACAAATTTCTCCTCTTCAGAACTGCAAAAGTGTTGCCTGTGTAGGACTTCGTGCACGAACTGACCTCTCGATTATGTCCCATAAATGTTGGAGGGATTCATATGGAGCGATCTGGATAGCCAAATCATTCGCTAGAATTGTCCAGAATGTTCTTCAAACCAATCGCGGACAATTGTGCCCCTTTGATATGGCGCATTGTCCTCCACAAGAATTCCATTGTTTCTTGGGATCATGAAATCCATGAATGACTGAAAGTGCTCTGGAAGTAGTCAAACATAACAATTTCCAGTCACTGGTCGGTTCAGTTGGACCAGAGGACCCAGTGCATTCCAAGTAAACACAGCCAACACTATTATGGCATCACCACCAGCTTGCACAATGTCTTGTTTACAGCGTGGCTCCATGGCTTCTGTACGCGATACTACCTGCATTTGTATATGTGCATGTGGCTATCCCATGACCTTTGTCACCTCAATGTATGTGCCCATACAGTTGCTGCGAAGCTCGCCACCGATTCACACAGAGCACAGTGGTATGGTCAGATTTGTGTGAGTGGTAATCTGTACTGTGTAGTGTTAATGCGTGCAGGTTTGCAGAGTATTTTCTGTGTTTTTTTTTTTTTTTTTTTTTTTTTTTTTTTTTTTTTTTTTTTTTTGACAGTTAAGCGTATGTGTAGGGCGAAAATGTTTTTCATCAACTGTTACTACCAGGTACTGTGTGACTTTCTGTTTTAATGTTTATAGTATGTATTTTAATCGATGCGTGTCGCTGTAACTGTAATGCATCTTTCAGCAATATATTAATGTGGAATGTTAGTCAGTTATGTTGCAGTTAGAATAGCGAGAACAGCCTCTTCTCTCACGTGGTAGAAAGAACGGCCTGCTTTTCAGCTTCCGCTCCCAACCCAGGCTGTGCAGTACGGCGTTGAGGTCTTGTTTACGCGTGTGTCGTATCCGGTACCACGGGCTGCATAAGACTTGGCTGAAATAAGAAGAGTAGCGTCGCTGTACCGTTGCAAGCATTTGTTGCCTCTTAAGAGTTCTAATGTGATCGCGATACTCATATTGCAGTAGGTGTCGGTACAGAGATTCTAATCCAAGCACATTTGCAGATGTTAGAATTTTTTTCTTGCCATATGTAGTGCTTCATTACGTACGTGTCGTCTTGTTTCGACGATTATTTCTGCAGTCACTGCTAGAGGGCGTGTCTGAAAATAATGCCTCCAATTTTGTGTGTGTGTGTGTGTGTGTGTGTGTGTGTGTGTGTTTGTGTGTGTCTGTGTGTGTAAACGCTCAAAGCTCTTTACTTAAATCAAACTTCATTACATTCGACCTCTTAGTGATCGTGCTTACATCTTTATTTCTCAACGTAGTCACCCCCGGCGACAAACACGTTTCTCCCAACGAGAGTCCAGTTTGTTGATACCGTTGCTGTGGAATGTTTGACTTTGTTGACGCAGTCACGACCTCACCTCTACTTGCACTGCTTCATCACCATCGAAGTGAAGTCCTCGAAGGTGTTCTTTAATTTTTGGAAACCGATGATGATCGGATGGGGCCAAGCCGGGACCGTATGGAAGGTGATCGATGACAGTGAACCCAAGGCGTCGGACTGTTTCAGATTTCGTAACGCTCATGTGTGGTCTGGCATTGTCATGCTGAAGGAGGTGTTGTTTCATGTTGGAACAAACTCTTCGAATTCGCTCTTTCAGTTTTCTGTGGCTCTCCCAGTAACTTGCAGAGTTTATGGTGGTGCTATTAGGCGTGAATTCCAAATGTACCACACCTTGAAAATCCCAGGACACAGTGAGCCTGACCTCGCCTGCTGATGATATGGTCTTGAAAGTTTTTGGCTTCGGTGTTCTTTTGTAGCGGAACACCATTGGTGCGCTCTCGTTTTAGGTGTCGCCGTAGTTTCCTTCATTACGAGCTCGACCATCCCAACGACGCACATTACTGATTTCGAAATCCATAAAAGAATGAAGGCCCTGAAAGCTGATGATTGTATCAATTGGAGGCACTTTTTCCGGTAAGAAACTCGAATACAGCACACTGTTTCCCAGGCAGCGACATACACACCGCAATGTTAACATTACGATTCGGAGCCCTCTAGCGGTAATGGGTTGTAATTTACGCCAGCGAAGCGGAAAAATCGACTCTCAACAGATATTGAGAACAGAGTAAAATATTCGGAGCATTGTTTTTCACCACGCCTTCGTAAGTGACTCTCGAAGTTATATAAAAAGTGACAGTGATTGACTGGAAAGGAGTGATTTGAAGTGATGAATCACACCTCATCCTGTAGCAAACAGATGGAATGGTGAGTGTTTGGCGATTGGCTGGAGAACTTTACCAGCATTATGTATTGTGCCAACAGTGAAGTACTCTTACGGGGGAGGTAGTGTTATGGTATGGAGGTGTTTCTCATTGTAAGAGTGTGATCCCCTTATTGCGCTTAATAAAACGCTAGATGTGAAAAGATATGAACACATTTAACAGCATTGTGTACTGCATACAGAAGAGGAGCAGTTCGGAAGCGACATGCAGCATGATGATGCTCTCTGTCGTAAAGCAGCATCTGTGAGGCAATAGTTTGTGGAAAATAAGTCCTGAAATGGACCGACCTTGCCTGAGTCCCGACCTGAATCAAGTGGAGCACATTTTGGGTGAGTTGGAATTTCAAATTCTCTCCAATACCCAATGTCAGTCATCACGGCTTTCTCGGGTTTCGGCTCTTGAGGGAGAATGGGCTGCCGTTTCTCCCCAGACATTCGCACACCTCTAAGTTCAAGCCGATACAAACTCGAAGGGTGGACACACCCCATACCATTTTTCATTAATAAGTGATGACGAGACTCTTCTGATCAAGTAGTCTATTGAAAGACCATCCCGGAGGAGGAAGAGAATGTGTGTCAGTGGACTATGTTCTACTCGTAACCTGGTGAGCGCCACTTACTTCCGTCGGTGGGGCTGGCATGACGTTCGCTGCACCTGGACGTTCAACTTTATTGACTGCAATTTGTTGTTTATCTGTTCCATACACCCGTCTACCAGCTGTCGCGTTTTCTTCCTGCCCTACGGTGAGGTTATAACGTGCAGGGGACGTCACTCAGAATCACTACGCCTCCTGTACTAGCTACCTATGCTGCTTCGTCAGCTGCATCGTATCCTCATATCCCAGTGTCCCACGGTATGCAGAAGATCATCACCTCTTTGCGCTTTAATTGGATCTGCTATAAGGCATCCTGTGTAATTTGGATTCATGTATTCTACAGTTTGCAGGGTACCTAGCGTCATTCGTTGGTATCACTGTATTGGTCCTATGAAAGTTAATGCTCTTTGCTTGTGAGCAAGAAATCATCTGAGAGGTGATGTACAGTATATCGGGCGCAAGACTGTCACGGCGCCAGGTATCGATTTTGTTTACACCAGTGACAACAACAACATCAATGACAGTCATTTAACTTACCTTACTCGTCATCAAGATCTTCATCAGCGTCAATTCCGCGTTTTGGGTACATAGTCGGGACAGTCCTTTGCTGCCGTAGCCAACACAGCTACTGAAATAGGTGCAGTTCGTGACAGTCACGGAACACACCTCACGACAAAACCATAGTAACCGCAAACCTTATTTGTAGATAATCTAGTTTCTGAAGTAGTTACTTCTAACGTATATTTTTTAACCCGGCAAGAGACTAAAGTAATAATCTATTTTATCGTGAATTTACAATATAGAACCACGTGTTTTTCCTGATCGTAGTTGTTTTGTGACATTTCGTGCAATATAATTGAAACGGGAAATCAACGTCGGTCGTTTTTCTTTACCAAGGTTCATATACGTTTCCACGCGACAATCTACGCAATTCCTAAAATTGTGATTCGGCAAATAATGATATTCCCAACAGAAATCTAAACCACTTTCCACAATAAGCGACCTGAGAATTACCTCCTGCCAAGTAAGAGCAGTCCAGGTCGGCACTGCACTGCCTTTAGTTCACTCATCTGTAAAGCACTGCTGACGAGGTGCACCTTACAAGATGATGTAATATCAACGCTGTAAACAAAAACAGTAACTAATCCATATATGTGGCCGTGATATGGCGCGCTCGATAGATATAGCTTGCAAGTGATCTTGGAAAGTACTCAGCTGAGGATTTTCCGATCTTATTCGCACAGCACAGACGTTAAGTCAATAACCTTAATTTATCTGATTACAATACGTCAAGACACTAGGGAATCACGAAAGCTCATCCAATATATTAGGCTTCAAGATCTACAACAAATATAAAAAAAGCCTTTTTTTACGGCCTGTGCCTTAATCTGTACCAAACGGAACCCTTATCGGATCGCTTTGTTGTCCGTCTCTCTGAGTCTGTCTGTCCGATTGTTAAGAATACTTTTTATTTGGAATGGATAGACGTATCAGTGTCAAATTTCTGTCAGATATCAAGATCTATGTGTACCTGGAGGTGTGAAAATTTTAAGTTTCTAAATCACTGCAGTCAAAAGATACAGCCATTTGAAACTTCCTGGCAGATTAAAACTGTGTGCCCGACCGAGACTCGAACTCGGGACCTTTGCCTTTCGCGGGCAAGTGCTCTACCATCTGAGCTACCGAAGCACGACTCACGCCCGGTACTCACAGCTTTACTTCTGCCAGTATCTCGTCTCCTACCTTCCAAACTTTACAGAAGCTCTTTACAGCGGAGACATGGCTTAGCCACAGCCTGGGGGATGTTTCCAGAAAGTTTCATATCAGCGCACACTCCGCTGCAGAGTGAAAATCTCATTCTGGAAACATCCCCCAGGCTGTGGCTAAGCCATGTCTCCGCTATATCCTTTCTTTCAGGAGTGCTAGTTCTGCAAGGTTCGCAGAAGAGCTTCTGTAAAGTTTGGAAGGTAGGAGACGAGATACTGGCAGAAGTAAAGCTGTGAGTACCGGGCGTGAGTCGTGCTTCGGTAGCTCAGATGGTAGAGCACTTGCCCGCGAAAGGCAAAGGTCCCGAGTTCGAGTCTCGGTCGGGCACACAGTTTTAATCTGCCAGGAACTTTCATATATGCGCACACTCCGCTGCAGAGTGAAAATCTCATTCTGGATACAGCCATTTGTCACACGATTTGATATTCGACAACTCATACATGAAAAAATATATGGTGCTTCCTGTTGATCTAGAATCACAAAATTCTGGAAGAAGCAAGGTTTCACATTGCAAGTAAGGTAAAAATCTGAATCTTGTTAAATTGTAATTATACCACATAAAATATATATTTTGTCATTTGAACATACATTGCATTCATGGTCCGTCAAAAGCGTAACAGACACATTCCTGCATGCAAGCATAAAATGTAAGTTGTAGTCAAGTTGTAGTCATGTTTTAGTAAGTAAAAAATGTTTTAATTTCTCTCTCTCTCTCTCTCTCTCTCTCTCTCTCTCTCTCTCTCTCTCTCTCAACATAGTGACAACTGTTCTTCAATACTGTAGTTGTTCATTAGTGGCAAACTATTGATTGTGTATAAGGATTCTTCCCTTCTCAAAGAACTGCGTCTGAAAAATGCTAAGAACGTTCAATTCTGATTGATGGAAATTAGATCATTTAACTCTTTGTCGATGACGAGGTAAGTAAAGACGGAATTAAAATGATATTCATTGCTTTCGGATAAGTTTGTTCGGCCCAGAACAGGCAACTTCAAAGACAGTGGTGGTGTCGTCCACCAAAGTGTAGCATTCTAATGTGTCTTTCCTTTAATAGGAGTTCATTGTGGCAGAGTTAGTGTTAGAAAGTTCGTTGTGAACAACTACCAGATGTCTTCGTTGCATGACATTGGTGTAAAACAGCATCTGATAATTAAAAGTTCATATACAGAAAGGAATGCTTGACCCTGTTCGTGTATTTAAACTAAAAACTAAGTTAGGTGTGAAACAGGAAAAGTTAAGTCAGGAACTTTGTTACGATAATTGTCACATTCATTCCTTCTCAAAAAATTAACATGGCAATCTCATTCATTTTGTTTTATTGGTTTTACTTTGATTGCTTTTCTAGTTTCGGGATGTGCGGCCAACAGTCTTTTAGCGGTTTTTCTGACTGTTAGCCAGCGACTAGCATTGTCAAACATTCCCCTGGAATCGAGTCCGCCTCCAGAGGTTGTATATAGTGCTCTCGTCAACGTCTGAGGACAATTCGCTGGCCATTACAGCTGTAGATTTTCTCGTGTTACCTGTAACGATTATTTACTGCCTTGGATGAAAGCAGACTGCGGCTATCGTGGCAGTTTCCGCTTTCTTGTTGAAACTGTTGTCGTGCTTGTGGATTTCGTCGACTTCCCTGAACGAATGAGCGTGGTGATTCTTCTCTACAGCGAGAACCTGCGTGCCCGCGAATTTTTTACGTGTCAGGTTTCACTCAGTCCATACTGCGCCACGGCCGATTTCTCTGTTTGTCCCAAACATGAGTGCTGTTTATGTTCGATGATCCTAGTACTGATCGATCCTCTGTTCATTCTGCCATAGACTTTACGCACGTGTACGCGATGTGTGGTGTACTCCCTACACTGCGAGTGAGTTCCATTTGTCCTTTGCTATCTAACACTCACTGATCTTACTGGTAGATTTGTTTACAGTATAGTCTTTACTCCGTGTTTGCGGGATATACCGCCGATTCAGTTCGTCACTGTGGGATGTATAGAAGGAAGGCTGTGTCCGACATTTCTTCTTGTGACGTGTCACTTCGCTGGGGGTTACGTTTCGTGACACTCCGGATCCAGGTGTTGCATCTCGGTCCGGAGGTGCCACGGATATCGTATTTGTCTCACGCCTGGTACGGGTGTGATAATCATACCTCTTCCTCTTTCTGGCTCTGGTTATCGTGAAAGTATGTGCAGATAACTGTCCGTTGGTGTCGGTTCCCAGTACACGCTGTGGCCCTGATTCTCACAATTCTGGGCAACAATACATCAAAAAAGGGTAGGAATCGATCCTTTTGTCCCTCCATCGTAAGTTTACTGTTGGCATGGGAAATGTTCAGATGTTCTAGGAAGTCACGGCGCTGTTTCTTACCACGACTCCTCACGACAAAGGTGTCGTCGAGTTAACAGTACCATCATTTAGTTTTACAGGAAGCCAAGTATAGTGTCTGTCTTTCGAAAATTTCCACGAAGAAACTTACAGTCAGCGGACTAAGTGGACTACCGGTGACAATACCTTCAGACTGTTCGTAGAAGCTGCGCGGAGTGGCCGCGCGGTTAGAGGCGCCATGTCACGAATCGGGCGGCCACTCCCGCCGGAGGTTCGAATCCTCCCTCGGGCATGAGGGTGTGTTGTTTTTAGCGTAAGTTAGTTTAAGTAGTGTGTAAGTCTAGAGACCGGTGACCTCAGCAGTTTGGTCCCATAGGAATTCACACACATTTGAACATTTTGTTGGTAGAACCTGCTACGTCAGATGAAGTAGCTTGTGGAAAGATGTGATTAAAACAGTTTGCTGATATCCTGCCGTAAAATGGAACTGATACTTCTCGATGAAACCTTCAGAATACTTCGTGTGGTCTTCGCCACTCGTGGCTGAAGTCACGAGGTCAAATGATTCGCCAATACGTATGTCGGTGAGCCAGGAGCGCTAATATCGGCCTTAATAGTGCAACCATCAGCATGGATTTTCGGTAGCCCATCGAAATAAGATGTCTTGTTTAACCGTGATTAATAATAAGGAAAAAGATATCCGTTGCATATTTCTTGTAGTTGTAAGCTGGACTGCTGTCCCATGCAAACGCCTCACTTGTTCAGGCTGTGTACAAAGACCAAACAAAGTGTGCCTGGTAATGCTAACACCACTCCGCTCTGTTCGTGCACTCGATAAAAAATGGTTCGGAATACTAAGTAGGAACTTCTACAGTCCGCATTATTTTCGTCTCTGAGGGAAGAAAACAAAAACAAAAAAGGCGAGAGAGCGTGTATTGCATCTGTAGTAGTTTCACATGCAGTGCTGTCTTTGTAGGCATTCAATAGAATTGTGCAGGCCGTAGTTCCGAGGTTTATTGAGAAACAGTGCTGAAGAAAACGGCGGGCAGATATTGTAGAAATATACTATAGAAATTTAAACCATTTATTCTGCAGCTCGCTGACTTCAGCAACTGGCACTATAAAAACAACGTAAACCAGTGATAAGGTTTCGCTCACATTGCAACAAGTAGTGCAACAGCCTGGGAGGTGTGAAAGCGGCTAACAGCGTAGGAGCTGTTTATTTCGAGTGAAATTGTGTTAACTCTCAACAAGAAAAGGGACACATACACACCTGTTGAGACACAGTTGCCGCAGGAGAAAACATTTGGAATTACGACGAGTTCTGTGTGTAAACGGCATGTTTTAATCTCTCGATGACTTGTTCACGACTATTCGTATAGCATCCATTAAAGTTATTTTTGTTAATGTCCTCGATGTCACGACAATGTGCTGTCGATGAAGGATTACTAAGAGCCTTACATCTTAATATGCGCTTCATTAATGAAGCAACCAAAATGCATTAAACATTATGGGGCGTTTTCATACTTACAGACGTGTTTAAGAGAGTAAAAACGACTATCTGAATGATGGGAAATACGAGTCGCAGCAACATATGTTTAGACGGAATTGACTCTCGTAATCTTTTCTAAAAGGAGGCGGTACGTAAAGTTCTGTTTTTCATGTACCAGAGCAGACAAACAGCTTCATCCGTTTCCTTTGCCGGCACAACACGACATACGTGCTACCCTGACCGCAAGCAACGCTCGTGGTCGGAGTTACACAAGGAAGTCAGGCCCGATGCGGCGAAGCGTTACATAGTAAACCAGAGACTGAGAAGCCCCACGCGAGCTGCACGTGTGCGGAAGCAAATAGTGCAGCAGGTACAGAGAGGCCTGGCTGTGTCGCCAATGAGGCTCTGTTTTCTTTAGGAGAAAAGAGCGGAAGAAGACAGTTTTCCGTACTTCTGCCGGTCGGAGACAGAATTGTTGTGGAAACGTGTCATCAGGCGCCATAACTGCCACTTAAAATCGGAAAAAGTTTTTCTAATAGTGCCAGTTCTGACGAACATCTGAAGAATTTGCCAGAGTTATAGTAGTTACTGTTTATCGAGTACGATGAGAAAGTCTGTCATATGGATAGATCGTAATACCGAAAAATTTTGGGACAATTTCAGCAGAACTGCAATAGAACCTCTGTCAACACGGCAATGAGATTTTGTAATTTTTTATATGTTTGGTACGTGATGTACAGAACGTAAGCCTCAGTCAACCAAAGGACTCGATGAAACTCTCAAAGCCGGCCGAGGTGGCCGAGCGGTTCTAGGCGCTTCAGTCCGGTACCACGCGGCTGCTATGGTCGCAGGTTCGAATCCTGCCTCGGGCTTGGATGTGTGTTCCTGGGCTGCGTGGCTCTGTGGTGGAATGATCGTCTATGTTACCTTCCCATATAAAGTTGCATGTTCCATGAGCATTTTCGTGAAAAGCATAAAATGCACCGAGATGAAAAGAAATTTAACTTGTAGGGTTTTTTAATGTAAACAATCTTTATTAACAATCTTTTTTAAAAGAACTAGAGTTAAGAACTTACATTTGCAAGAAAACCTGGTTTTTGCATACGATATGTTGATAGAAATAAGATTACTTGCATTTTCCATAAATATGAGAACTGCATATGTTAATTAGCTTATGTTTGACGAGTTATGTTTTTAAATGACATAGTTATTCGAACTCGAAGCGAAAAAAAAGACCAGGTGCGAGTAGGATTCGCGTACTGAGGGTTTCGTACAGACTTTTTTAATGTACATATACAGTTCATCCATTCCCGGAATCGGAGGATTTCGACTGTTTTTGCCTGTTATCGACACTGATACTGCCAGGATATTGCCCCCAGCGATTCCAAGGTTTTCGAGGATGTTTTAATTTCAAGTTTGAAGTTAACAGTGAAAAAATAATTTTTTTTCGTGTGATAGGATTTCAAATTAACACCTTTTTGCCAAATTTTATGATTCTCCGTCAAGGATAAGTATCCTGTATGTCTTTACAAGTGAGTTTTCGAGCATGAAAATATGTAACATAAATGGCCGTATCTTTTGATTGCATTGATTTAGAAGCTTAACTTTTTACAATATCAAGAGACTAGAGGCCTTAGTATGTGACACAAATTGAAACTTACAACGCGCACTCGTTGGTGATGCAAATGGGTCTTAACAGACGGACGGACGGACAATTAGATAACAAATGACAAAAGTAACAATTTCAGATATTCCTCTTCACTTGTTTCCGGAAACCCTTTTTTTTCCTATTTGATGATGCTAAACCAACGGGAAGTACCCTCTAGGTTTTGAGGCGTGACTTCGAATATCGAAATGTGTCGCATAAATGGTTGTATAATTTGGTTGCATCGACTTAGAAACTCATTTCTTACACCGCCAAAGGACTTTATACCTTAGTACGTGATATAAATTTCAACTTTGTACGTTTAACCGTTCCGGAGGAAAAGGGTTTCGAACAGTCGGACAGGATTTCGAACAGTCGAACACAGTCAAGAAAGTGACTCCCTAAATGTTCCGTTTTTAGAGACTGAGATAAGGAACCCTAAAACAGAAAAAAATAACGAATCGAGACTGGAAGCAGTGATCACCAGTCACGTGCGCTACAGATTTATTTCTATCTTTATGTATTTCACGCTTCATAGAAATGCTCGTGGAAAATGCACATAAAAAAACCTTCGCCAGGAATCTGAGTCAAGCGTCTCACATACCAGGCGAGCATTTAGCAAAGAACTGCACTGCCTGTCGAAAAATCGAGCTTGCTTCCGCTTATTAAAGGCCTTCGAAAAAATTTCAAAGTCGATTTTCTCGAGAATTATTGAGAGTTGCGTCGAATTGGTTTGAGCAGTTGATATTTGAGTTCTGAACTTCGCGCAGCTTTTACCGGTTATCGACACTGATCCTGGCAAGATATTGGCCCCAGGGATTCCAAGGCTTTTGAGAAGATTTTAAATTCAAGTTTAAACTCGGATAACAAAAGCGAAAAGAAATTTTTTTCTTGTGATATAACTACAAATCAAAAATTTTCGGATATTTTTCCCTTGGTTGAAGTTTGAAACCTTACTTCTTGTCAGATTTTGTGATTATATTCGTAGAACCTTGTAGGTTCTGAGGAGTGAGCCTGCGACTATCAAAATACGTCAGATTAATGGTGTTACCTTCTGACTGCATTGATTGAGAAGCCGCTATTACAATGCGAAGGGATCGTATAGCTTATCAAGTCCCGTAAATTTTACCTTGATATGTGTACCCGTACCTGAGCAAAACGGGTTTTGAGAAGTTGGAAAGACTGACTGACTGACAGATGGACAACAAAGTGGTCCTATAAGGGTTCCGTTTTTACCGATTGAGGTACGGAACCCTATAAAAAGTACAATAATTCGATCGCTGTGTTGTCTCCTTGTGAGACATGTAACAGTATGTAATCGACTAGTTCGGCAGAAAATAAACGCACCTCTGTGACTGTCGCAGTTGCAGAAGTGCGCTCACAGGTTGTTAATGAGCCGCAAGTGCAGCATGTACGCGGTGTTACTGTCCGTACCGACTGCAGACTGGTGGTCTGATGCGCAGCGAGCATCGGCGCACCGTCGTCGTCTTTCACCTCCTCAAGCAACGGCTGTGCTGTGCTGTGCTGTGCCGTGTGGTGTGTGGCGTAGTGTTGCCTCGCGTGCCTGCGAGCGGTTTGCGGGCCGTGTCGGGCACGGTTCCAGCAGTAAAACAGATAGCCCGGCCCGGCCAGAGCGCGGCATCCCGCAACTCCACGCCACGCCGCCACCTGTAGCTGCCGCTGCCGCCTGCGTGCCGAGTGGCCGACGCGAAGCGGTCCGGTTCGCTGCGGAGCGCGCTCTGCTGACACAGCGAACGGTTTGTTGCCAGCCGTACTACCAGGCTTCCTTTCTGGGGAGGCCACAGAGCAGTATTCTCTCAAGAACTGTGGAACGTACCGAACATTATGACGTACCACCAAGAAAACGAGCTGTGGACACATAGCACGGATTCAGAAAATATCGTTCTTACGAAACGCATCTGGCTCTTATTCCCACGAAGCAATGCGTGTTATCGACAGTGATTCTCAAGTTGATTCCGTACTTCTAGATTTCCCGAAGGCTTTTGACACCGTTCATCATAACATAATTATTACCATAAGGCGTGCCGACGAAATATCCTTCTCAGTATTCCGACTGGTTTCGTGACTTCCTGTCAGAAAGGTCACAGTTTGTAGTAATTGGCTGAAAGTCATCGAGTAAAACAAAAGTGATACCTCGCTTCTCCAAGGAAGTATTACGGGCACCCCGCTGCTCCTAATCTATACATGTATACTATTTTAGGAGGCAATCTGAGCATTCCTATTACATTGTTCGCAGGCGTAGCTGTCATTTACCGTCCTGGAAAGTTATCCCATTATCAAAACCAACTGCAAATGATATAGACACGACATTTGTATGGTACAGAAACAGGCAATTGACTCCAAATAAGGTAAAGTGTGAGGTCATCCACACGAGTACTAAAAAGACTTCATAAAATTTTCGTTACCCGATAAATCACACAAACCTAAAGACAGTGAATTCAACTAAATACTTCCGTATTACAATTACGAATAACTTAAACTGCCACGGTAGCGTACATTAGGGAAAGCGAGCCAAAGAGTGCGATTTATTGGAAGATCATTTAAAGGATGCTGCATGTCTACTAGAGAGACTGCCAACACTACGCTTGTCCGCCCTTTCGTGGAGTATTGCTACGCGATGTGGGATCCGCATCAGATAGCATTGACGGAGGACATCTAAAAAGTTCAAAGAAGGGCATCTCGTTTTGTATTATCGTGAAGTAGGGGAGAGAGTGCCTTTGTGGCATCCATGAAAACAAAGGCATTTCTCTTTGCCGTGAAATCTTTCCACGAAGTTCCTCTGAAAGCGAAAATTCTTAGTTGACTTCCACTAACTTAGGGAGAAACCAGCATAGTGATAAAATATGCGCTCGTTTTTCCACTTGTTGTATGGGAGTGGAACGCTCGAGAAATAGTCTCAAAGTTGTTCTATGAATATGAAACCTATACCAAGTACTTTACTGTACGTTGCAGAGTAGTGATGTACCTGTCAGATCCCCTCCCCTCCTTCCCCCCTCCCCCTCCTGCAAGTACAAGCATGACATCAAACTCACTTTTAAAGTACGACAAATGTATTTCTAATAATAATAATAATAATAATAATAATAATAATAATAATAAAAAAATATAAAACGTTTAATATTCACTCTAAGACGGAAAAACGCCCCACCACAAATTAATTATACGGTTGGGACGGAAATAGGTATGTGTGACGTACATGTACAGAGAAACAAGCGATTACCATTTCAGAAAAATTAGATAATGTATTAAAAAAAAAAGAACTTTACAAACTGAACAAGTCACTAACGCGTTTGTCCGTTTGTGGCCCTTATGCAAGCAGATTTCGGCGTGGCATTGACTGATGCAGTTGGCGCGTTAGATCGTCTAAATCCCGAGACGGTTAGAATGTCCTACCCATAATGCTCCAAACATTTTCAGTTGGGAAGAGATCCGGCGACTTGCTGGCCAAGGCAGGGTGCAGCAAGAACGAAGACAAGCAGCAGAAACACTCGCTCTGTGCGGGCGGGCATTCTCTTGCTGAAATGGCTTTCCATGACGGGCAACAAAACGGAGCGTAGAATATCGTCGTACCGCTTTGCTGTAAGGATGCCAAGGATGACAGTCAAAGGATCTTGCTATGAAATGAAATGGCACCATCACTCCCGATTATCGGGCAGTATGGCAGGTGGCAATCAGGTTGCTATCCCACAGCTATTTTGGCCACACCCAGACACGTCATCGCAGGACATCCGGGCTCAGTTCGAAGCGAGACACGTCATTGAAGACAGTTCTACTCCAATCAGTGAGATTCCAGGCGGAAGACCTGTTTGGAGACGTCCCTGCAAATGCGTGATACCTACATGATTGTCGCCCACCGTACGACCCGACAACCAGCAGTAAGGGCGGGGTACTTTTTTTCCCTCCATACCAGGACCCGTCTGGTTGTCTTCCGCGGCACCGTTTAAGCACAATGGTACGTCGGATTCTACGCCCCGTTTTGTTGCCCATCACGGAAAGCAATCCTAGGCTTATATTTCAGCCAGACAATACCCGCCGGCGAGAGTTCCTATTCAAGGTCGCCGGATCTCTTCCCAATTGAGAACGTTTTGAGTTTTATGGGCAGGACCCTACAACCCTCTCCTGATCCAGACGATCTAATGCGCCAATCGGACATAATTTGGCGCAATAACTCTTAAGAAGGCATCAACAACTGCATCAGTCAATGCCATGTCGAATAACTGCTTGCATAAGTGCCAGAGGCGGATCAACGCGTTATTGACTTGCTCACTTTGTGAAGCTCTTTCTCTTGAATAAAACATCCAATTTTTCTGGAATTGTAATCATTTGTTTGTCTGTACATGTGCGTCACATTTATATATTTCCTTGCCATTTGGATAATCCGTTCGTGGTGCGTCTTTTGTCTTAGAGTGCAAGAAGAATTTACTTAGCCGGCCGGGGTGGCCGAGCGGCTCTAGGCGCTACAGTCTGGAACCGCGCGACCGCTACGGTCGCAGGTTCGAATCCTGCCTCGGGCATGGATGTGTATGATGTCCTAAGTTCTAGGGAACTGATAACCTTAGAAGTTAAGTCCCATAGTGCTCAGAGCCAATAATTTACTTACATTATTTGAAAAGAGGTTATAAGATAAATCAGGCGACAATGAAAGAGTTGCAGTAACAAATGAGATAGTGAAATTACTAATTAATGTTTTCCATTTGGGCAACAAAATAACTGAGAATGACAGAAGAAGAGAGAATATAAAATGCTACACGCTACAATTCGGAGCTCTCTAGCGACAGAGGGCTGCAAATATGAAGACATGATAATTTGTTTTATTTAGCAAGATTTGATGACACACAATTGTAAGGTCTGGCAGCACGCTGTTTCGTGGCAAAATGTGTTTCAAGTGGTGATGTTTATTGTAATTGAGTGGTTTTTGCAGCACATGAGAATCTTCTTCCCTATATGCAACAGTCTAAACAATAATATTTATTTCTACCCCAGTATGGAGTCGTTCTCTGTAACTAAAAGGCCCTCTGGGGTTAAGTTCCAAACGAACGCTTGTGTAATACGGCTGCGCTTAAGGCGAGATCCTCGCCTTGCAGTTTGTGATGTCGGCAGGTGTCCCGTTCGGCAGATAGCAGCTTTCGGAGGATCTTACATGAATATAACATCGGACCTATCACCCGATAACACGCGGAGCTGGCTGCGGGCGAACAGCCTACAGTCGACCGTGTTAGGGAGCCGTCACGTGAGCCATCAAACTTTACAGCAAATCTTACTCCGTGTTCGAGCGTAACTTCACGCGGTTTGCCGGAGAGCCGTATTGTGTTTGTTGACAGCAGTACATTCATTCACGTTGTGAGCAGGCGCCTCTTTCTAGCTGAAATGTTTCCTGCTACCGGGCAGGTCGCAAGCTCGTTACCGTGGGCTAACCGCAGACAAGTAACTGAAACGTATGCTGTGTTAAACACAGCATGTAATTATCTAGAATTTCTTGCCATATGCGGGACTCTTAGTTTTCACCCAACTTCGTACTCCGAAAGTTAGCTGAGTAATTTGGAAATCGATACATGGAAAAAAAAAAACGTAAACACCTGTAGTAAATGTTCTTTGAAAGGGGGGAGGGGAGGGGGTGTTACGACATGTCTTGGATGAGCACCTCCTTGTTGCCACAGGTTTCTCAATACGCAAGCCGCCATAAGTGGCGTCAACTTGAAACACTTACAGGGAACCGCCAGGCATCAAAAACCACATTCCTTAATATTGTGATAGTGTCCACTGATACTGACGTTACTGAATGAGCAACGTATTAAAATTTGTAGACACGTGTTCAGGAAAACAAGGGATCAAATCTCACCCAGATCTAGCATTTCTGCACTTTTCATAAAATTTTCAATAGAACTTCATTTTAGCGTCTTCCTCAAGCCAAGACAGATTTTCTCGGCCGTCGTCCAACTGAATGTCTTCTTTGTAATGACTTTTCTGCTGTTCGCACGCAAAACTTCCACAGAAGAAGTGGTCTTTCTCGTGTAATCACAGCAATCCTTCCAGAGTGATGTGATACAAACAGATGTTTTTAACTGCTTTCAGTGTCTATCACGTACTCTTAAAAAATTTCTCTCCGTGACGAACAGAGTTGCATTCTGTTGTGACTATATAGTTTCAGCATGTTATACTATGATAATATCTGGTTCAGGAAGGGTTCAGCTAGCTTAAGGCCTCCTTTGAGTCAGGACAGTTTCTTGGTCAGAATTGCGGAAATAATGAATCGATTACATAGCTAGGCTGAGGTGTCGCTTTCCAATGTTCCTCCCGTCACATTCTGTTTCTGGGTCAGTATGAAGCTTGATGAAGGTCTTTTGGAGGACGCTTCTGTCTCACAGCTATGGGTTTACACTGAACAAGTAAGTCGTAAAATAAAACTTATGTCATCTATCACATTGCTACAGACTGAAAGTATTTAGAGACGGAGCATTAGTTTAGATTAGAGAAGAATGATACGGAATCAGCCGTACCCCTTTTTTTTGGAGCTAATCTAGTATCCACCATAAGACATTTAATTGTAAAACCTAAATATGGATGGCTGGAAGAGTGTTTGAACCATGTTCACTCTCGCCTGCTTATTCCCTCAATGTAGTGTTCTGGCGTTACCACTGCGCTACCAGGTGCTCCATGTGTTTCCTGTAATGACATCGCTTATAAAATAATACAGGAGTTAACTCACTTAAACGATTGAACATCCAAACATTATAAAGGAGGGAAATGCTGCAAAATTGTATCACAATGTAGTAAAAAAGCAGACATAAAGTCACAAATGCTACTGCTTAAGGTTACATAAGATCAGACGAACTCTTTCTGATCTAATTTCGTTCACCAACTGGAAGCAGCCTTACAGAGAGAATATGTTACAACTCAGGTGAAGTTTATTGCAGGCTTGAAAGGCGATTACGGATATGTAAAATTGGGTTGAAAGATTTAGTAGTCAGATTAAATGAAGGACACGCGTGACAATACTGACATTAAGATTTATCCAGTTTATATTTCTGATCAGTAATCTCGCTTGGAGTATCTTTCTATTTCAAATATTAGTTTCAGCCATAGAACTACACATTTGTTTCAGATCCTCCCACAAGTACACCCGTCTTCAGGGTGTGCGCGCATTCGCACTCGTCCATCGGAGAAATTTGGAACACTTCCCAGAGCAATAACCAAAGCCGCCGCTCGAAGCTACGCGTCTGTTTATCTATTCCTAGGAAACCTCCCGTTGCCTGCAATGCATCATTTGCTTTCAGGCTGCCTGATTTAAGTAGGCCAGCTATTTCAGAATTCCCAGAGCACTCTTTGTAAGGATACAGCAGAGGCCTTACACAACTTGGAATGTACGTAACTACGTAACCTTCACGCTGGACTGCATCAAGTTAGATGTTCAGTTTATGTCTTAAATAATGCTACTCTTTTTGTAGAGCGTCCTCTGAAACGTATTTTGCTAGTACATTGTCCGCATTTAATTGGTCAAAATAGAATGAGAATTTCTCTCACGGTTGTGTGCGTGTCGTTTCGCAGCCATCTTGCCCAGTGATCAAACCTCAAAGCCGTGAACACCTACGTTCGATGCTCTGATCACAACTATAAACGCTCTCCTTACTGTCGACAGGACATTAAATTCTCACTCTGACGAGTAATTTTAATGCTGTTCAGTTCTGAGTGCATATTTAGCGCTCTGACATTCTGTGCTACATCATAGCTCTCCAGTAGCCCAGAATATGATGGTTGTTGGATAGCCCTTGATTCCTTTCTTTATATGAAATTAGTCAAGGACGTTCGTGGCACAGCGTCAGGTATAAAGCGTATCGTCTACGTAGACTGCATAGCGTCATCAGTGTTAATCGTAAGGAAAAAAATCTTGTCGCTTAAACGACATCTGGACGTGTAAAGGAGAGCACAGAATTATTTCATGAAGTAAGAGCAAGAATGGCAAAATTAAAAAAAAAAGTTTGTTGACGTCATCACTACCAAGAACCAGTTGAACCAGGTCGTCACTGGTGTTCACTAAGAAGAGTGAGTAAAAGAGAGAAAAAAAAGCCGCTCATTTCCCAGCCGTTCGTGAAACACTCAACTGTGGCTTTAAATAATTACAGTGTAATCGTCCTTCTTTGAGGCCTGTCTTTGATATTTGCTTTAACTGTGAAGTAGATGCAGACGGTTTGCATGCATTGTAAAAAAGGCGAGTTTGTTATCTTGATGCGCTGAAAGTAAATACTCCCAGCGTATGAAGTGAAAACAGTTGACGACCAAGAGCCGCATGCTAGAGAAACAACGGCGTATGTTGTTGGACAGTCTGTTAGCTCAGTAAACAGAATGCTGCGTACGTTATCGCTTAACAAAGGTCGAGGGAGAGTGTGTGCCAGCTGGTATAAAACAGCTGCTTCACTGGATTTCAACCGATTTCAATCACTCTCTCGGTCAGGGATGTGATTTTGCATTTGCGGTGGTGCATTTACTCAGGACGGAGAATTTTTATAATTCTCTTCATTAATGAAATTCTAATATCGCACGATGATTGTAATACAGAAAAGTATCAGAGAATGTTAGTCTCTCTCTCTCTCTCTCTCTCTCTCTCTATATATATATATATATATATATATATATATATATATATATATATATTTTATGTGCGATTGGACCCATACGGATCACGCAAAGCTTTTCCGATTCAATTTTTTAATTCTCCAAACTTCTCTCATTCTTTCCCCATGAATTCTCTTTCTTTCCTCTGTCCATTTTGTCCCCTGTCTCTTGCAAACTTCATTCTCGGGTTGTACTTTCCAACTACTGATTTTTTGCCTGTATACATTTCTGTTTATAACTTCTGAAGAATTTATTTGTGCATTTGCTAGATCTGTTTTGGTTTCTTGTATCCAGGGTATGGTTTTCAATTTTTCAATGTATATTAAAATTTTGTGGGAGAGTCTGGGTGTTGGGAGTCTGTGGATATGACCGTAAAATTTTAGTCTTCTTTTCCGGATGTCTGCGGCGAGGTTAGATAATTTTTCTGTAGTTTTCCGAGACTGTAACCTGTATCCATCTTCAGTTCTTTTTGGGCCAAGAATCTTTCTGATAATTTTGCGTTCCTCTTTCAGGATGCCTTCCAGGTCGCCTTTTCTATGGAGTGTGAGTGTTTCGCTGGCATATAGTGCTTCGGGCTTGATTACTGTATTGTAGTGTCGTATTTTTGAGTGAATGGAGAGACACTTTTTATTGTAGATGTTGTGGGTTTTCCAGTATGCTCTTTTCAGTTTTTGCAGTCGAACTTTTTGTGCAGTTTTCTCTCCCCCTGTGGGTTCTAGGACCTCGCCTAAGTATTTAAAGAATGGAATTCTCTCAATTTGTCCATATTTTGTAGTCAGTTTTTGAGTTTCAAATTTTGAGCAGATGAATTTGGTTTTTTGGAAGGAAATTTGTAGCCCAACTTTTTCGGCGCATTCTTTGAGAATGTCTATCTGTTTAATTGCTGTGGTCTCGTTTTCTGCTAGAATGGCCACGTCATCTGCAAATGCCAAGCATGAAATTTTAATACCATCTTTAGATCTTCCTAGTTGTATAGGCTTCCAGTAATTTTGATTCTTCAGTTCTTTTTCCCATTCTCGGATGACTTTGTCTAAGACAAGGTTGAAGAGGAGTGGAGACAAGCCGTCACCTTGTCTGACGCCGGTTTTGATCAGGAAGGGCTCTGATATTTCACCCAGGAATTTTATCTTAGAAGTTGTGTTTGTGAGCGTTTCTTTGATAAGGTTTAGGGTTTTCGGATCGAGTCCTAGCTCCTCAAGGATAATAAAGAGAGATTGCCTATCGATTGAATCATAAGCCTTTGCGAAATCAACAAAGGAACAAATGATCGGACTGTTTCTGACTGCTTTGTATTTTAGTGTTGTCTTCAAATTGAAAATTTGTTCTGCACAGGATCGGTGAAGGCGAAAGCCAGCTTGGTATTCACCAATACTGTGTTCGAGTTGTTCTTGTGTTCGTTGAAGAAGACAAGCTGAGAGGATTTTATAAGTGACTTGGAGAAGGGAGATGCCTCGATAGTTGTTTATATCTGCCATGTCTCCCTTTTTATGCAGTGGATGAATTAGGGCGCATTTCCAATCTTCTGGTAGTTTTTCTGTCTGCCAAATGTCTGTGATGATTTGAGTGAGTTCTTTGAGGGAATTTGGTCCAAGATTTTTAAGTAGTTCTGCAGTGATATTATCTTCTCCGGATGCCTTGTTGTTTTTCAGTCTATGAATATGTCTTTGGATCTCCTCTAGTGTAGGTGGTGGGGATTCTGGATTTGTGTAGACAGCAGTTTCTTGAGGGAATCTTGAAGAAGGTTCAGGGCAATTGAGGAGTCCGGAAAAGTATCTTGCCAGCTCCTCACAATTTTCCCGATTTGTGAGCGCTAGTTTTCCATCTGGTTTTCTGAAACATAGATTTCGTGAGCCGTATCCATTGATTCTCCCAGCAAAGGTCTTATAGAAGTCTCGTACATTATAGTTACGGAAATTTTCTTCAATAGACTTACACTGTTCCTTGAGGTACTTCCTCTTGACTTGTCTGATTGTTTTTGCCACTTGTCTTCTTGTGTTGTGGAAGTGATTTAGATTTTCTGGGGATTTTTTACTGTTACACTTCAGAAAGGCTTTCTTTCTTTCTTCCAGCGCTTTTTCACATCCAGAGTCCCACCAGGGGTGTTTTGTGTTCTTTTTCAGTGGGATCAGTTCTTTTGCCTTCTTTGTAATTTTTGTTCGAAATTTTTCCCAAGAGTCAGCTGGTTCCTTTTCCCACTCCTCCTTCAGATTGGTTTCTTTGATTGTTCGTGTGTCAAATTTCATCATGTGTGTTTTCTTCGGATAGAATTTTTTTGGGGTGAATTTCACTTTAATGCGTGTTAAGTAGTGGTCTGAGTCAATGTTCGCCTCTCTGCGGACTTGGACATCATGGATCTCTTTCTGTACGAAATAGGAGATGGCAATGTGGTCAACCTGATATTCGCCGATCTCTTGTATGGGGGACCTCCAGGTCTTTTGTTTTCTAGGTTTTTTTCTCAAAGATGTAGACATTATTTTTAGATTATATATATATATATATATATATATATATATATATATATATATATATATAAACCATGGACCTTGCCGTTGGTGGGGAAGCTTGCGTGCCTCAGCGATACAGATGGCCGTACCTAGGTACAACCACAACGGAGGGGTATCTGTTGAGAGGCCAGACAAACTTGTGGTTCCTGAAGAGGGGCAGCAGCCTTTTCAGTAGTTGCAGGGGCAACAGTCTGGATGATTGACTGATCTGGCCTTGTAACATTAACCAAAACGGCCTTGCTGTGCTGGTACTGCGAACGGCTGAAAGCAAGGGGAAACTACAGCCGTAATTTTTCCCGAGGACATGCAGCTTTACTGTATGATTAAATGATGATGGCGTCCTCTTGGGTAAAATATTCCGGAGGTAAAATAGTCCCCCATTCGGATCTCCGGGCGGGGACTACTCAAGAGGACGTCATTATCAGGAGAAAGAAAACTGGCATTCTACGGATCGGAGCGTGGAATGTCAGATCCCTTAATCGGGCAGGTATAGAAAATTTAAAAAGGGAAATGGATAGGTTAAAGTTAGATATAGTGGGAATTAGTGAAGTTCGGTGGCAGGAGGAACAAGACTTTTGGTCAGGTGATTACAGGGTTATAAATACAAAATCAAATAGGGGTAATGCAGGAGTAGGTTTAATAATGAATAAAAAAATAGGAGTCCGGGTTAACTACTACAAACAGCATAGTGAACGCATTATTGTGGCCAAGATAGACACAAAGCCCATGCCTACTACAGTAGTACAAGTTTATATGCCAACTAGCTCTGCAGATGATGAAGAAATAGATGAAATGTATGACGAGATAAACGAAATTATTCAGGTAGTGAAGGGAGACGAAAATTTAATAGTCATGGGTGACTGGAATTCGTCAGTAGGAAAAGTTGGCAGTTATAAGAGTCGAGGGGCATGAAAGGGAAGCAGTGGTTGGGAAAGGAGTGAGACAGGGTTGTAGCCTCTCCCTGATGTTATTCAATCTGTATATTGAGCAAGCAGTAAAGGAAACATAGTAGGTGGATATGGATTGGGGGGAAGAAATGAAAGAGGAAGCCGCCTTGTAGAATTTTGCACAGAGCATAACTTAATCATAGCTAACACTTGGTTCAAGAATCATAAAAGAAGGTTGTATACCTGGAAGAATCCTGGAGATACTAAAAGATATCAGATAGATTATAGAATGGTAAGACAGAGATTTAGGAACCAGGTTTTAAATTGTAAGACATTTCCAGGGGCAGATGTGGATTCTGACCACAATCTATTGGTTATGAACTGCAGATTGAAACTGAAGAAACTGCAAAAAGGTGGGAATTTAAGGAGATGGGACCTGGATAAACTGAAAGAACCAGAGGTTGTAGAGAGTTTCAGGGAGAGCATAAGGGAACAATTGACAGGAATGGGGGAAAGAAATACAGTAGAAGAAGAATGGGTAGCTCTGAGGGATGAAGTAGTGAAGGCAGCAGAGGATCAAGTAGGTAAAAAGACGAGGGCTAATAGAAATCCTTGGGTAACAGAAGAAATATTGAATTTAATTGATGAAAGGAGAAAATATAAAAATGCGGTAAATGAAGCAGGCAAAAAGGAATACAAACGTCTCAAAAATGAGATCGACAGGAAGTGCAAAATGGCTAAGCAGGCATGGCTAGAGAACAAATGTAAGGATGTAGAGGCTTGGCTCACTTGGGGTAAGATAGATACTGCCTACAGGAAAATTAAAGAGACCTTTGGAGAGAAGAGAACCACTTGTATGAATATCAAGAGCTCAGATGGCAACCCAGTTCTAAGCAAAGAAGAGAAGGCAGAAAGGTGGGCCGGCCGGAGTAGCCGAGCGGTTAAAGGCGCTACAGTCTGGAACCGCACGACCGCTGCGGTCGCAGGTTCGAATCCTGCCTCGGGCATGGATGTGTGTGATGTCCTTAGGTTAGTTAGGTTTAAGTAGTTCTAAGTTCTTGGGGACTTAGGACCACAGCAGTTGAGTCCCATAGTGCTCAGAGCCATTTGAACCAGAAAGGTGGAGGGAGTATATAGAGGGTTTATACAAGGGCGATGTACTTGAGGACAATAGTATGGAAATGGAAGAGGATGTAGATGAAGATGAAATGGGAGATAAGATACTGCGTGAAGAGTTTGACAGAGCACTGAAAAACCTGAGTCGAAACAAGGCCCCGGGAGTAGACAACATTCCATTAGAACTACTGATGGCCTTGGGAGAGCCAGTCATGACAAAACTCTACCATCTGGTGAGCAAGATGTATGAGACAGGCGAAATACCCACAGACTTCAAGAAGAATATAATAATTCCAATACCAAAGAAAGCAGGTGTTGACAGATGTGAAAATTACCGAACTATCAGTTTAATAAGTCACAGCTGCAAAATACTAACGCGAATTCTTTACAGACGAATGGAAAAACTGGTAGAAGCGGACCTCGGGGAAGATCAGTTTGGATTCCGTAGAAATGTTGGAACACGTGAGGCAATATTAACCTTACGACTTATCTTAGAAGAAAGATTAAGTAAAGGCAAACCTACGTTTCTAGCATTTGTAGACTTAGAGAAAGCTTTTGACAACGTTAACTGGAATACTCTTTTTAAAATTCTGAAGGTGGCAGGGGTAAAATACAAGGAGCGAAAGGCTATTTACAATTTGTACAGAAACCAGATGGCGGTTATAAGAGTCGAGGGGCATGAAAGGGAAGCAGTGGTTGGGAAAGGAGTGAGACAGGGTTGTAGCCTCTCCCCGATGTTATTCAATCTATATATTGAGCAAGCAGTAAAGGAAACAAAAGAAAAATTCGGAGTAGGTATTAAAATCCATGGAAAAGAAATAAAAACTTTGAGGTTCGCCGATGACATTGTAATTCTGTCAGAGACAGCAAAGGACTTGGAAGAGCAGTTGAACGGAATGGACAGTGTCTTGAAAGGAGGATATAAGATGAACATCAACAAAAGCAAAACGAGGATAATGGAATGCAGTCAAATTAAATCGGGTGATGCTAGGGGATTAGATTAGGAAATGAGACACTTAAAGTAGTAAAGGAGTTTTGCTTTTTAGGGAGTAAAATAACTGATGATGGTCGAAGTAGAGAGGATATAAAATGTAGACTGGCAATGGCAAGGAAATCGTTTCTGAAGAAGAGAAATTTGTTAACATCTAGTATAGATTTAAGTGTCAGGAAGTCGTTTCTGAAAGTATTTGTATGGAGTGTAGCCATGTATGGAAGTGAAACATGGACGATAACCAGTTTGGACAAGAAGAGAATAGAAGCTTTCTAAATGTGGTGCTACAGAAGAATGCTGAAGATTAGATGGGTAGATCACGTAACTAATGAGTAGGTATTGAATAGGATTGGGGAGAAGAGAAGTTTGTGGCACAACTTGACTAGAAGAAGGGATCGGTTGGTAGGACATGTTTTGAGGCATCAAGGGATCACAAATTTAGCATTGGAGGGCAGCGTGGAGGGTAAAAATCGTAGAGGGAGACCAAGAGATGAATACACTAAGCAGATTCAGAAGGATGTAGGTTGCAGTAGGTACTGGGAGATGAAGAAGCTTGCACAGGATAGAGTAGCATGGAGAGCTGCATCAAACCAGTCTCAGGACTGAGGACCACAACAACAACATATATATATATATATATATATATATATATATATATATATATATATATATATATATATGCGGAATAGCAACATTTTCATCACTGCTTATTCAGTGGCAATAAAAAGGAGCCCGAAAGCGTAACGGCGGAAAAGGGACCCGTCGCGTTCGCACAGGAAATAATTTTTTCACACTTTTCGCAGTCTAGCGACACTTGTTTCCGAATCATTATTTGTTCCGTGAACGAAGTAGTTGAGCAAACTTGAAGGTACTCTCTCGTAATTGCCAATCTGATAAACCACTTCCACATCGTTTTTGCAGCAGCGTGTACTTTCAGATAGTCTAATGAAGCCTAATGTTTTTTTTCATAAGATAGAAAACTTTAGTGTGATAACTGGAAAATCTGGAAGAAAAGAAAAACGCATTCATCAATCCCTCTTACCTCGTACCTTACACGACATCTCGACTTGGATTCTCCGATGGCGAACTTATTTTTAGGTAAACTTTGTCAGACGGTAGTATTAAATTGCTTTTTGGCGTACTTGTCTTAGAAAATGAGGCAAGCTCTTTTACGTTACGTCATATTGATAACGTGGACTACTTGCATAATGTCATACACTGGTTTGGTGCACATTTTGCAGGATAATAGTGAAACATGCATATTCTGTACACCCGACTTGTCGTTTTACCAGTTTTTAAGTGATAACAGCACCCTTCTCGAAGAAGAAGCAAACGGAGAAGTAAAAAAAAGGAATACAAGGATATCGAAGTACGGAATGTGACCGACGTCGACATCCGCAATACTGTCGCCTCCTGCCCTTTCATTTCCTATCATTATTTTATTGACACCTCTCCATTAGTTGTTTCTTAGCAATAGTAAAGGAAAAGCTGCTTGCTTCCCACAATATGTGCTTTCTGTACACTATACATCTCCTCCAAAACCACTGGGCCAATTTCAATAATCTTGGCCACACATACCAAGTACTACAGCCCAACCAACAATCGATGTGGGCTTAAGAACCACCTACCTGTGATACTTCAGGAGATAATGTGGCATAAACAGTGAGACGCGTAAAAAACTGCACCAATGTGCATGACGTTTAAATTTATCACTTCTTTGTGCCAACTGTGTTCTCAACATATTTTGCAGACTGAATCCATACATGCCGCTGAATGTATCTACACAAATACATCATTGTATTACCCATAGTTCAAAAATTATGACGTTAGAAACATTGAGATGCGTGATGAAATGGCGCATCATGCATGGCGTTTTAATACATTTATTCTTTACTACTAAGACACCCTACAGTCGTATCTGCTTAAGTGAGTCGCTTACATTTGGTAGCGCACGTGACAGCTTTCAACTGCGAAGCGCAAACGGTTGCAGGCGAAAACAATAGCCGTGTTGACAGCTGTGACCAAACGTCTGCCGTAGCGGCGTTTACAAAATCGCGTTGTAGGCATGCGAAGAAGCTGCGCCCAGCGTACAGAAACTGTCCGGGACCGCCTAACACACAGTCTACTGCATAACTTCAAAGTTGTTTTCGCAAATGCATGGAAACGAAATATGTTCGACATTACACGACAAATATAGTTCATTTTTTGTTATTTGTTATAGAAAATTGCCAAAATGAATACCCGGGCAATGCCGGGTTTGTTAGCTAGGAAATTATAAACTGAGCTGTTTTATTCATTACTAATCTCGGAGTACCAGTTGACATGTATTTCGTAGTCAAGAAGGAAAAAGATTTTGTCTCTTAAAGGGTTAAATAATTTCACGGGTAGTTCCTACCAAATGCTATGTCGTACCGAGTATTGGTATTATTTTGAAGTTTTTTGTGCTCAAGAGCTTGGTGTTAACTCGGCTGTTTACCTACCTGCCTGTGGTATTACGCAACGGCAACCAGTTTTCATACGTAAATATATCGCTAAGGTTCACTAGAATGGAATGTGAGACTTTTAAAAGTAGCTTTGTTTTTTCTGAATTATCATTCACGTCGACACTTGCAATGGATCGTTACAATTTGAATTTTAGCTATTTCACCAGATACATGTAATTCGATTTTTAAATGTAGTATGTGTAATTTTGTTTCTAGTTTGTTGATATTTAACATTGTAGCCTGTTATCTTCATTTTAAACTCAGGCCGTTTTCAAATCTACTAGTTGCAGTTTTGTACAACTACCCCTACAGCTAACATAATTTTAGCTGGTTCACAAAGATTATTCAGTTTCTACAAAACAAATTCCTCGCCATTAATGAACATGGGCACTTACGGTAAATTTTAATTTACATGTAGAACTATAAAATTCTTATTTTCAAAAGAACCGTCCGATTTTACAACGGTATGGCTTTCACATGTATGCACATACAATCCTCGGGTTTCTTCTTACAGTTAGATTTATGAACAATGTTTTCATATAATTCCTCACAGAAATTTAATGTCATCCAGCGGACGCACTACAAAGATTCAGAAATGATCATACACCTGCCGTACTTTTGCACTTTCGCGAGCATGTCTGGAATAACCGCGTTTCATTGCTGGTGTTAGGCGGCAGGATGGCCGAGCGGTTCTGCTACGGTCGCAGGTTCGAATCCTGCCTCGGGCATGGATGTGTGTGATGATGTCCTTAGGTTAGTTAGGTTTAAGTAGTTCTAAGTTCTAGGGGACTTATGACCTGAGCAGTTAAGTCCCATAGTGCTCAGAGCCATTTTTGAATTGCTGGTGTTATGCGGCATCGCAGTTCACCTAGAGTTGTTCGAAGGTGAGCTGACAGTCTTTCACACCGTCCAAAAAAAAAAAAAAACCATGAGATCAGGCGAACTTTGAGGCCAATACTTTACGGCGGTGAGCTATCTGCTCCAGGAAGGCCACTGCCGGCAACTATATGAACTGGAAACTTAAAAGTGGCACCAAGGTAAACTTTTAGTTTCGATGTGTAAGTTAAAATTTACTCAAAATTTCTGTCTTCATTCAATGGAAGAGAGAGTCTTATGAAATGAAATTATATGACTAATACTTCATACCTTGACTATAGTTACCATAACTAAACAGTACTTAACCTATCACTGCTAACTACGAGGGCCGTTCAGAAAGTAACCTCCGGTTGATTTAAAAAATACACCAAGTTAAATAAAAATATTTTAATATATACATCTTACAACTACATCTTTGCACTATTTTTCTACATAGTCTCCATAGCGATTGAGGCACTTATCGTATCTCTTCACAAGCTTTGAAATTCCTTCTGCATAAAAATCACCCGCTTGTGCCTGGAGCCAGCCTGTGACCGCATCTTTGAGCTCTTCGTCGTCATCAAACCGCTGTGACCCGAGCCATTTCTTCAAATGCATGAAGAGGTGATAATCACTTGGCGCCAGGTCTGGGCTGTAAGGTGGATGGTTGATAACGTCCCACTTGAAGGACTCAAGAAGGGCCGTTGTTCTGCGAGCAGAGTGAGGACGGGCGTTATCGTGCAAAAAAACGATACCGGAAGTCAGCATACCACGGCGTTTGTTCTGTATAGCCCGTCGTAACTTTGTTTCACAGTACACGTCTTGATTAATGGTAGTACCACGTTCCATGAATTCAACCAACAACACCCCTTTGGCATCCCAAAACACCGTTGCCATCAGTTTTCTGGCAGAAAAATCTTGCGAGGCTTTTCTTGGTTTGGTAGGCGAATTTGAATGTGCCCACATCTTTGATTGTTCTTTTGTCTCAGGGTTCACGTACTTAATCCAGGTTTCGTCACCGGTCACGATTCTGTTTAACAATGGTTCTCCTTCGTCCTCATAACGTGACAGAAAGTCTAATGCAGAGGCCATTCTTTGAGTTTTGTGGTGGTCGGTAAGAATTTTGGGCACCCATCGTGCACAGAACTTACGGTAACCCAATCTTGCTGTCACTATCTCGTACAAGAGAGTCTTAGAAATCTGTGGAAAACCAGTAGACAACTCCGACATTGAGAAATGTCGATTTTCACGAACTTTTGCATCAACTGTCTGAACGAGTTCGTCAGTCACCAATGATGGTCTACCACTCCTCTCTTCATCATGAACGTTTTCTCGTCCACTTTTAAATAAACGTACCCATTCACGGACAACTCCTTCACTCATAACTCTTGGTCTGTACACGGCACAAAGCTCACGATGAATAGCTGCTGCAGAATATCCTTTGGCTGTAAAAAACCTTATGACAGCACGCACTTCACATTTGGCGGGGTTTTCTATTGCAGCACACATTTCAAACTGCCACAAAAACTAAACTAGCGCAGGTACGACGTTCACTCGACCACGGCTTGATGCCGACTGACCTGTTGAGTGCGTGAACGCACAGATGGCGTCGCTACTCCCCCCACAACCCGCACTGTGACCAATCGGAGGTTACTTTCTGAACCGCCCTCGTATATCTGCTACCAGAATCGGTTTTACCACCTCTCACTGCTGTACACTACGTTTAACTGGAATCCGTTGTAAACAGTAATAAAAACAGTGTTTACTCAACAGATTCCACAATGACCACTCCATTGCTGTCTGATCCGTGTTTAAATCTGGCGGGTCCTTGGGCTCTGCATAGGCCGTGAACAATTTCGTTTTAAATTGGAGACCACTATGTAACACGGAATTGACCGCTAGATGTCACAAGAAGCAAACGGCCAGTATAAAAAGAAAAAAAATGGTTCAAATGGCTCTGAGCACAATGGGACTCAACTGCTGTGGTCATCAGTCCCCTAGAACTTAGAACTACTTAAACCTAACTAACCTAAGGACATCACACACATCCATGCCCGAGGCAGGATTCGAACCTGCGACCGCAGCAGTCGCACGGATAAAAAGAAACGTGGAGTATTACGTTCTCAGTAGAGGAGCAATAGCAGCGGAATTGGTCGGTCGGGAGACATCAAAAAATGGTTCAAATGGCTCTAAGCACCATGGCACTTAAAGTCTGAGGTCATCAGTCCCCTATACTTAGTACTACTTAAACGTAACTAACCTAAGGACATCACACACATCCATGCCCGAGGCAGGATTCGAACCTGCGACCGTAGCGGTCGCGTGGTTCCAGACTCAAGCGCCTAGAACCCGCTCGGCCACACCGGCCGGCGTTCTAAGTGATGAACCCATGTTTCATCGCCCGTAACTATGTTTGACAAAAAATTGTCACCGTCTGCCTCGTAATGCTCACTCGATTCCGCATAGATGGTCCCTCGTTACTCTTTATGGTGTTCTGTTAGGCGGCGAAGAACTCAACGGTCACGCACCTCTGAGTATCCCCATCTGGTGGACGAATGTATCAGCACTACCTAAAGAGACGTCCAGCTGTGCAGCGAAGTGTTTGATCGTGATCCGTCAATCACCTTGAATGAGAATGGCATTCCAACATTGCAGGGATCACAGCTGTGTGCGGCCCATGGCACGTGGGAGAAGGGACAGGTATGCGCGATCTTGTTGCAATGGTGACAGACGCCTCACACAACGACTCGCCGTGCTTTTGTTCATTCCTATGTCTCCGTAGGCATTTGGCAAGCCCCTATGAATATCTGCGCTGGCCTGGTTTCCGCCAAAACAAATGCAATGACAGCTCTCTGCTTGGAACGCACCTTCGTTACAAATGCCGTTTTGAAGACAACGTACAGCGTCGCCAGCTATGGGAACTTCGTAAAACTAAAGAGGCTGAAGCAGAGATATTCCATGATGGATCTACAACAAATTTCGCATTTTTTTCATCGGCAGTTTCCGGAGGAAACAATGTGTTGCAATTCTTATTGAACACACCTTGGAAGGACGAAAACACGTGAAACAATAAACCATTACTAATTTCCGATGAAGCGCCGGAGGTAAATCTTACTGACTCCGTTGCGCAACGTGTGATTAGTAGTATCGTAAACAGTTAGACTTTTCCTGTTGTCTGAGTGTACTTAGATATAGGGCTGTTTCTGCTCTTCACATTTGAATACCCGCAGGATCGAAATTTAAGTACATTCCAGATTACCGTTCAGTTAGCAACTGTAACATACATATGAATTCCGTATTAGTATAATTTACTAATTCAGTTCTATAAAATAGCGCTAGCTGACGCAGTGGTTAAGACACTCATTCGGATTTTCGGAACTAGCGGGGTTCAAACCTCCTGTCCGGCCATCCTGGCTTAGATTTTCCGTGGTTTCGTAAAAGCACTTACCACAACCTCCGTGATCGTTTCTTTAAAAACGACGCGGCTGATTTTCTTCTCCATTCTCGTCCAATTTGAGTTTATGCACCGTACCTAATTACGTTCTCGTTGACAGGAAGTTAAACCCTAATCTTCTCTCTTTTTTCAGTTAAACCCAGGTGATGAAAATATTTGTCATCCTTACAACCAATTTACAGGCGTATCAAAATGGATGGTGAAAACTGACACGGATGAAATATACTATAGTAACGGAAAGAACAACTTCCGGCAGATATAGGTTCACAAACGAGAAATTTGCGATATGATAGCGAACGTGTATGTACTATCCAGTTACACTGCGTACCGTCAGACCTGTTGCTCGGCCCATGTGGTGGTGGTGGTGGTGGTGGTGGTGGTGGTGGTGGTGGTGGTGGTGGTGGTGACGAATGCCAGCTCGCAATGTTAATTATATACAAAGTGTACGCACACAGATACGTCGATTGTGATCTTGTGCACGGAGCCAGGACTGGTCCGAAAAGACGGCGTGGTGTCAACCCTGTGACCGGTGTTGACACCGGCCGTTACTGTCAGCTGTCAGCGCGCCTCTCCCTGCCGCCGCGTTACAGGAAGCGGCAACCGTGTTAGCCGTGCTGACAGTCCGTGGTGTTCCAAACTTTGTCACACTGTCGGTGTGCAGCTGTCCCCGTCGGAGGTTCGAGTCGCCCCTCGCATGGGTGTGTTTGTGTTGTTCATAGTGTAAATTAGTTTAAGATGGATTAAGTAGTGTGGAAGCTTAGGGGAAGATGACCTAAGCAGTTTGTTCCCATAAGATCTTACCACAAATTCACAATTTTTGACTGTCCGTGTCGGTACTTGTCTTACTGCAGGCAAGTCCTTTCCCTGACTCAAGGCGTGTAACGAGACTGTACGATCCAGCACTGCCGAGCGAACGATGTCCCCTCGGGAGCTAGTAGCGTGAGGTCGCTGAGATCCTGTATCGGCGTTGAGTATGGCCCTCCGTCGATTTCACATTCACACAAGTCTTGATGCCCCTTGCAACGCAAACAACAGTAATGCGGAATGATAAACCACATTTTTAATAGGCCAAGATTTTCCCACAGTGACGATACGTTGTAACGTAGCACATCGTGTTAGGAACCCTCCCAAGAAAGCCACGTGCAGTGACGAGCGCGTGGGCTGCCGCGCTAGCCCGGAAACAAAAGATGAATCGAGAGTAATTGATGAAAATGACACCAGGCGTCAGATTCGGGACCTTTTGACGAGGAACAAACCACTGCTCTCGCCATAATTTGTATATAAATTTTATTTCGAAGTATCTAAAAATTCAACCGCGAATTAAAGAATGTAAATAATTACTGAAACGAGATTAACATTGTAATAATAATGCCCTACGTACAGAGGAACCGAAATCTGTGAATAGACCTCGGCTGCCGTTATTCTGAGAGGAATTAATAAACTAATCAAAATGGCGATGGCCATTAAAAAGATTAAAGTTTAAACGGAGCGTCTTCTTCGTTTTGAGGCGCTCATGAACACTTAGAATCCCGCCGTCCCCATGGCCGACGCTGCGCCAGGTTGGGAAACTTTTGGGGAAAAAGGAAGCGGCCAGTCTATGGCCCAACAAGTGACAGCTAGCAGTTTGTTACCCCAGCAAGTTGGCACCGGAACTACTTTTTTCAGCCATTGACACACTAATGTGAGGCGCCGAACAGCTAACAAAAGCCCTGAGCATCACCGCTCCAGCCCATTCTAGAACGTCTGCTTGGAAGGTCCACTAGCTGCCATCTCACCCGCGACCGCCTTTTGTCCATAGGTACACTACGCCATGCGACGGCCAAGCTTAACGGTTCGTGTCTTCTTGCACAGTCTAATAATAATACTCGGATTCGATCACCGTTTCTGTCGTTTGGCGATCGCAAGTATTTCGAGATACTACCCGAGAGCAGCAGCGCCAACGATGCGGTATAAGGTTCACCGAATTCTGCCACCCACCCTTTCGTTGTTGACACCTAGTTATCATGGTTCAGGATTCTCACTCCCAAATGTTCTCAGCACAACTTACGTAGCTGTAGGTGAATACTATCTCTGTATGTCATTATGTGAATGTATGTGTGTCATTGGAGGTTGCTCTCGGTTACGTGTACGTAGGTCTGTACTAATTGCAGACTATATCTCTTTGTACTAGTTTCCAAATCTTTTATTTGAGTTGCGATTTCTATCACTCTACCCCAATATCCATTCAAATCAGTGGCTCCTTGCAAGTATGATCGTAGTCCATGCCTTCCCATGTTCTGATACTGGGTAGAATAATAACGTGGGGACCCCGTGGCATATCAGTATTTATTCAGGCCGCGTAGCATACGCAAACTGTGGCAGTTAGTTTAGGTGTGGTAGCGCAAAGTGTTGGCAGAAGTTTCTCCTTTTTACACGAGGCATAACGCGATCTTCTCGCAACCAACCACCATTTAGATGCGAGCTTTTGAATGAGAACCCGCTGCGTAATCTTACCTTATTTGCAGAATGTGGATGGCCCTACTACTACCGCAGTTTTGCAGTTGCGCTGAAATGCTAATAATTTGCATATTTAAGCATGCAGTCCACTTCGTGCCAATTTGACGTTTGTTGCATGTCCTCTTCTTGATGTTGCGATTTTAACAGCCAACATGGAATGCTACTACCTCGTCAGTAATTATACAGGGATAAACGTCATCCGTGAAGCGAACGAAGTACTGTTTCAAAGAAACTCTGCTACAATTAACTGTTCGGTCGCCAGGATACCAGTAGCCAAAGAAAGTGACTTTGCTCGCATAAAGTATACATTCCAACCTAACCTAATCTGTGTACCTATTCTACCTCTACATGATTACTCTGTGGTTCTCAAATAATTGTTTCGCAGAGGGTGTACCGAACGACCTTCAGGCTGCGAATATTTGTCTACTGTTTAATTCTCGAACAGCGCTCGGAAAAAAAACGAACCTTAAATCTTGCCGAGCGAGCTCACACGTGTCTTACTTAACTGTAATGATCATTTCTCCCTGTGCAGGTGGATGACTATAAAATACTTTCACATTCACAGGAGAAATGTGATCGCAATTTCATGAGAAGAGCATTCTGCAACGAAAAACTCACTTCGTTGTAATGATTGTCGCCCCACTTTGCATATCGTCTCCATGGCTCTCCCTCCCTCCCGCGGTAATACAAAACGAACTGCTCTACTTCGAACTTAATCGATGTCGTCCGTCAACCTGTCTGATGCGGATCCCATACCAGTCAGCAGTACTCCAGATGATGGCGGACAAGTGTAGTGTAAGCAGTCTCTCCAGAAGAGCTGTTGCATTTTCAAAGTGTTATGGCAATAAATCGCTTTCCCCACAACAATGCCTAAGTGATCATTCCAGTTCGTTATTCGTAATTGTAATTCCTAAGTTCAATGCACAGCCTTTAGAATTACACAGCCTATAATTTATCTTCCAAACGAAATTCAACGAATTCCTTTCAGTACTCATATGGATGACTTCACATTTTGAATTATTTGGAGTGAATTACTGCTGCTCAGATTGTCTCCTAGGTCGTTTATATAGATCAGGAACAGCAGAGCCTACAACACTTCCCTGGAGAACGCTAGATACTACTTTAACTCGATGACTTTCCATCAGTTATTACGAACTGTGACTTTCTGGTAGGAAATGACAAATCCAATCGCACAATTGACACGATACTCATTTGGCAGTTTTTCTTGGTTCGAATTCTGGAATACTTTCTTCTCCTCCTTTGGGGAAGGGATTTCGGAAAACCATCTTCAGTAATTCTGTTTTAGGATCACTGTCATCAGTAACATTACCATTTCTGTCGCACAGTGAAGGTATCGATTGCGTCTTCCCGCTAGTGTACTTTACCATACGACCAGAATCTATTTGGGTTTTTTGCCAGATTTCGAGACTGATTTTGGATGTGGAAACTATTAACAACATCTCGCATTGAAGATGGCGCCAAATTCTGAGCTTCTGTAAAATTTCGTCGTCTTGGGGTTTCGTGTTCTTTTGAATTTGACACGCTTTTTTCATTGGTTCTACGACAGTGTTGTGATTTGTTTTATGTACCTTGGGGGATTATTACCATCTCTTATTAATTTATTTAGCATATCGCTCAGTTGCCATCGGTACTGTTTCTTTGAATTTAAACCACACTAGTCTAGGCTTAAATAGATCGCAAAGAGTGGAGACAGTCTCAAGAATGCGTCAAACGAATTTTTATTTGATTTTCCTAAACAGATAAGGTGTTCGTTTATTGTGGGCGCATTTGGTTGTTAGTGATATGTGTTTTACGACAAATATCTATCTTTCCCGTAGTGTCTATGTGGTGGTTCAAAAGGAAGCAATGTGCTCTTCATAAATTGTTATAACATTCATTCAAGTTTAAACGAAATTGCCGCTCCAGTGTCACATACGGAGGGATGATCACTTTCACAAATACACAGAGAAGCATGCGGATGACTGTTTTAACAGGAGGCACCACGCAGGCACACTCCTTTCTACAACTGAATAAGAATATTGTACCACCAGTGCCACAGCATAGGTTAAATTAAGATACAAAGGAATTACAGACCTTGGCTGCGAACCGGCATTGATTGTAATCAGTGGGGAAAGTTGAAAATTTGTCGGGCTGGGATTCGAACGTGGGTCTCCTGCTTACTAGGCAGATTCTCCGCCCACTCAGCCACCCGTACACAGCGCTCATTGCGACTGCACGGACGACCCTAGCACGCCTCCCGTCAGACCCAAATTCTCAACTTACGCACACGCTACAAATGTAGTGCCCCACAATTACATCCACTTTTACAGCAAACCACAATGCTATAATCATTTATCAACATCAGAAGTTGTATTATCAGATAAAGCTGTAAAAGAAATTAATCATAGTAGCAGGCTGCGGTCTGGTAAATAGATAGGAATAGCTCTTTTCAGTAACATACACTATATTGCAGTCACCGACAAATTGCTGTGCCCGTATCTCTTCACCTCTACAGAGATTCTACATAATTCTTTTGATATACAGCGCATAAGTTGCCCTATGATTTTTGTCTCTATCAATTCTGAGAGGAAGAGAGTTTTGTTGTTGATCGCATCCCGAATTTTTTTATATGGGCAAAAAGGAACATAGCGTTATCTCGAGTCTTATCTTTCTCAGCTGTGTACAACACAAGTTTTTTTAACGACATGAAAACGAAAATAAACTTCGACTCCCTTAAGTCCTACCTACCATATAAAATAATTGATTTTAACTTAAAACTATAATTTCTTTTACGTGATAAGAAGATATATGCATATCTTAAGGGAAAATACAGGCGGAGTATGGTTGAAACTCGCTAATCCTCACTGTATGTTAAAGTGCACCATAAAGCAGTGCGGATCACCGATAGCATCTAAAGTCGTCCTCTCCTACAACATGGAGTGTTGACTTAGTTGAAGATTGAAGAACTTAAGACGAGAGCTCAGGCTATATTGAACGCATATCTTCAGTCGCGAAACTTTGAGATCCCCGCATCCCTGCACCGTAGTTTATCAGTGGGCTGCGCCATTTTGTTGTGGCTACGGTACTGTGGCGTGGGGATTTCGATACACTCATGCACCTACAAACAAACAAAAAATTATGTACGCAACTCAATTTTTTTTTTTTTCAAAATGATCATAAACGTTGTGACTGCTGCTAGTACACTAAGGCAACACCCGGCCTGATGTTACTGTAGTACGCAAGTTCGCTCAGCTAAATAGCAGACGCTGCTGTTTCCTTGAAATAGGCTCGTTCGCCAGACGGACTGCCATATCGGGCGGCGTGCTCTCCCTCCCCGGCTAGTGACGTAAACTCTGACCTAAGCAGCCTGATGGGCCGTGCCCCAGGGACACATGAAACGACGTTGGTTCACAGTCAGGTCACATAGAAGCAGCTCGTGGCGCAGCCTTTCTCCTCAAATTTGTTGCCTGCTTCGTTGTTGACAATATGTCTCTTGTTTTTATGACGATTTCTGCACTGCCTGCAAATTTTCATCTTCACTTCATTGACCATTCTATAAAAGCCTATTCCATTTTCATTACTGCGTTGTTTTTTTGGATCTACCTAAAAATACTTCCGCTCCTTTTTCCACGTGGACTTTATTACATTACTTGTGTCATTAATTTGTCGCCATTCAATCGTTCAGTGTCAGTTTCTGCAATTTTTTTGCATTTGCATGCGTACTCTGGAAACGACTGTGCAGTGCATGGCAGTGTGTACCTATCACGGTACTACATGTTAGCGATTTCTTTCCGTTCTAATTACGTATGATAGCGCGGCATGAATGACGACTAAATGCCTCTGTGCGCCCGGTAATTGATCTAATTTTGTCTTCTCGATCCTTACATGAGCGATCCGCGAGAGACACTCTAGATACTTAGCTTATCACTGATTCTTGAAACTTTCTAAGCAAGTTACCGCGGGATAATTGTCGCATTCCTTGGAGAGTTTGACGGTTTAGCTTCTTTCTTTAATATTTCTGTGGCTCTCGCCCTTGAGTAAAACAAACCTGTAACCATTCGTGCCAGATTTACTTGTATACTATTCCTGAATTCTATGATTCGTGGGGTTAATTTTTAATTCGACCCGTATCTCGTTACTTCTTAGTTGATCTCTAAACCTACGCCCTTGTTTTCGAAAAAAATTCGTTTTCTTTGTCTCTATTCTTTCTCACGCTTAGTCTGTTGTCTGATTCGGTACCATCTGTTGACATTCTAGTGACTATTAATTGCGTACTAGCCGGAAAAGAACCGATTCGCTCAGTCTTTATTTTCAAGCTGTAATTTCCACTTCCTCTGCTTTACACTTCTCGCACACTGTCTCTTCCACGTTAGTATATTTCTGTCTGGTTCTTTTTGTTTCTTTCTTTTCAACTAACTATTGGCAGCATTTCTTCCTCGTTTATGTTTCGGTGTCCTGCTAAATATTAATTTCACGTAACACACTAAAATTCCACTTAACACTCTGTTCATTACTGTAAAACAAAAGTATACGATTCGGAGTACCATATAACCCTGTTGGTGTTGCGGAAGAGTGTTGTGGAGTTGTAACGCCACGCTCGGACGAACCACGCTTACATTCATTACATACATGGTCCAGCAACACCGTCTATGTTCGATGTCAAGGTGCAATAACCACTCAAAGATAGCAGGTGGGAGCACTAGCAGGGGACGGTATATAAGGCAAGTCGGGTGAGGAGGGGGGGGGGATGGGAGGCGGAAACAGTGCACTCATTGTCGTAATGCGGAAATGGGGCGATTTATCTGACGTCCAAAATGACGTGTTGATTGACTTTCGGATCAAGGGTGTAAGAATTTCCAAAACAGCTAAGTCTGCAAATTGTTCGCGTGTCCCCATGTTTGAAGCCTACCATGCATGGCAAAATGGCGCCATCGAAAACTTGCGCCGAGGCAAGTGTTATGTACCAAGGCACTAGATGACGGGGTGAACGAGCTGCGGAGATGTGTACGGGCGAATAAGTGAGCAACTGTTCAGCAGTTGATCGCGCAAATGAACCATTGGGCTACCAACAGTCTCTCTTGAACGACCTTTCAGTAAACGTTGCTGCGAATGGACGTCGGCAGCAGGCGCCTGGCTCATCCGCCATGCTGACTGCTGTTAACCGGCGACGAAGGCTGGAATTTGCATACCGCAGCTGGACGTCCACTGAAAGGCGATAGGTGGCCTTTTCAGATGACAGATGGCCTTTCGCGTGTACAGCATTAAACGTCTGAAAGCAAACACGCTGCTACATTCGTTGGAAGGGTCCGCGGCGGAAAAGGGATCGTTATGGTCTCGGAATTGTTTTCGTGATATTACCTGGAAAATCTCGTCTTTCTGGAAGGCACAGTGGATCAGCATAATGGGCATCTATCCTTGGGGCCATGTCCACCCGTACATGCAGTTAGTTTTTTCTTGGCACGATGGCATATACCAGCAGGACCATGCAACGTGTCACACAGCTCGCAGCGTTCGTGCACAGCTCGCCGAGCACCAGGATGAATTTACCGTACTCTCCTGACCACCAAATTCCCCAGATTTAAACCAAGAAACCTAGGGCAGCTGGCCACGGCAGTGGAGTCACCGTGGCTCCACATCCCTGTCGGTATCTTCCAGAACCTCATATACTCTCTACCTACACATCTCGCAGCGGTTCGCGCTGCAAAAGATGTTTATTCAAGCTTTTGACAAGTGGTCACATTAATGTGACTGGACAGCGTACATTGATTTCATTTTCTTGCCTTATTTCTCAGTATTCCATATAGTGGCATAGGCCTATATATTTAAAACAAAAATATACGATTCAGAGTACCATATAACCCTCTCGGTATTGCGGAAGTATGTTGTGGAGTTATTCGCGGTAAACATGCAATATATATACAGTCACACAGTTATTCTCTTAAGCTGTTCAGTGATGATTATCATGGCACATAATGGATAATTATTCTGTGCCAAGCTGTAAAGTTACTTTTGTGAGGTATTTGAATTATCGTTCTTTTGCACTTACTTATTTGACTCAGGTTGAATGTCGTATGTCATCTTAAGTCTTTGCAGTATTTGGTATCAGATGCCTCAAAAAGGCGAAACATCCTAAAAAAAAGTTTTTGCAGTCTTTGCAACCTAGACTGTTTTTCTCCTACTGAAAGTATATCACGGTTGCGCCTCCGTGGCCCTAGAATGGGAGGATCCATATTATCACTTTTTGTTTGTACGGTAAGTCTCGCGCACAACACGTATTACCAGTCGTACATTTTTATTGGATTCACATTCGAAGTTAAGGAGTGTAGCACGAAATATTGCCCATGGAAAATGAACATTGTTAACATACTCTGTCTTCCGTTAACTACAGTCAGATTGTTCGCAAAAGGTTGGTTGCTGACAGTTTTCGATCACTTAACATTGTGTAACGTTTATTATTTTATTCGATGATTGTGGTGAGTGAATGAAAAATATAATGCAATATTTGTTGGGGAGGGGAGTTTGGTGGGAGACTAAAAAAATTAAAACATCAGGAAATACAAACGACACCATATTCATTCGAAGGGATAGATTATTTTATGCTGAAAAAAATGCCAGCGTCAGTTACACTTTTCCTTTTACTTGCTGCTAGTGGTATGTCAGACTTCCTAAGGGACCACAGAACGAGTCAGTGAACACACTATTCAGTTTTTTCAGGATCATTTACTGTTTCATATCTTGTTTTGTTATCTGATTGCATTGTATCTGCTAGCTATCTATGTACTGGAAAGTTCTAATCCATTCTCATCTGGTTGGCTGAAAGTGTATTATGTCACGCTGTGCTGCAAATTACAGATTTTAGTCGTCGTGTATTCTCTGAGAACGTCTGACACGCTACTGGAGGGCCGTAACGGGGCGTGGTTTAAAATAATTGCATTTCCTTCAAAGTCAATATTGCTGTTGTGAAACCCACATCAACATGCTTATTACTTTATACCATACTTCATAAAGCGTTGAGGAAACGTTAAGTACTTGTCACATCGCTAACTCCATGCTGTCAAATGCCAGTTAAGGAAATTGCCTCACAACATCTGTATTAGCAAACGGCTAACCCGATTCGTTGCCCCAGTTGCAGGTTGCCGATCTAACGGTTTGCACGGGCAACTAAAATTTGATTTTCTATATTCCACATAATTATTAACCGAATTTAAAAACTTAAAACGTCGTCATAATGTAGTTATCGGTAAGACGAACTTTACAGGTAGAAGCTGTGCACATTGCTTTAGGCAGCGTGACCCGCAGTGCAAATTACCAAGGCTATATTCATCATTTGTTTAAGAATGAGAGCACTGAGCGACTTCCAGCAGACTTCCAACATAATGTCAAACCTTTAGTAAACGTTTCGCGTTTACGTGGTTAACGTTAAATATTTAACACATTAACTCGTTTATGAAGTAACCAGAAGAATGAAGTTGTTTTATACATGAGAATTAGATTCTTCAAACATTTGGAGGTACTTTCTTACGTGAGTCAGTGAGAGTAATAAACGACTAAAATCGTGTGGGCGTCCAAATTTCTACAAAGTGCGTGAGTGACATTTCTTTCGTATCGCGTTGATTTCACCGAGATATGCAAAAACTTAAGTCACCAGGTTTAATTTTATTTTTGAAAAATGTTTCTAGTATTTCTGTTTATTTCACCCAGCACCGATAAAGTGCACTAGCGTGGCAATATTTGAAACGTTTTCTCAGATACTCAGTTTTTCTTAGCTTATTCTTTCCTGATGCTTCGCAGATTGTTTTCATTGTGTGGCACGTTTTGTTGCTCACCACAGCGTATCTCTGGCGTGGAGTGCTTTTGTTCCGCAGTCTGATGCGTAAAGGACTGTGTCCTTTAGACAGAACCTTTTCGTATATGATCCCGTTGTGTATTTACGGTTTGTTACGGCAGACAGTCTTCTAAAATTGACGAACACTGGCTGGAAAGTCGGTCAGGTTGAGCTACGTCACGTTATGAAGCGTGCTGCTGGATTCCGGACTTTGGGACGATCGACAGAAAAAAGGGGTGCGGGAAGGAGCTGGGGTGAGGATTGTGGGGGCTACTTTGGCGGTAGAATGACACGTCGTTTGCTTTAAATTTTCCTGACTTCGATTGTCAGAATTTTAGGAGCTTCCGCAGTGGAACTGATATCGACCCGGAGGCACCAACCTTCATGCACAGTAAGGCACGATTTGCTGCGGCTGTGTTGGCGCATTCGGTCGCAGCACATCATCGGTCTGCTACTGAGCAGCCACCGGTGGCGGCTCGTTTCGCGGGCCGTGTTTGTGAGTCCTGGCAAGACATCAGAAGCCCCGAAAAAGCGGTAATCCTTTACGCGACCGGGTTCCCAGTGACGTCGTCTGCTCACGACCTGCGTTGGCGTAGGGCACTCGGGGATGACTACCTCGGCGTTCGCGGACACAAGCACCTGGAAGCTCACTTCCGTCCAGTATTGTGAACTACGCTCCAGGGCGCCTTCACACTTGTATTCCCCACAGTTGCATACCTCTCATTCTGCTTGACGGAAACGTTCGTGTAATTCATCGCAGATCTGTGGTGACGAAGTTTCTTCTCATCTGTATCCATATGCATATATCGTAATGTATGCTAACTGTTGGCGTGTTACTAAGCAGTTCTGCAATTACTGCTGGGCATGTGTCCGATAAGAAGGATGATTTGGGTTCTGTTCGTGCCAGAGCTAAATTTGCAGTTCACTAATCACACCTAATTTTCACCTATCACTCCAGTGGAATTATTGTAATTAATAAACAAAATTTGTCTTATATTTAGTTTTTTGAATAAATTATGTTCCAAACGACAAAGACGGTGATCATTTAAACACGAAAGAAATGGACTAAATCTCGAGGTCCCATGTAGTCTGCAGCTCTCACATCAATCTCAGCAGCCGTTTTCTTACCTGCAATAACTCGGAAGTTGTGGAGATACCGGCCGCACGGTACGCCATTTCTTGCAAATCGCGTTACTACTTTGTATGCTGTGTTGGATGCATCGGTTGTTAGCCTAGATCACTTTCTCCTTACACAGACCACTGTCTAAGGGGAACACAGTGACTGTCGTAAACCAAATTTGTTTATAATTTCGCGCAGGGTGCAGTAATGGTATAATTACCGGTTACTATTTCTTACAAGCCATCATGAGATAATCTGTTTCGAAAGAAAGAAAGAAAGAGGAACAGTAAAATATTAGCAACATCAATACAAATTACTCCTTTGAATAACTCTGAAATACGAAATAGGTTGAGCAGCTTTAATCATTACTATACCCAAGGAGTAACGCCCACACTTACTTCATTGTTAGGCTGGAACAAAAAAAAAAAAAAAAAAAGGGCAGCACAGGTGCTCACAGTGTAAACATACCCATCCGTTAGAACTGAAGGCTTCAGTTAATAATGGAGTAGAATAAAGTTAGTTGTCCTTTGACGAATTACTATGCAACGTATGTTAAGTGGATGCAGTTGTATCTGGAAGTTTGTTTGATTTGTAATTGTGTTTCCTATTATTTTGCTACCCTCCTTGCCTTTCGTTTTGAATAGATCATCTGATGGCTTGCTAAGAAGTCAAAACCAGTAACGACACCATTTGTGTGACCGGACCTTAAAACTATGTAATTAAAAATTTCACCACGTTTGTACAGGGTAAATCTGAAGTCCGACAAAATTTCGGAAGTTGTTCAAGGATATTTTTTTTGTGAGTATTTTGATGTAAAGACCCCGTTGTCACCGATGGCTTTCTTACCCCCCCCCCCCCCCATCCATGGGAATCCACAGAAATTTATCCAGGAGTGTGGAGTGCGGGCACGATACTGAAATTGCCAATTTTGATATAAACGAGTTGGTCAGTTTAGAGATGTCATGCAAGAAAAAGTTAATTTCATGGGTGACACAACAAATTTATAATGTCGCAGAGAACTGATGGCTACCCACTCACTTCCAGAATTGTAGAATAGTTCTGTAATGAATAAAAACTCTGTTCCTCAGATTCGGGGGGGGGGGGGGGGCAGGGGGGAGACGACTAGTCCTTGTTGCCCTCCCCCTGTACCCCTCCCCCCCCCCCCCCGCTCCCCCACCCATGTTTCCGTTTCTGTTGCATTGAATATATCTGCACAACAGTGCAAATGTCATGTTTGGAAATGAACTTGTTCCATTCGCCTTACGGTACTTTTTGTTAACAGCAATTCGCACTTAACTTTCACTGTCAAGCTTCACTCAAAGCTGCTCTATTCTGTAAAATATGACCAGCTTGTTCACCAGGTGTGATGCCAAGGGACTTCTACTTCTGGGGACATATCAAAAGTCTATTTCACAGTATTTCGACCAATACACGCTTGAACCAGATGCTACTATTGTCGTAGTCGCGGAAGTGCTATGCCAAACTGGGCATTCTAGATCTTGTAAGCCTGTTGAGGGGGCATCGCTGTGACCTTGCCGTGAGCATGGTGACAGGTAGTTACAACGATACCTGTAAGGGCACAGTTCCGCAGATGTCAGAAAATACGGTGTCAGAAAATACTGAACACGCTGTGAACAAAGTATACATGTTGCATTATTCTGTGTTACATGGCGTACTTTTGATGATTGTGAATTACAGACATTCTCGTTGTTGTGAAGGTATTCTCACAGAAACAAAGGTAGGTGGAATAACAAATAGAATAAATCATAATTATATTATCACTCTGTAACGAGCAATCGGAGACCACAAGTACCTTATACTAAAATACTACGAAAATGTTTCTGGACAATTTATGGGTGGAGTTCAGGTTCACCCTGTAGATATAGAGGTAGCTAAGTATAAACTAAAATTTATCGTATTAAGATACTGGTTCTCAAAGAGTAAGCAGTAGGAAGTATAATTAACTATAATTTCTTTGTTATTCTGTTCGTCTATGCATACGGAGGGCATAAAGCGTTTTAACACAACGTAATGCAAAGAAGTGTCATATCTCCCTGTGAATCGCTGGCGTTTGTGAAGTGAAAGTACAGCCTTAATCATCAACGTCTGTGACATAGTAGGAATTACCAGATTTCCGCTTTTTACGAGTTCTACCCCTTTCACACGCGAATGGACCGAGGTCGGCTCATACCTGGGAAACAACAATAAAATGCACCAAACTGAATATTGTTCTAGACAAACCACAACAAAAATCCTTTCACTCATCATAATGTAACTTTTCGTGATCTCCGTAAATCTCTTGGCGTGAATGCTAGAATAATTCCTTAAACAAGCGACTTCATCCCTCCTTTCCCTTTTTCTGCTCCCATCCTATCTTCACGAAATAGTGTTCGGTCTCTGATGGCCTCGTTGAGAACGGGACATCAAACTCTCACCTTTTCGATTTCACTGCGCTTGATGTCTTGACCCTGCTGTGTTTGCAGGGTAAATAATGTAAAGCGCAGAAGATGGGTTCACATGCATATTAGATATTACTGAACTAGTCGCGGCCTTGTAGTGGACTACATTGCTATCAGCTTTGTAAAGCGAAGAAGGTGCTTTCATATGCATATTAAATATTACTGAACTCGTCGCGGCCATGTAATGGACTGCTTTGCTATCAGCTTCTGTAAGCTTTGCATGTTTGTCGCAGAACATACCTATCGTGCAGTGCTGCCAGTGACCAGTTGACGTTTATTTACACGACAAACGAACAGTTTTGAGATCTAAAGAAAACCGTAAAGGATATGAAAATAAAATAGTTGTCTCTAAAGTCTGAAACTTAGTGATGTTTCGGAGATAGATGAAGCCTCGATTATAGTGTTAAATATCCTTGACCAATCTTTTACCAAAACTTCGCTCTAGGGCTTATAAAAGATACAATAGCATCCCATTATGCTTTCAAATATTATATGAAAGTCTTTTATAAAATCTATGTCGAAGTTATTTTGCAGTTGCGGCGTGGCGTCGTATCGTAGTTTTTTTGCTAAGTTTCTTGAACACCACGTAACAACTCGGACGGCAAAGAATCGCTATCAAAGATCTCTGTTTTCTGCTTTGTACCAAAATTCTTCCCCGACCTATAATTCCACATTCCATTCGTTTGCAAGTTCGGCTCTCTACAGCGCGAAAAGGTAAAGATAATAGGATGCATAGAGCTGGGAGACTATTGTGAAAATCTTCAGCCGGCCGGTGTGGCCGTGCGGTTCTAGGCGCTTCAGTCTGGAACCGCGTGACCGCTACGGTCGCAGGTTCGAATCCTGCCTCGGGCATGGATGTGTGTGATGTCCTTAGGTTAGTTAGGTTTAAGTAGTTCTAAGTTCTAGGGGACTGATGACCACAGAAGTTGAGTCCCATTGTGCTCAGAGCCATTTGAACCATTTTTGAAAATCTTCAGTCTATCTGTCGTCAATAACCTTCATTAAATCGCCGCAGAGCGGCGCAGCACTTCCAAACACTGTTAAAAATAATGAATCAAATTCTTCTGTCACGTAAAATATACTCAAACTCTTCCAAAAACCAGCCTTTTCTGTTTCAAGATTGTTTTGTAAAGACTTCAGCTGACTTCACAGCATGTAAAGAAAAATAAATCACTTGATAACAATCTTCCTTATTTGAGTATATCACTACACTACTTGTTATTGTATATAACTCGATGGGGCGTATCGTAAGCAACTCTAGCTAAACTTTTATTCTCGTCGAAGTTACAACAATCATTTAATAAATGAATCCAATTCTGTTAACTTATAGTTACAGTAATTACAATAAAAGTCTTAAGGAAAGAAACAAGTATAATATTTGACCGGAGCTGTGAGGGACAAAGACCTCCGGCGCGTTAAGGCTTGTGACCTGCTATTCTAGTTTCTCCGTCTTCAGCGGCGTCGCACATTCTTCGTATGTTCAGCCGTTACGTGAAAAAAAAAATACATACCTGTAATTTAAAACAAAAATTTGAATAAAATGGATCGAACAGAACAGATATTAGGTTGGCGGCTTCGAATTTATAAGAAACACAGTGTAATACCGGGCAAACCAAGTAGAAGGTGTGTATATAATCTCAATATTCGCCAATCGAATGCAGCTATACAAGGCAGAACCTGATTGGACGTTATAGGGCGATGAGCCAGACACAGTCGTAGCATATACATGGTCGATAACTGTCTAAAACATACCACGGTGGTGTAGGGGAAGTCGAGGCGAACAATTTGATAGGACACTTGTAGTCTATCAAGCCGGCAAACAACCTAAAATTGGCCTACAATAGCTGTCTAAACTTTAGCGCCTGCGCGCCGAGCGAGATTTTTAATATCCTATCGCCCTTTACGCCATCGGCTCGATAGACTGCAAGTGTCGTCTGTCACATTGTTCATTTCGTCATCCCCTACACCACTGTGGTACGTTGTAAGCAGTTATCATATACACCCTTTATCCGCTACCACTGTAATAGGATGAAAGTAATGTACCGATTTCTTTTAGCGCAGGTGCTATTTCATAACGCTTGCTCTCTGGAACCGAGAGAAACGGCGACAAGGCAGGATACTGAAGGGCGACTATTACAATTCGCGGGAACTAGTAGTCTTAAGTTTCAATGTCGGTTCCTTGTCTGTGGGTTGTCGCGTACATGGAGGCCCAATTTGTCAAACTGTCAGCTTTACGGATAACCCTATTCATAAACAAGATGGCTGGACAGCCATGTATTGGCCGCTGTAACTTACGTCTTCTGTGCAGAGTAGCGGGACTGTCAAATTCTCGTCATCCTTCCACCAAGTTTATCTGGCCAGTGCACATCGATGCTCGTTTGCTAACACCGCGGTGAACACCTGATTTTGTGAGGGTGCAAGTCGTTAAACGAGATGTACGGAACTGCTCATGCTTTACACCGCTGATGAAAAACTCGTACGGAAGAGATGCAATGCATTTAGTATGCCATATTCAACTGATGCTGGCTTTAACGAATACATGATAAAAGCAGATTTATATTTACGCTGTTATGAGTGACTATTAGAGTAACGAAATAGAGTAAGGGGGCGCCAAGGCACCAGCTATACAGAGTGGCGCAATCAGTGAACACGTAATAAGGATGAACTTTCTGTACAATCTTAGCAGGTTCAGCCTTACAGCCTTGTCACTGTTTATGTGTATCATCGGAGCACATGAACAGCTTTGTTTTGACTCTACTTAAAAGATTCGCTATCCTGTGGTGTGGTTCTTAAGGTATACTGGGTTGTCATTATCTGTCAAAAGCCCAAATAACTGCCTTCTGCAGTGCAGACCACTGTGAGACTTTCTGGAAGGGAGTCAGTGAGGTTTTGGAAGGCACCGACAGGGATGTGGAGCCATGCCGACTTAAGCGTCGGCCAGCTGCGCTGTTTCTTGGTTGAGGAATCAGGGCGCGAACAGTCTGATCGAGGTGGTCCCACAGATTCCCATTGGGTTTCAATCCAGGGAATTCGGTGGCCATGGAAGTACTCAAACTCTTCCTGGTGCTCTTTAAACCAAGCACATACACTACAATGCGTGTGATAGGTTGCATTGTCCTGCTGGTAGATGCCATCGTGTAGAGGAAAAACAAACTGCTTGTAGGTGTGGACATGGTCCCCAAGGATAGATGCACACGTGTATTGATGCACTGCGTCTACAGGAATAACGAAATTACTCAGAAAATGTCTCGTAAACATTCCACATACTATAACGCTCCCTCCTCCGGCCTGGAGTCTTCAGACTATTGTTTCTGTGTGTTCAGTTTCAGACTTAAAACGCTGTACACGCAAACGGCCGTTACCTGAAAAGGCCACCTGTCGCCATTCAGTGGACGTCCAGTTGCGGTATTGGCGTGCAAATTCCAGCCTTCGTCGCTCGGTGAACAAGCCAGCGTGAGTGCATGGACCAGGCACCTGATGCGGAGACCCATACTCAGCAAAGTTTGGTGGCGGTCGCTGAGGAGACGCTGTTGATAGCCCCTGGGTTCAAATGGGTGGTCAGTTGCTCAACAGTTGCATGTCTGTTCACTCGTACACATCTTCGCAGCCGCCATTCACCTCTGTCATGTGTGGCCCATGGTACACTACAGTTATCTCCGTACACACTTTATATACTCTCCTTTCCTAGTGCTGCCACCTACCGTCCGTGAGTGGGTATTACACATTGATATTGGCATAGACGGTGGTCAAACTTACGTCACTGGACCGTATATGTAACTCTACTAACGAATGTTGACTTTCCTGACGTATACTGCTGATGAAAAACTCTGGGATTTTCAGTCGGATGACTGTTTAGATACTGCGACGTTCCAACGAGTGTCATTGAACAATTCTCCAGAAGATTTTCAGTATGACACTCATCGAAACGTTGTAGTATCTCAACATCCGGCTGGAGACTAGAGAACTTTTCGTCATCAAAGATTTAACCATATTGTAAAAATTACAGTATTGCACAGTAATAAAATCCTCTCTATGTTTCTGTCCGTCAGTTCACTACATTATCTAGAGTTCTCGGACGTTTTCATTTTCAAATTGCCATAGTTCTTTCCGAGCTGCACCAAGGATGTAACCAGCTCGTAGTGGATCTTCAGTCTTTTTGTCAGGCAGAGGTGACTGTCTGTTAGTGACAAAGTAATGGGTTACCTACCTCTAGCGTTACACAGACTTTCAGAAAATAGGGCAACAAGATTACCCGGTTGAAGGTCCAGACTTCCCGAAGGGTAGCAGATTTCGCTACCGACCAGCAGTAGTGGAATCGCCGACCAGTGCCGCTGATAACCACAGGGAGCAGGCGCTGCTGAAACAACCGCAGTTGGTATTAGTCATCCCGGCGTTCCCAGTACGTCCTCACGTTCTCCTGAATACCAGAGCGTGTGTAGCTAGATCTGTCTCCTTGCGTCCATACCCACTGACGCAACATCGCGTGACAGATGCGTGGCGTGGCATGCGTTTGACTTCACGCCGGTAGAAGTGATTCGGCCTCAATAGCGTGGTGTCATGAGTTAATGTCAGTCAATAAAAGTTGAGTACATGCCATCTGGCTTACTAATGCGAACGAATTTAATAATTTTAAGGTGTTTGAGGAGCTGGGTAATATGTTTCCAACTTTCCTTTTATTTTATTCATTCGAAGAATTGCTAGCCGGCCGCGGTGGCCGAGCGGTTATAGGCGCTTCAGTCCGGAACCGCGCGATTGCTACGGTCGCAGGTTCGAATCCTCCCTCGAGCATGGATGTGTGTGATGTCCTTAGGTTCGTTAGGTTTAAGTAGTTCTAAGTTCTAGGGGACTGATGACCTCAGATGTTAAGTCCCATAGTGCTGAGACCCTTTTGAACCATTTGAAGAATTGCTACTGAAACGTCAAAGGCAACGTGCAACTTGAACATTTACCAACACCGACACAAGAAATCCAAACGAAAACAACTTATCGTTTCTGGAAACTATGGGATCTACCGAGCTGTCGTAGGAACTTACACGGAAAGCGCACGAGAGCTAAAACTCCTGATAAATCTGAATCAGTATTTTATATCTGCAAAGGTATTCCGTCCATAGTTCTGCTAGCCGTTTCAGATACGTATGAATTATTTTTTATTCAGGTTTTTTCAGTTGACGTTGGACAGCCTAGTCTCAACAGTAATGGGAGAGTATTAAAAGAATGTTCCGGAACGTAATATACCTCTGCCGCAAGGAGACAACAAATTTCTATATAAATTCGTTACACATAAAGCTTTTCCTCTCACAAAACACACAATCATACAATATCTTCGTAGACATTTCACTGTTGGAAGGCGCATATTTAAGTACGGATTATCTTGGGAATGCTCTTGGAATATGTTAGTATCCAAGTTGCAGGTTTAGTACATCGTCTCGTGACTCAAATTGATACGGCAGTTCAAGCTTTTTGTTTCATCAGTTTATGCGAATTTATGATGGTGTATCTTCTAAATCATCTGTGCAAAATCCAGAAAGCCAAGAGTGACCAACGAACAACGTTATGGAGTTAAGAAACCAGCTCAAGGGTAACCGCAGCCACGGTCTCCGAGCTGATAGTCCATGCTGCTGCAGACGTCGTCGAACTGTTCGTGCATCTGGTTGTTGTCTTGCAAACGTCCTCACCTGTTGACTGAAGGATCGAGACGTGGCTGCACGATCCGTTGCAGCCATGCGGATAAGATGCCTGTCATCTCGACTGCTAGTGATACGAGGCGTTCCGTATTACCCTCCTGAACCCACCGATTCCATGTTCTGCTAACAGTCATTGGATATCGACCAACGCGAGCAGCAATGTCGCGATACGATAAACCGCAATCGCCATAGGCTACAATCCGACCTTTATCAAAGTCGGAAACGTGATGGTATGCATTTCTCCTCCTTAAACGAGGCATCACAACAACATTTCACCAGGCAACGCCCGTCATGTGCTGTTTGTGTACGAGAAATCGGTTGGAAACTTTCCTCATATCAGCACGTTGTAGGTGTCGCCACCGGCGCCAACCTTGTGTGAATGCTCTGAAAAGCTAATCATTTACATATCACAGCATCTTCTTCCTGTCGGTTAAATTTCGCGTCTGTAGCACGTCATCTTAATGGTGTAACAATTTTAATGGCCAGTAGTGTAGTTCAGTTTGCTAATATTTCTTTTCCTATAGGAGGGGCAGTAGACGTAGCCCGTTTCCTGTTGGGTTCGCATTTTGGGTGGCTCCGTTAGGTATGATTTGTGTCCTTACAAAAATTTAGCACAGAACGAGCTTCATTCTTTTGACAGTGCGCTCCATTTTTTATATTGTACTCCTATCTGCGTTGGTTAAAAGAATGTCGCTGTAAATAGTAAATTGGAATCCATATACGGACACGCGATTGGTCATTGGAAGGGTGTGTGTGTGTGTGTGTGTGTGTGTGTGAGAGAGAGAGAGAGAGAGAGAGAGAGAGAGAGAGAGAGAGAGAGAGCGCTCTTTTTGATTGTTGAAATGTGATGCAAACTTGATGGGAGCTTCTAGTAAAAGGAGATTTATGCGGATTTTCGCTTTCTGTTAGATGTGGTTTATTTGTACTCATTGTGGAAGCGGCGAAACTGCCCCGGGACTCTGTGCAAGCGTGGAGCGAATGGTCAAGAATGTTACTGGCTACAAGGCGCGCCTGGCCACTCTCCCCGGGGACTTGGAGGCTGAGAGGCGGCGTGCGATGACAACGGGACGGTGGGTGGGCGGACGGGGGCGGTCCGTCGGCTGACTTGTTCGCGGCGCCGCGGGTCGATGCCGAGGCGGCGGCGGCGACCCAGCCGTGATGGCTCTCTTGGGCCCAGGTGGGCTCTCCTGGAGCGGTCGGCTGCATCGGTAGAAAGAGACGCCAAGCAAGCGTCACAGCGCCGTCCGTACGAAGTGTGAGAGAAAAGTAATGAGGCTGATTTTTATCTACCAAAGTTCCGAAGTTTTTAAAATTTTTTTCCATACAGCAGTATTGGCCCATTCAAAATAGTTCTCTTCGGTAGCTATACACCGACAGAGTCGTTCCAAGTCTTGGTAGCAGCGCTGAAAGGTTTCAAGTGGTAGGACCCTTACATGTCGGTCTCATTCTTTTGAATCTTCTCCAGAGTCTCAATTTCTTAATTTCGAGGAAAGGAAAAAGTCAGAAGTACTCAGATCATGTGAATAGGGAGGCTGTGGAACAACAGGAATACCTTTCGAGGTTAATAATTCAGTGATGGAAGTGGCCGTGTGACATGAGACGTTGTCTTGATGAAGCATCCACTTGTATGCAGTGTCAGATCTCATTCGTTTATCCCTCTTTCTTGATCTTTCAAGGACATCTTTGTAAAGCGCTTGGTTGACGGTTTCTCGTAGAGGAACCGATTCTTTATACACGGTACCCCTGACGTCGAAAAAGTAATCAGCATTGTTTTGATCTTTGATTTGCTCATATGAGCTTTTTTCGGTCGAGGAGATATCTCAGTGTGTCACTCCTCACTTTGCTTCATTTTCTCAGCAGCGTACTCAAACATCCAGTATTCATCGCCTGTTAGCTTACGACTGAATCATTCGTGGTCATTGGCAGTCTCCCCAAGAAGATCAACGCACACGTTTCTTCGGTTGCCTTTCTGCTCAGTTGTGAGGTTTTTCGGCAGCATTTTTGCACAAACCTTTGGCATGTGCAAAACTGCTGTCAGAATTTGGTGTACGGTGAAAGTGTTCAACAGATCATCCTTATTATTAAAAGCTGGGCTGATTTCGCAAGAGACCGCACACGCTCGATTTTCTCGCCGGGTTTTGAAGTTGAAAGTGTCCCTAAGCGAGGTTCATATTCAACGTGTTTTGGGCCTTCTAAAACTGATTTGTGCCTGCGAAAAATTTGTGCTGCTGGTAAGGAATGTTCCCCATACGCCAGCACCCAACGAAAACACAGTTTCACTGATGGCGCTCTCAGAAATCACGCGTTCGTTGTACGGAGCTGAAACTCAGACTGAGCATCTGGAAGGGATGAACACATCTACATACACAAGTAGAACAACACATAGTTGCCAGATCGCTCACAGTGTTGTTAGTCTCATTACTTTTCTCAAACACCTCGTGTCCTCCCTGTATCAGTCGTCCAAGCAAGTCACAGCGCGGGAACTACTTAGCGCACTTGGCACACGTCGATTTGCCTCCTCGCCCTTGGGCGTTGTCAAACATCATACAAAACTTAAATTCGGTGCTTATAGTCCACCATGCGTTAAACTTAAGTTTTTGTGTGCTTTAAAGTGTTCACGTGAATGAAAATGACTAATTGCAAAAGAAATGAAATCAAGTGTTGTATTTCTCTTTTTTGGAATTCGTGAATTCTGCACCCCTTGAGCATCATCAAGCTCACAAACTGTTAACATGAAATGTAGGAAAGGGAGGAAAGCAAAAGGGTGGATGTAAAATTGTGAAGGTTAGTTGCACAGGGCGCTGTTGTAATGCAATGGCGAAAGTTGAAAATTTGTTACGGATCAGGACTCGAACCCAGACTTACCGCTTCTCATGAACTGTTGCCTTAATCGCTTCGGCTATCCGGACACAGCCCCTGACTGACTCCAATTTCCAACTTACACGCACGGCTGCAATGCGACGTCTCTCGCCCATTAACCTCTCTACTTGAAAATTCGGATTATCATAGAAGTTCGGACGATACTAGTGCGTCCGCACTGAAACGTCATGAACCGTTGCGCTCTTGCAGAAATGACAAAACATACACCTCTTAGATACGGGAGTCATTGCAACAGTTACGGTAACAATTTTTGCCTGGAAAATGGTAACGAATTAAATTCTGAAGTACGCAGGGGGAAGATTAGTTCATATGTAAATATTACATGTAGGGAGTCGGATGAATAGACATATCGCCATAAAGATATAGCGCGAAAAAAAAAAAAGACGAAGCCAGTTTTGTCGTTTGAAACGTGTTTTGCTGTCAGTTGCAACAGCATACAGGACAGAAACACGGACGTGTGACATTTTAGATTCCCTCGAAATAGACGCCCAACGAATTCATCGCACACTGCCAACGCCGTGGAAGACGCCGAATACCCGTGGGCACACCGTAAACGAATCGTCAGATCTCACACGTCACTGCTGTGGCAGTGTCTTCACGTGTTGGAAAGCGTGTTCCACGCAATGGCTCTTTCAGTTTTGGTATGAGGTCATAATCGCAAGGTGGGAAGTTTGGTGAAGATGGCGGATGCTCCAGTACTCCGCATCCCCATCGCACGAGCATTTACACGTCTCCCGTTGCCCCGATGAATTAAAGCATCGTGTAGACGTTTCTCCCGAATAGCCCGTCGTAAGTATCGTTACAAAAAAGTGCGACAGCAGTACAATACATTAACATCTACATCCATACTCCGCAAGCCACCTGACGGTGTGTGGCGGAGGGTACCTTTGAGTACCTCTATGGGTTCTCCCTTCTCTTCCAGTCTCGTATTGTTCGTGGAAAGAAGGATTGTCGGTATGCCTCTGTGTGGGCTCTAATCTCTCTGATTTTATCCTCATGGTATCTTCGCGAGATATACGTAGGAGGGAGCAATATACTGCTTGACTCCTCGGTGAAGGTATGTTCTCGAAACTTCAACAAAAGCCCGTACCGAGCTACTGAGCGTCTCTCCTGCAGTCTTCCACTGGAGTTTATCTATCATCTCCGTAACGCTTTCACAATTACTAAATGATCCTGTAACGAAGCGCGCTGCTCTCCGTTGGATCTTCTCTATCTCTTCTATCAACCCTATCTGGTAAGGATCCCACACTGCTGAACAGTATTCAAGCAGTGGGCGAACAAGCGTACTGTAACCTACTTCCTTTGTTTTCGGATTGCATTTCCTTAGGATTCTTCCGATGAATCTCAGTCTGGCATCTGCTTTACCGACGATCAACTTTATATGATCATTCCATTTTAAACCACTCCTGATGCGTACTCCCACATTAATTTATGCAATTAACTGGGTAGATCACATAACTAATGAGGTATTGAATAGGATTGGGGAGAAGAGGAGTTTGTGGTACAACTTGACTAGAAAAAGGGATCGGTTGGTAGGACACGTTCTGAGGCATCAAGGGATCACCAGTTTAGTATTGGAGGGCAGCGTGGAGGGTAAAAATCGTAGAGGGAGACAAAGAGAAGAATACACTAAGCAGATTCAGAAGGATGTACGCTGCAGTAGGTACTGGGAGATGATGAAGCTTGCACAAGATAGAGTAACATAGAGAGCTGCATCAAACCAGTCTCAGGACTGAAGACAACAACAACTGCTTCCAGTTGCTGACCTGCTATATTGTAGCTAAATGATAAGGGATCTTTCTTTCTATGTATTCGCAGCACATTACACTTGTCTACATTGAGATTCAATTGCCATTCCCTGCACCATGCGTCAATTCGCTGCAGATCCTCCTGCATTTCAGCACAATTTTCCATTGTTGCAACCTCTCGATATACCACAGCATCATCCGCAAAAAGCCTCAGTGAACTTCCGATGTCATCCACAAGGTCATTTATGTATATTGTGAATAGCAACGGTCCTACGACACTCCCGTGCGGCACATCTGAAATCACTCTTACTTCGGAAGACTTCTCTCCATTGAGAATGACATGCTGCATTCTGTTGTCTAGGAACTCTTCGATCCAATCACACAATTGGTCTGATAGTCCATATGCTCTTACTTTGTTCATTATACGACTGTGGGGAACTGTATCGAACGCCTTGCGGAAGTCAAGAAACACGGCATCTACCTGGGAACCTGTGTCTATGGCCCTATGAGTCTCGTGGACGAATAGCGCGAGCTGGGTTTCACACGACCGTCTTTTTCGAAACCCATGCTGATTCCTACAGAGTAGATTTCTAGTCTCCAGAAAAGTCATTATACTCGTACATAATACGTGTTGCAAAATTCTACAACTGATAGACGTTAGAGATATAGGTCTATAGTTCTGCACATCTGTTCGACGTCCCTTCTTGAAAACGGGGATGACCTGTGCTCTTTTCCAATCCTTCGGAACGCTACGCTCTTCTAGAGACCTACGGCACACCGCTGCAAGAAGGGGGGCAAGTTCCTTCGCGTACTCTGTGTAAAATCGAACTGGTATCCCATCAGGTCCAGCGGCCTTTCCTCTTTTGAACGATTTTAATTGTTTCTCTGTCGTCTATTTCGGTATCTACCATTTTGCCATCTGTGCGACAATCTAAAGAAGGAATTACAGTGCAGTCTTCCTCTGTGAAACAGCTTTGGAAAAAGACATTTAGTATTTCGGCCTTTAGTCTGTCATCCTCTATTTCAGTACCATTTTAGTCACAGAGTGTCTGGACATTCTGTTTTGATCCACCTATCGCTTTGACATAAGACCAAAATTTATTAGGATTTTCAGGGAAGTCTTTACTTTCGAATTCATTGAATGCCTCTCGCATAGCCCTCCTCACACTAAATTTCGCTTCGTGCAATTTTTGTTTGTCTGCAAGGCTTTGGCTGTGTTTATGTTTGCTGTGAAGTTCCCTTTGCTTCCGCAGCAGGTTTCTAACTCGGTTATTGTACCACGGTGGCTCTTTTCCATCTCTTACGATCTTGCTTGGCACATACTCATCCAACACATATTGTACGATGGTTTTGAACTTTGTCCACTGATCCTCAACACTCTCTCTACTCGAGACAAAACTTTTGTGTTGAGCCGTCAGGTACTCTGTAATGTGCTTTTTGTCACTTTTGCTAAACAGAAAAATCTTCCTACCTTTTTTAATATTTCTATTTACGGCTGAAATCACCGATGCCGTAACCGCTTTATGATCGCTGATTCCCTGTTCTGCGTTAACTGTTTCAAATAGTTCGGGTCTGTTTGTCACCAGAGGTCTAATATGTTATCGCCACGAGTCGGTTCTCTGTTTAACTGCTCAAGGTAGTTTTCAGATAAAGCACTTTAAAAAAATTTGTCCCTGCCACCCGTTATGAACGTTTGAATCTCCCAGTCTATATCCCGCAAATTAAAATCTCCACCCAGAACTATAACAAGGTGGGGAAATCTACTCGAAATATTTTCCAAATTATCCTTCAGGTGCTCAGCCACAACAGCTGCTGAGCCAGGGGGCCTATAGAGACATCCAGTTACCATGTCTGAGCCCGCTTTAACCGTGACCTTCTCCCAAATTATTTCACATTTCACATCAGCTTGTCCATTTGGGACGAAATGGTACAAAAATCACTCCTATAATGTCACAGGCTATGATGATTATTATTTGACAGGAGAGGGATAGCGACGAAATTTCTGCCTACGTGATGAACCTAGATGACGCCATTCCGCGGACTTGCGTTTCAGTTCTCCCTCATAGGCCCTGGCCCAAAATTTGCCTATGGCGACGATTCTCGCAAGCATATTTTCTCCCTCGTCTTCGTAAAGCGCTAGATGCACACGAAAAGTTTTGTAACGGGTCCTCATTACTGGACAACATAGGAGGTGACACATCCAGAAAAAGCAGCACAATTCATCCACAGATCCACCTATCTGTTTCACTAAGGTTTTTTGTTTTCAAATATAATAGCCCCCTGGAACAAAGTGACCTTATTTGTGTTAACTAGCGTGGAGTCCAAAAAACATCGATTCTGCAAAACCCAACTCGTGTTCTGCACACTTAGGTCCTAAGTGCATTGGATAGGGGCAAACGAGGAATTTGGGCATTGGTAACTTTCAAGAACCTTCGGATTCATTGCCAAACTGATGCATACTGAAAAAAAATATTTGCTTGAGAAATCCGTCCGGTTACCATTGTATAGAAAACTTCGTACTAGCAGATCGCAATACGTTTCTCTCGCTGATGAGTAGTCCACGGCCATACAAATCAATCTTTCCGATGAAGTGTAATAGTGCCATATTGTTGTGTATTTATTTAGCGCAAAAATAGACTACGTTTTCCGATTACATCGTTATGCATGCTGAATTATCATATCATAGAAACTAAAATATAATTCAAATCTATCTGGAAAGAACTAACAGTCTGCTGTAAAAACTGGCAACACCATGATTAATAAAACAAGTTTGTCATTCTGCTCATATAATACCTGCGGTTGGTGGAATGGTCACTTAGACCCAGTAGTATGTTAGCGAATGACTTCAGTAGCATATAGTTGAAAGTGCGTTTCGTTTCAACTGGAGACTGCTTAGCAAGTAACTGAGCTATCTGTGTTGGAATACTGCTAATGCATGTGTGATTTGTATTATGTCTGACCGACAGAGGACGTGGAGTGTATATGAAGTGGCGTGAATAGTGACTTTCGTTTGATTGGCGAGAGAGCGGAACAGACATGCTAAAAAGCCCTAAGTTGCAAGATGTTGAACAACGACGCATATAACTCGTGTAAATGTTGTTGCAAATTCTAAGATCAGTTTTAAAGTAATATTTTTCAGTTCTTTGCGTATCGTCAAGTGTTTCTGCAATACTTAAAATATATATACGCGTTTGTCATTCCGCGCTCCATTCGTGATTCAGCGAAAAGGAGAGTTAATATTGAACAATGAAATCTACACTGTGCCATGCACTTTATAATGCAGAAGCGTAGAAGTACAATTAACAGTGGAAACGATACGATCAGCAAACACGGATAATGTCTCAGGGAAGATTCACTAGAAGGATATAGTTTGAGTTAAGAGATTTGAAGATAAAACTGCCGAATGAAATGGTGTTGCGTTTAACACACTCGATTCATAAAAATCTGTAAGTCTTGCTTTTGTTTCCTGTAATTTCCCAAAAGTCAGCGCAGACTAATCAAACACGGTTCCTGCCAAAAGAACACGTCCGAAAAACTGATCAATTCCGTGCCACACTAACTAGAGATCTGTCTCCATACACGTCTACGTCGTTGGGACTTGAAACAGTAACATTACAGCATAATAGCCAGTGTAACCGATGACATATGTCCGGTATTCTCTTAAAGTTGTGGAGGGATATACGGTATATTAGGCTTCCTGTGCTGACACTGACCTGAATTCATTTTAATAGACTGAGCGAGGTAGCACATTTTAATCACTTTCGGCGGCCTTCATGATTTCGCGTTCCCGTGGTTTCTCTAAATTAGTTTGGGTGAGTGGCGAAGTAGTTGTGTAAATAGTTGACGACCACCTTCTTTATCCACCCTTCTGGAACTGAGTTGTTGCTTCAACTGTAGCGAATTCGACATGCAACTGGTATGAGCATACAGGTAGAACTAAACGCGGATCTGTACAACTGTATGTCGGCCTACAAATCACGTCCAACTGTCCGCAGCAGATACAAAGACTGAGCCTGTTTAAATGCGTGTAGCGTCATCAAAGGTGATAGCTTCCTGTCCTGCAGTCGGCAGCCTGCACCAAGGTAGATTTGACAGCGCTCGTGCAAATCATTCATCCCCCCCCCCCCCCCCCTTGCTAGCTTGAATTCATTGGTCCCTGCATAATGGAGTATTCGCATATTGGAGGAGACGTCAGAAGTTTCCTGCCTAGCACATATGGCAACAGGTAGTCGCATGTGGTAATCCCAATTATTTAACTGGAATGTGTATGATTTCAGTGCTGTAGTAAATATTAATTGTTCATGTTGAACCTGAGTGCAAGAAATCCCATGAGGTTTTCGTAGTGTCTTCTGTATCACACACTAACATTATTATAAAGTATGAAGCATTACGCTTGCAAGTACTTACATATTGTCCATTTAACGTGCTTATGTTCTTCCTTTTCTGTCCTCCATTGATTTAGCTTGGTGTGGAAGAGAACGACGTTCAGTGCCAACAAATACCTTTCTGCCAACCCACACACCATCCCAAAAAATAGTGGCACTGTGGTATGCTAAAAAAAATCACCACGTGTAAAGCGAGTTAACAGGACATTTGAGACATAGCGACCACCTGTTGAATCTGTGAAGACAAGAGTGCGCGACGACTCTCTTCAAAGAGGGGAGTGCGGGACAGATTTCACCGATTCGGCCCAAACTGTGTTAGTAGAAGCAAGTACGTACACGAGCCTTTGAAGTTCCTGAAGTATTTCATCCGGGTCGATCGTAGGAAAATGGAAAACGCTCTCGAAAGTTTTTTGATTAAGTTGTGAGCGGTGTTTGAGTAGCAAGGAGTGATGATGCTGTGGCTCGAGTTCGATCCCCACTGCTACCCAATGTTTTTATTCATTTTATTTTATTCCTCGCAGTGTTAACCTGTCAGCTATAAAATTTAAATGTAGTGTTAACAGTTCAGTGTATATACGTAAAATTAATATATACAATTTACAATTAGTTGCAGTTATTTTAATTTGAATAACGAATATAGTTACATAGTTCATTTTTATAACTGGGTGAAGTTTTGAGTGGAAGTAACATTTATAAGAATTCTAGGAAGGAATAATCCGCTGTTTGTTTATTACAGGCAGTAATGTTACATTTTTTGGGTGACAATCGTCAAAGAAAGATTTCAAACACACCATATGCATTTTATGCATTGTTTGAGCAAAAGGATTGTCCGAAATATGACCCACTGGAAAGCATACCTCATACATGTTTTGAAATGAAGGTCTTTCCTATGTCAATTTTGATGCATACGAGAGTATATCGAATCATTGGGGTGGAAACAGGAGCAGTGAATTGACACTGCAAGATGGAAGTATCTTAACTGCATCTTCTCTTGACTTCCACTCTCGCTGTTGTTGTAGCAAATCAGGGCACTTAGTAGTCTTTTAACTACATTTTTGATTTGGTGATAGAAATATACATCACAGGGCTGAACAAGAAGAGTACATTTGGGTGGAATGATCTTCACTCTACGTCTTAGTTTGCTCTCTCCATTGCTGAATGTTTCATGATACACTGTCAATCTGCTTGGCCGTCCAACGAACTTTAACACTGCGAGGAATAAAATACAGTGAATTAAAAAAAAGAATGCGTAGAAGCGGGATTCGAACTCGAGCCGCCGAATTATCACTCCGTACGCTTACCGACTGCGCCACGCCACCAACTCCACAATTGTTATTGAAACATCGCTCACAAGAAATCAAGAAACTTTCGAGAGCGTTTTCTCTTTTCCTAAGGCGAAGTATCTTCAAAGGGTCATATATTATATACCTGCTTCTACTCACACAGTTTGAGCCAAATCGGTGAGAAGCTTCCCGCGCTCTCCTCTTGTTTTGTGAGTGAATGTCGTTCACATGTTAGCACACAAATTTCGGATGCGGATACTAGAGGTGACAGTATAAACAATTCCCCTCCCAACTCCCCCCCCCCCCCACATCCCAGTTGATGATGTCACTCCCGGTGAGCCTTCAAAGTGGTCCTCCTCTTGTCCGCTTAAATAGCAGGTATCATTTTCTTTCCCACACAGTTGGAAGTGTCACTTTTTGGAATGACAGGCGCGCTTCAAATCGCAAGGTACGGCCAAGCACGATGACGAGCGGCAATTTGTCCAAAATTTCGTTGAACAAGACAATCGTAATTTATTTGTCGAGCCTCAGTGATTTACCAACTAGATCGGCGTGACTGACTGCCTGTGAGTGCAATAGTTTCGATACACATCATTGAAAAAATGGCGAAGTACAGGGCTATTACAAATGATTGAAGCGATTTCATAAATTCACTGTAGCTCCATTCATTGACATATGGTCACGACACACTACAGACACGTAGAAAAACTCAAAAGTTTTGTTCGGCTGAAGCCGCACTTCAGGTTTCTGCCACCAGAGCGCTCGAGAGCGCAGTGAGACAAAATGGCGACAGGAGCCGAGAAAGCGTATGTCGTGCTCGAAATGCACTCACATCAGTCAGTCATAACAGTGCAACGACACTTCAGGACGAAGTTCAACAAAGATCCACCAACTGCTAACTCCATTCGGCGATGGTATGCGCAGTTTAAAGCTTCTGGATGCCTCTGTAAGGGGAAATCAACGGGTCGGCCTGCAGTGCGCGAAGAAACGGTTGAACGCGTGCGGGGAAGTTTCACGCGTAGCCCGCGGAAGTCGACGAATAAAGCAAGCAGGGAGCTAAACGTACCACAGCCGACGGTTTGGAAAATACGAGGGCGGTTCAGAAAGTAACCTCCGATTGGTCACAGTGCGGGTTGTGGGGGGAGTAGCGACGCCATCTGTGCGTTCACGCACTCAACAGGTCAGTCGGCATCAAGCCGTGGTCGAGTGGACGTCGTACCTGCGCTAGTTTAGTTTTTGTGGCAGTTTGAAATGTGTGCTGCAATAGAAAACCCCGCCAAATGTGAAGTGCGTGCTGTCATAAGGTTTTTTACAGCCAAAGGATATTCTGCAGCAGCTATTCATCGTGAGCTTTGTGCCGTGTACGGACCAAGAGTTATGAGTGAAGGAGTTGTCCGTGAATGGGTACGTTTATTTAAAAGTGGACGAGAAAACGTTCATGATGAAGAGAGGAGTGGTAGACCATCATTGGTGACTGACGAACTCGTTCAGACAGTTGATGCAAAAGTTCGTGAAAATCGACGTTTCTCAATGTCGGAGTTGTCTACTGGTTTTCCACAGATTTCTAAGACTCTCTTGTACGAGATAGTGACAGCAATATTGGGTTACCGTAAGTTCTGTGCACGATGGGTGCCCAAAATTCTTACCGACCACCACAAAACTCAAAGAATGGCCTCTGCATTAGACTGTCCGTCACGTTATGAGGACGAAGGAGAACCATTGTTAAACAGAATCGTGACCGGTGACGGAACCTGGATTAAGTACGTGAACCCTGAGACAAAAGAACAATCAAAGATGTGGGCACATTCAAATTCGCCCACCAAACCAAGAAAAGCCTCGCAAGATTTTTCTGCCAGAAAACTGATGGCAACGGTGTTTTGGGATGCCAAAGGGGTGTTGTTGGTTGAATTCATGGAACGTGGTACGACCATTAATCAAGACGTGTACTGTGAAACAATAAAAAAGTTACGACGGGCTATACAGAACAAACGCCGTGGTATGCTGACTTCCGGTATCGTTTTTTTGCACGATAACGCCCGTCCTCACTCGGCTCGCAGAACAACGGCCCTTCTTGAGTCCTTCAAGTGGGACGTTATCAACCATCCACCTTACAGCCCAGACCTGGCGCCAAGTGATTATCACCTCTTCATGCATTTGAAGAAATGGCTCGGGTCACAGCGGTTTGATGACGACGAAGAGCTCAAAAGATGCGGTCACAGGCTGGCTCCAGGCACAAGCGGGTGATTTTTATGCAGAAGGAATTTCAAAGCTTGTGAAGAGATACGATAAGTGCCTCAATCGCTATGGAGACTATGTAGAAAAATAGTGCAAAGATGTAGTTGTAAGATGTATATATTAAAATATTTTTATTTAACTTGGTGTATTTTTTTTAAATCAACCGGAGGTTACTTTCTGAACGGCCCTCGTATTACGGAAAAGGCTAAAGCAGAAGCCTTACCGTTTACAATTGCTACAAGCCCTGACACCCGATGACAAAGTCAAACGCTTTGAATTTTCGGCGCGGTTGCAACAGCTCATGGAAGAGGATGCGTTCAGTGCGAAACTTGTTTTCAGTGATGAAGCAACATTTTTTCTTAATGGTGAAGTGAACAGACACAACGTGCGAATCTGGGCGGTAGAGAATCGTCACGCATTCGTGCAGGAAATTCGCAATTCACCAAAAGTTAACGTGTTTTGTGCAATCTCACGGTTTAAAGTTTACGGCCCCTTTTTCTTCTGCGAAACAAACGTTACAGGACACGTGTATCTGGACATGCTGGAAAATTGGCTCATGCCACAACTGGAGACCGACAGCGCCGACTTCATCTTTCAACAGGATGGTGCTCCACCGCACTTCCATCATGATGTTCGGCATTTCTTAAACAGGAGATTGGAAAACCGATGGATCGGTCGTGGTGGAGATCATGATCAGCAATTCATGTCACGGCCTCCACGCTCTCCCGACTTAACCCCATGCGATTTCTTTCTGTGGGGTTATGTGAAAGACTAAGTGTTTAAACCTCCTCTACCAAGAAACGTGCCAGAACTGCGAGCTCGCATCAACGATGCTTTCGAACTCATTGATGGGGACATGCTGCGCCGAGTGTGGGATGAACTTGATTATCGCTTGATGTCTGCCGAATCGCTAAAGGGGCACATATCGAACATTTGTGAATGCCTAAAAAGCTTATTGAGTTTTTGTGTGTGCAAAGCATTGTGAAAATATCTCGAATAATAAAGTTATTGTAGAGCTGTGAAATCGCTTCAATCATTTGTAATAACCCTGTAGTTACTACGGAGGGCTGTTTCACCACACTGCTTGAAGGCGAGAGAAATTAGTCGTTTACCCCAATCGGTAACACGTTTGAAAATCACCAACGAGTTTTTAAATCGAGCATTGAGGTATATCTTTTAGCCCAATATGGAACATCTATCACTCTGACATTAATGCAGTAAGGTCACAAAAGGGAAAGTGTCTGCAATGTACGATTATTTGTAGCTTTTTGTTTCGTAAATGCGACATAAATGTGCTAGGCATTGTACCTAGATAAGAGACAAATGAAGCCAGTGTTGATTGATCTATCTCGACTTCTGTCTCCTATATATACTTTCAGTAAAGAATGAATCGAACAGAATGAGAATAGGCGGTGTACTGACCACAGAAACAGTAAAGGCTACAATGCTTCTCACATTCAGCGGTCATCATAAATCCCAAGAGGGAAAATTTGTCTTCCCCGCGCTGACAATAACACAGTAAAGATGTTCATTCGGAATTCGGGAAATCGTTAACTCGTGTTGGCAGTTACTGTGATGGACTGGGGCTGTGTTCCACGTGGTGGTGAATTGCGCTTTCGCGTGCCGGCACACTGCGGCCAGGTGACGGTCACATTGTGGTATCCATGTTAGCGCTATCGACTTGTTGCACAAAAACCGCCGTCTGGTCGATGTGTGTGTGCATAGCGAAGGTCAGTCAGGCGCGTTGATGCGTTTTTATCGGTGACGGTCTTGTAACATTAGCACTATGGGCCCGTTTGTCAGAGGAGTCATTACACAATACTGATATACCCTAACTATTTGTTACTTGCACGTGGCCCCTCTTTAATTACATTACAGTCTACGTCAGCAACAATGTCATTTTCTAAATGCAACCATTTTAATATATACTAAGGAGAATACATACCAGTTCCAGAAAACACTTCCCTATGTTCACTTTAATATTTACACAAAGACTTCCTTCCGAGGTTTCTTCAAGACAGCAATGGATACTATTTCTGATCAGGTTTTTTCCTGGCATGATGTTGATGTCCTATGCAGGTCTTCTCATGCCAGGCAGTATAATCTCCCTGCTATAAATGACTTCTCGCAATAACTTAATCGATGTATCCAACTTTACCGTTTCGTCACAGTGTGTTACGTCGACTGTATTGTAGTTTCATCTAAATGTAGGCTCTCCAGGCGTATACTGTTGCTGGAAATATTTCTTCTGTCTTATTTATTCTGTTGACCGAACTGCTGCTGTGTAACGACATGTCATTAGTGTGCTGTTAAATTCTAAGTATTCGTCTTTTGTGATGATCGGCTATTAATATCCATATTAGTAGCGACGTAACCATTTAAATTTTGCGCTACATACGCGTCTCGTTTATGCCGTACGTTGACCGTCCTTAGGATCGCACAGGTAAACGGACTGCGTCAGTTGTGGAGCCGTTAATGTTGGATATTGGTTCTGTATTGTTTCGATCTGAGTGAATCATGTTATGAAGTAATGATGTCAGTGTTGCTGTTAACTTCCTCACGATTCCAGCTTCCTGTGCTGTTGCTCACGCTTTACATAACGTGTTCTCTCGTAACACAAGCAGCCAACGCTCATTTTAACGTGGGTAATACACAGTCCGGTGAGTACTTTGAATTTTTACGCTATATAGCACATGCACGTATCTCTGTTTAGTTTGCTGTTTTGTGCTACCTGTCATTCATGTGTCTTCATAATGAACCATTTTTTTTTTTTTTTAGACAGAATGTTGTTCAGATACATGTGCCTTCCAATCGCCGTCGTATGATCAAGGCAGGCATATGAAGGCACACGCATAACTTAAATGTCAAAGTAATGTATGAATTAATTTGTATTTACTTCACTGCTCGTACTAATCATTTGCTTCACTGAAAATAAAATTTAAAGTCAGTTTATTCCAAACAATTACTTGAACACAACAGCAATCTGGACGAAGATAAAACATCACACCCGATATCAGAAATCAGTAACCACACCAGGTCTGTGACAAGTAGTCATCTATCTTAGTTCCTTCTGTTAGGAGCGTAATACGAAACTCAAGTAAAAACCTCAACTTTTTGAAATAAGGCACAAATAAAATGTATGGTTTCTAATAGTTTAAAATTGCCGCTGGAGTGCGAAATATGAAGGCTATTTTTAATGATTTGAGCCCACGTAATTATTTGACACGGCAATCTCTATGAACCTGGGCCCTGTTTCGCATCGTCCAGCCATCGTCTCTATACTGAGGATTTATTTGTTTGTTTGTTGCAATTTGTCATCTTACATTAATTGTAAAGGAGTTCGGTTGGATTCGATATGAACGTAGTGTGATTTATTAGAATGACATGGTGGAAGTCACAGCCATCTATTTTATTCCAACAAGATTTAAACTGTGGGGACGTACTGAAATTTTTGTATGGGACATATTATCCCAGAATTAAATTACAAATACTTCTCTCTCCCGGTTGCGACCAAGGTTTTAAAGAGTTTACGCTTGGTTGTAAGGACATACCCGGAACTGGGAAGACACTCCCAAATATTCGCATTTGACCCACCATCAACTCGCCTGCTGTTCTACAGCTACGTGGATACTCCGCAAATCACTCTTTAAGTGCCTGGCTGGGGGGTTCATCGAACCACCTACAGAATAAGTCTCTCGAGCAGCGGGCAGAAAAAGCGAACACAATATCTTTCCGTGCGAGCTTTGATTTCCCTTCTTTTAATTTTTTTTATCGTTTCTCCCTGTGTAGGTCGGCGACAACAAAATATTTTCGCATTCGGAGGAGAAAGTTGGTAATCGAAATTTTGTGAGAAAATTCCACCGCAGCGAAAAACACCTTTTGTTTTCATGATGGCCATCCCAAATCCTGTATCGTATCAGTCACACGCTGTCCCCTATTTCACGATAATACAAAACTTTCTGCTGTTCTTAGAACTTTCTCGATGTACTCCGTTAGTCCTGTACGGTAAGGATTCCATATCGTGCAGCAGTGCTCCAAAAGAGGACGGACAACCGTTGAGTAGGCAGTCTCTTCAGTAAATCTGTAGATTTCTAAGTGTCCTGCCAATAAAACGCAGTCTTTGGTTAGCATTCTCCAAAACATTTTGTGTGTGTTCCTTCCAATTTAAGTTGTTCGTAATTGTAATTCCTAGGTATTTAGTTGAATTCACAGCCTTTAGATTTGACTGATTTATCTTGTGACGGAAGTTTAACGGATTCCTTTTAGCACGCATGTGGATGACGTCACACTTTTCGTTATTTCGGCTTAATTGCCAATTTTTGTTCATGCAGATGTCTTTTCCTAAATCGTTTTGTTTTGATCTTCTGATGACTATACTAGACGATAAACGACTGCATCATCTGCAGACAACCTAAGACGGCTGCGTAGATTGTCTCCTACGTCGTTTATGTAGATAAGAAACGGAAGAGGGCTTATAACACTACCTTGGGGAACGCCAGAAATCATTTACGTTGTACTCAATGACTTACCGTCCATTACTACGAACTGTGACTTCTCTGACAGAAAATCACGAATTCAGTTGCACAACTGAGCCGATATTCCATAAGCACGCAATTTTACTACATACAGCTTGTGTGGTACAGTATCAAAAGCCCGCTGGAAATCTAGAAATACGGAATCAATTTGAAATCCATTGTCAATAGCACTCAACACTTCGTGTGTAAAGAGCCAGTTGTTTCCCAAGAACGATGTTCTCTAAATCGATGTAGACTGTGCGTCAAGGGACTGTTCTCTTCGAAGTAATTCATGATTTTTCGAACACAATATATGCTCCAAAACCCTGCTGCATATCGACGTCAAAGAGATGGTCTGTAATTTAGTGAATTACTCCTAAAACCCTTCTTGAATATTTGTGTAACTTGTGCAACTTTCCAGTCTTTGGATACGGATCTTTCGTCAAGCGAGCGGTTATGTATCATTTTAAGTATTTAGCTATTGCATCTAATTGATATACAGTCTGGACCGGAAAAATTGATTTCATGAAGTGACTTACGTTGCAGCATTACTCTGAGGATAACTACTTCTGAGTTACTCATATTGGCAGCTGTTCTTGATTCGAACTCTGGAATATTTACTTCGTCTTGTTTGGTGAAGGAATTTCGGAAGCCTGTGGGTAGTAACTGTGCTTTCGCAGCACTGTCGCCGATAGTATTTCCATTGCTATCGCGCAGAGAAGGCATTGATTGTGTCTTGCCGCTAGCATATTTCACATATGACCAGAATCTCTTTGGATTTTCTACCAGGTTTAGAGACAAAGTTTCGTTGCGGAAACTATTAAAAGCATCTCGCATTGAAGTCCGCGCTAAATTCCGAGCTTATGTAAAAGATTGCCAGTCTTGGAGATTTTTTGTTCGTTTAAATTTGGTATGCTTTTTTCGTTGTTTCTGCAACAGTGTTCTGACCCGTTTTGTCTACCATGGGGGATCAGCTCCGTCGTTTGCTAATTTATTTGGTATAAATCTCTCAGTTGCTGTCGATCTGGTCTAACCTTACATTGTTAATATGGAAGGAGTGGAGATTGTCTCTCAGGAAGGCGTCAAGTGAAATTTTATCTGCGTTTTTGAATACTACACTGTACTGAAAACATTTGTGCTGTACAAAGTTTCCGATCTGGTACAACCCGCCCTACTCCTCTCGGGTAGAGAATGTAGCCTAGTTACAAATTAAAGGAACTGATTCTTTTCAGAAATGTACTGGGACAGTTCAGGAATGCTTTCCAGTTTTCCGGAAGTGCATATGGGTTTATTTATGTATTTACTTACTTACGTAATCTGCATTGCTCTGAACCTATAACTACCCAATTCTGTATTCTAGAATTTTGCGTCTCCGGAATTGTATAAGGTCAGGATCGGCTTGAGTACGTAATGAGTGAGAACGTTGAAAGTGATATTTAGACAGTGATTTTCAGTGTTCAGTGCCTAAACGTAAGGGGTATTAACAGAATCTCAAGTGAAAGCATAGAAAGACAAGCAAGCACAGTTAAATAAAAGAACCCGAAAGAACATTTGCTTCAGAACGGGAATGTTTTCAATAAATGAGAATGGTTCAAAGCGAATTAAAATCTGAAAGTAGGAAGCTCGAGAACAAAATACGGGTAAATGCCATGGAAGAGAGAAGAAATGGAAATTTCAGTTCGAGAAACGAGGCTTCTGGAGTATGTATCATACGAGAGAAAAAGAGACGATAAAGATTCGAAAAAAATTTATCGAACGGTGTGGGTAATTATCTCATTGTAGGAATGTGTATGTTAATAAAATTACAATTAATAGGCACTGCCGAGTAAGGTGTGGGAAGTAAACGCTGTACCATTACCTTCCTTCTGCGTAATTGTTGTTGTGTTGAATTCAGTTATTTTGTGACGTCAGTGCAGATTGCTACGTGCTGGTTGAAATACGCGTGCAGGTGTCAGTAGCAACCTACAGCGATGATAATGTAAGGTAGTAGTTTAAATTCTGAATGTTTTTGGAACGTCACGTATATTTTGAGCGCGAGTATAGGCGTCTTAAATATACGCTGCGTGACTTATCCCAATAAGCAGGCAAAAAGTTATTTATTATTAATGGAAATGTGACACTCTCTTTCAATGAATGACAACGTAACGTAACCTGCAACTAACCCAGATAATATAGAGCATGAAATGATGTCTTTTCCCAGCAAATTAATCTAATCTTACACAGAAAGAAAGAATGGTACAAACACCTGCGTATTTTTTGAAATAATTGCAAAGAATTTCTTTGAGTTTATTTCTTTAAGAATTGAGTTAACTTGTAATCCTTTGAATTAACTGACAATATTTTAAACCGGAGGTGAAACTTCACCTAAGCCTTGCGGTGTTAAATGTCTGAATAAGTTTCGTAATCAAAAATATTAACTGTGATATTAAAAACTAACGGTAAAAATTCATGAGAGCACTTAGTTATTTTCCTTTGCTAGTGATCTCGCAAACACTGAAATAGTTTTTAGTACACTTAATGGCGGACTCAGCGCCACAGAAACAGTCGAAGCCAGAGGGTCAATCGACAGCAATTTTCAAGTGAAGGGAGAGGTATTTTTGAAAGGAAACCTAAGATACTTTGAATTAAAAGTGTTGTAACCTTAAAAAAAGGTCGTACAAACATCGATCCAAAGGAGAGAGAGAGAGAGAGAGAGAGAGAGAGAGAGAGAGAGAGAGAACAGGCGAAAAACAGAACAAGCAGGGGCGAGCAACAAGGCTCTTTGTGTGTGTGTGTGTGTGTGTGTGTGTGTGTGTGTGTATATATATATATATATATATATATATATATAATGGAAAATATTCACAATATTTGTCACAAAATTATATCAGACTCGACAAAATGACTCACAGTATTACAAGCATTACTTTCTTGTATTGTCTCACATTCATATCAGTTGAATAAATCGCGTCATACATTAGATAGGCTTCCAGGTGACGCCACAACGCGTATGCTGCCAGTTTGCCAATTGGGAATAGTGTTCGATCTTGCTTGCCCCAAGATAGTCAGCACAGTTTGGATTTCTGCCGGTGCCCACGCTAGTTTAGCTGCTCCATACTTAACATCTTTTGAGCCGTTGACCAGGCGCCGTGTGGCCGAGCGGTTCTAGGCGCTACAGTCTGGAACCGCGCGACCGCTACGGTCGCAGGTTCGAATCCTGCCTCGGGCATGGATAAGTGTGTCGTCCTTAGGTTAGTTAGGTTTAAGTAGTTATAAGTTCTAGGGGACTGATGACCTTAGAAGTTAAGTCCCATAGTGCTCAGAGCCAACCATTTGAATCAGGCGCTGTGTATTTCCCATACTAGAGCTCCTTTCGCTGAAAGACGCCTTATTAAAAGCAAATGTCATATGCTTCTGCTGTACGCGCCTCACGAATTTTACGCAGTGAAAGCAAGAAGTTTGTGCACTGACTGCTTTCCGGGTTTTACACCAACTATATGGAACAGGATCATTATAAGACAATGGACCATCGGCGTAGACAGATGGGTCATTGTCTACAGTGTCTCACGCGCAGGGCGAGTTTGGAGACAGGATTGTGAGACTGTGCGAGCAGTAATACTTTCAGCGATACCAGTTTCAACCGGTAAAAGCGCTTACGATCAAAAGTTGCCCACCAAGTATGAAATTTTGCATCCGATTTTTGTAGAGGTAAACTCAAACCCACATTTTTACGTCAGCGTATTATTTATCAACGACACTGGCTCCACCTGAAATAAGTTTCCCCTACGTTATTCATCTATGCATATTATTAAAGTTCCCTGCCACGTTTTTCTGCCAGGAAGTCTCGTGGCCCTAGATACTTAGTGGTTAACAGTCTTGTCCTAATGTCTGATTCAAATTGGTTTGAATCTGACGTTCAAGTTGCGTCTTTATAGCGACAAGTACTGACCGCAGGGAATCGCCAGAGCGCTCCAGTCTCCGCAGACATAGAAAATTGCTATAAAGTCTCTATCTCCGACAAAAATAACGTAAAAAAATTTGAAAATCTAATGTGGTATAGAGCCATTTAGTACGATACTGCAGTGCCTGTGTTGTGCAGAGGTACGATGCAATTCTCCTTCGGACATGGATGCATGTCCGAAGGGACTGTCACTGCGGCAGCTACAGCCGTTATGAAATACATGAAATGTATTCGCAGTTGCGAATATGGAGAACCGTCAGCTGTATAATGGAATGCCGACAGGGAAAATTTATCCCGGATCGGAACTCGAACCCGGGTTTCCCACTTATCGCGAGGGGTCACTTTGGCATTAGGCTATCCGAACACGACTCACGGCCAGACCTGAAACTTCCAATGTCGTCAACCATCTCACTCCTACCTACACTCGTGGAACCAGTACGTATATTTCTGTACAAGGGAGACATTTTGACTGAAAATCTCTTGCCCGGTGTCTGCGAATAAATACGGAATTACAGTGGCTGTGTTGTTCAGAACTACAGTGCAATGTTCCTTCGGGCATGCATGCATTTGAGTACTAGGGAATTCCGTTGAGTTTCTGTTACATAATGGTACAGATTTAGAGATTCTTGATTCAAATGAATACACAGGGAACAACTTAAAACTGGAACTACCATATAGATAATTTTTACGGAAGGCGAAACAGAGACTGCGTTATATTGGCAGAATCCACCAGTAAAAAAAAAAAAAAAAAAAGTCTGAGCACTATGCGACTAAACATCTATGGTTATCAGTCCCCTAGAACTTAGAACTACTTAAACCTAACTAACCTAAGGACATCACACAACACCCAGTCATCACACCAGTAAAAAAGCTTTCACTATATCCGTTCAAGCTCTTCGGGCGTATTACTGCGCAGATGGTTCTTTAACAAACAGGAGTTGACAGAAGACATCGAGAAAGTTCAAAGAAGCGTGGCATGTCTTGTAATATAAGGGGCGTTAAAAAAGAAACGAGCCGGAGGCATAATTATGGAAATCAGTACCTATATGTTAGATGTATTGGCCCTATCTGTTCAGACACTTGTCCCACTGTGACACAAGGCGGTGAATGATCTCATAAAGTTCCGTGGCTACGATGTGAACCAGTGCCGCACATACAGCTGGACGTCGTCGTCCGAGGTGAATCGTTTGCCCCTCAGAGCCTTTTTTAGGGGACCAAAATGACGCAATCGCAGGGAGAAAGGTCCAGACTGTATGGAGGGTGGCCGAGAACCTCCCATATGAATTTCTGCAGGAATACCGCGACTGTGTTGGCCGTATGAGGCTTTGCTTTGTCGTGGAGGAGGATGACCCCACGGGTGAGATTGCCTGTCTGTTTTGATTTGATCGCTTGGCGAAGGGTGGTCAAGGTTTGCGAGTAACGCTGGGCATTCACAGTTTTCCCATGCTGCAGGAAGTGAATCAGATGGGGCCATCTTGGTCAAAGAAGAACGTCAGCATAACCTTTCCTGCACTCGTGCGGACGACGACGTCCAGCTGTACGTGCGGAACTGGTTAACATCGTAGTCCTGGGAATTTTATGAGACAGCCATTCACCGCCTTGTGTCACAGTGAGACAAGTGCCTCAGCGGCCAGGGTCAATACTTCTAACTGGTCTCTGTAATTATACCTCAGGCTCGTTTCTTTTTGAACGCCCCTTATACTTAGAAACGGGTTTAGAGTGTTACGGGCATGACAAGCGACTTGGGATGACAGTCGTGAAACTGACGTTTCTCATTGAGGCGAAATCGCCTCACGAAATTTCAGCTTGCTTACTTCACCTTCGAATTTCAAAATATTTTGTTGCCTCTCACTCATAGGGCAGAATGAACACCGCGTTATAGCAAAGAAAATTAATGACAGCATGGAAAGATTCAGGTATTCATGTTTCCCAGACACTATTCGGGAGTTTCTTGTCAGAAGGGTGGAGAGGGCAGAGTGGGCAAGGATCGTAACCCGAGGCCTGGCCATGGTGTCTCCCTCGCCGTCAAGGTGGTAGGAGTGGTGAGGGAAAAGAATAGTGGGGACATCTTTTAGGTTTCTATTTTTACTTTCTTATACCACACCTGGAATACGTGTAACTAGCACCGCATCACACTAAGTAAACAAATAAAAGAATTTCCGGACTTCCCTACGCCGAGGCAGTACATATGGGGAAAGGGAAAATTTGCTTCTTACACGATGCACAAGAGTGCGCTGCTGCTCTCCTCCTTGCGCTTCATCGTCCAGGCATGTCTTCACGCATGTCGTAGATTATTGCGCCGATAATAGGCCGTTTTCTCGTCATCTCAGTGAAGGGATATCTTCTCCTACATGTTGATGTGTCAGCTGCGTAGAGGATCGCGCGGAGCACACCCTAAGTAATTAGAAAAATATTGCCTGTACTTTAGGTTCCGTACAGTCTTACAATGAAGTTCTTGTAGATAGTGCCAAAAGTCCAATACATCCTTAAGTCCATCGTGAAATAAATAGTGCAGCGCGTGCCCATAGACCCACGAGACTGCGTTGGTTTTGATGCGCGGGAAACACAATTCATCCGGAAAATATAGAAATCGATGCGCAATATGTTCCGGGTTACTCGTAGAAAGTACAGGAAAATTTGTCGCACAAAGCGCCATAGCTCTTCTTCTGCTCGTCCGTGTCAGGTACTCCGCATTCCGCATATAGGGGCGAGTCCGCCATATTTATCGTGTGGAGGCGCGATCATATAGCCTGCTTACCACTGACAGTGATGTACCTTGTTAGTAAGACGTCCGTTTCCAGCGTAACTGCGTTTATCGTTTGCCTCACCACCTTCCAACTAACATGAGAGTTCTTGGCCTCCGCGACTTTTGGTGGAGGCATCCGTTGGAAATGGAAATGAGCGTTTGGCGACATTGGCCGGGACTATGACAGGTCCGGCCACCTTGGTGCAGGTCTTATTACATTCGACGCCACATTGGGCGACCTGCGCGCCGGATGGGGATGAAATGATGATGAAGACAACACAACAACCAGTCCCTGAGCGGAGAAAATCCACGACCCAGCCGGGACTCGAACCCGGGCCCATAGGACGGCAATCCGTCACGCTGACCATTCAGCTATCGGGGCGGACGAGACATCCGTTGTAAGACGCTATATACACTATGTAATCAAAAGTATCCGGACACCCCCAAAAACGTTCATATTTCATATTAGGTGTATTGTACGCCACCTACATATCAGCGACCTCAGTAGTCATTAGGCGTCGTGGAAAAACGGAATGGGGCGATCCGCCGAACTCAGGGCCTTCGAACTGGGTGTCACTTGCGTCATTGTGTCATTCGTCTCTATCCGAGATTTCCACGCTCCTAAATATCCCTAGGTGGAAACGTGAAGGGATACATACAGCACAAAAGCGTACAGGTTGTGACCTTGTCTGTTGAGTGACAGACACCGCCGACAGTTGAAGAGGGTCGTAATGTGTAATATGCAGACAGCTATGCAGACCATCATACAGGAATTCCAAAGTGCATCAGGATCTACTGCAAGTACTAGGACAGTTTGGCGGGAGGTGAGAAAACATGGATTTCATGGTCGAGCGGCTGCTCATGAGCCACACATCTCACCGGTAAATTCCGAACGACGCCTCGCTTGGTGTAAGGAGCGTAAACATTGGACGATTGAACTGTGGAAAAACGTTGTATGGAGTGACAAATCAAGGTACACAATGTGGGGATACGATGGCAGGGTGTGGGTATGGCGAATGCCCGGTGAACGTCATCTGCCAGCGTGTGTAGTGCCAACAGTAAAATTCGCAGGCGGTGGTATTATGGTGTGGTCGTGTTTTTCATGGAGGAGGCTTGCACCCCTTGTTGTTTTGCGTGGCATTATCACAACACAGGCCTACGTTGATGTTTTAAGCTCCTTCTTGCTTCCCACTGTTGAAGAGCAATTAGGGGATGGCAATTGGATCTTTCAACTTGGATCTTTCAACACGATCGAGCACCTGTTCATAATTGACGGCCCGTGGAGTAGTGGTTACTCGGCAGTGACATTCCTGTAATGGACTGGCCTGCACAGAGTCCTGACCTGAATCCTATAGAACACCTTTGGGATGTTTTGGAACGCTGACTTCGTGTCAGGCCTCTCCTCCGTGCAGCACTCCGTGAAGAATGGGCTGCCATTCCCCAAGAAACCCTCCAGCACCATATTGATCGTATGCCTGCGAGAGAGGAAGCTGTCATCAGGACTAAGGGTTAGCCAATACCATATTGAATTCTAGCATTACCGATGGAGGGCGCCATGAATTTCAGTTTCAGCCAGGTGTCCGGATACTTTTGATCACATAGTTTATCTCCCGCACCGTCGTTTGTTTCGTTGTTGGTAGTACGATACGGACATCACTGTGTTCCAGGTGGCTAAAGTAGTAGAAAGGCGGGGGTACGTTACACTTCCAGGAAGGGTCAGCGACTCATAACTAACTTCGAAGAGCAGGTTTCTGCTGACGTTGGCTCCAAATGCCGCTAATATACGTCGAGCCATCAGGGGAGTTGAACGGTAGAGAAACAGTCTGAAAGTGGTTCTATGAACCCTCTACCAAACAATTAAGTCTCAATTGCAGAGTAATCATGTAATGTAAACACTTGTTGGAAATATTTCAGAGTTACTAGAGACGCTAATGAGTGCTTGTTTTGAAATAATTTACTGTCCAGCACAGTCAACAGTTTCACTATCACATTACAGGTTGCAGCCGTCACCGGCCATCCGCAGATATGAAGATACTTTTTGGAAATCGTATTTGACAGTTTCTTTCGATCTGAGGATAGCCGGTAGCGCCAGAACTGGTGACTCGGTAGTGAAATTGTTGTGACTGTGCCGGATAACATGATAAACACTTAGGTTTGTTGACATTTGTTTCGTAGTAGCGGCTGTAGTAGTTGTGCCTTTTTGTTAAGTTTCTGTGAGCTCCATGTTTAGCCTAAGATAACGAGTAGAAAACTTGTCGATATATCATATCACGTCTGAGCTGTTAATCGCGTGATAACCTCGAAACATTTCGCCGTTGACAATCACCAAGAAAGCCTGCATTAACTCTTGTTTTTGATATTTCTTATCGGCTGATGACACGGCTCCATTTTTTGATTCTTACCATGTACGTTTTTCATTGTGTATTTCTATTGTTTTATTCTGACGCTCTACACGCGAGAAAAAAGATAGGAGCGCTTTCGTTGTGTAAGCGTTGAACCAACGCCAGAGCAAAGATATCTGATCATGTATCTCCTTAGGGGTGGTTTTTTTGTGGTTGGATTATTCCATGTAGTTTTGAAGAAATTCCATGCATTACCTTCTGACGTTGGAATCGAAGTTGTCTGTATCAGCGTTGCATCGATGAACTCTGACGGAAATGGAAAGTGTTACACTGTGACTCAACAGTCCGATATTTATCAAACTGTGTAAGGAGGTTCATGACATAACGGATAGTAAATTATTAAACTTTCATTCAATTCGAAATGGATGTTCAGTTGTCATATAAAGTAATTATCGCATCAATATTTCAGGAGTTGCCGAGTTACGGGTCTCGAGAATAACTGCTTTTTGCGACTTTACATCAGATCGTTTGCGGACGGCTGAATGTTACAGAATGGCACTGAATCCTCCAGTTGAGTCTGGCTGTACACCATGCAAGTTTTCTGCGGTATGGTGTCAACGGCAAACGACGCATAATTCGCAAGCTTCCAGTAATCTGTACCCGACGGTTAGTGTTGATACTGTGCATATAACTTCTCGCAGAATTTCGGCTGTTGTCTTTCATCCGTTCTTCAGAATCAGACGACCAATTCCACAATCGTCTCGTGGTTCAATCATTCTGGACGGACCCGATGCTAACTCTTCTTGCGACGCTGTCGTGCTGAGTCCATTTCATCATCACTCTTTCTATAGCCATTGCAGTTTGGCTGAATGATGGCGATCTGTCGCCACGAACCTCCCACGCCCATCATGACAATGATTCGACTTTCCCCTAGTCTTTAAATGGCGATAAGCTACATGTTCACGCCCTTAAAAAACCCAAACAGTAACCATAATGTAATCATCCATTTTTCCTCTGTAGGAACGACATTTTTCTGCACTTAGCTCGCGTAATTGTGCAGTGTTGTCAAACATGTTCTGTAGGCATAGAAATGCTGTAGAATCGGTTGATAGCGATCGGTCAAAGTGCTGGTGCTGCAGTAGTTCCGTTTCAGTCTAGTTTCCTCGTGTAATATGCCCATATGCCGACCTGTCCTTCTGTCAGTAATTTTTTTAATTTGATTTCTTTACTAGTTCAGTCTCTTATTACATGACGATGAGGATAATGGGTCTCATGGAATCTGGGCACTGCATGGGATCTCTAGCCGCAAAAATTGCACCTTGCTTACCGATTGCCACGTGTCTTTTATATTAATGATCCGCAAAAACGCAGTATGCGGCGTAGCAGCCATGTTGTTCTCAAAGTTTCCTATCGTCTTAGTCACATGTTGATTTATTGTAACTGCCTGAAGCGTTTCGATTATACGTTATTTTCAATGGCACATTTAAAAGTCTTCATATTAAAAACACTTCATACACTGAATGTATGCCTACATGGCATGTACCCATACATTCAGTATATGCAGGGTTTTTAATATGAAAGCTTTTATATGTGCTAAGACGTCTGAAAAATTTGTGTGTCTTGTATATGTTGTTTATGGATCGTATAAGACTAAAACCTCCAATAGTCGTCTTCCATTTTGTCCGCGACTGTCCGTTTTGAGCTCTGGAGACTCAGGTATAAAGAGTAAAAACGATTAAATCAAACACTGTCTTGAGTTTTCGCGAGACATCGACGGGGCGTCAGACGCGTCGCATCAACACCATTGTACTGATTTAATGATTGATTGATGGAATGGTGAGGAGTAATTGTATAGTAATCTGTGCGCGGCCTCTCCCATTGATGGCCACGGCATACTGTGAGAGCTTCTGCTAGATTTCAGGAAGTGGAAGCAACCGCTAGTATCTTATCTGGACGGCCAGTGCGGTTGACGGCCGTAGTTCTGTCGCCATTGTGCTTGTCTCTTGGAACGACGGCAACACTGTTTCTCAGTTCCACACAAACACATTAACGATACGATATTGCAATGTCATTGTAGTTAAAAAGAACGATACACTGTTCCTTCAGACATGCATGCGTTTCCGAAGGAAGAGGCACTGCGACGACTACAGCCGTTAGGAAATACATGAAATGTATTTGCAGGTGTGAATACGAACAACTATAAACTGTGTAAGAAATGATGACAGTGAAAATCTTTGCCGGACCGGGACGCGAACCCGAATTTCCCGCTTTACGCGAGTGGTCGCCGTACCATTAGCTATCCGAACACGTCACATGACCATAGCCAAGCTTCAGTATGTTGTCGTTCCTGCATCACAACCTGCACGCGTACGCATTCTAAGAAATTCCCTTTCGTGAGAGGACATTTTAATTGAAAGCCCCTTGCGTGGTATCGGCGGATAAATACGATTTGCAAGTACATGTGTTACGAAGAACGATACAGTGTTCCCTCAGACAAGCTTCCAAGCATGTCCGAAAGAACATGACAATGTACTTCTGAACAACACAGGCATTGCAACATCATATTTATCCGCCGTTACCAGGCAAATGTCTTCCAATTAAAATGTCATCCCCTGAACGGAATATATATATATATATATATATATATATATATATATATATATATATATATATATATATATATATATATATATATATATGGTGAAGCAAAATCCGCGCACTCGAGCTTTGCAGCACGACTCCTCACATGCCAGCGATAAAAAAATGTCGCAAAATTTCGTCCCGCTAGTACATCCGGCAGAAAAAGGACGTTAAAGAATGGCAATATTGTAACCACATCTATGTAACTACCTCTGTCAGCTCATTTTAGTTGTACTGTTCAGTTCGTGATGTTTTGGGTTAGCAAGCAGGAGGTCGATGGTTCGATCCTGGGTTGGGACGCATTTTTTTGCTATTTTCATTCTGACATTCGGTACTGTAATATACACAGTTTCTTAGGTCACATGTATCCTAAATTTACAACAAATCAAATGGCTCTAAGCACTATGGGACTTAACATCTGAGGTCGTCAGTCCCCTACACTTAGAACTAATTAAACCTAAGGACATCACACACATCCATGCCCGAGGCAGGATTCGAACCTGCGACCGTAGCAGCAGCGCGGTTCCGGACTGAAGCGCCTAGAACAGCTCGGTCACAGAAGCCGGCAAATTTACAACATTTTGTAGCGCTGACGTAACAGATACGTAGTTAGACAAAAAAAGAAATAGACACAAAAAATGATCTGTCATAGAACAGAATAACTACAAAATCAATATCAGTTTCGAGATGCTAAAGATGATAGCGCAGTACAATAACAAAACATCTACTTGTCATTTATACTACAAGTTACATGAGCGCTCGGATATCGCACATTAGCAACCACTATCAATAATGATGTACATATTAATGACCGTATGACCTTCACAGCAGAATACATTGTCGTCGGAACAATAGATGCTCAAAGCTACCTCCCTGCACGTCCAAACTTCGTGCAACCCGCTGGATCGTACAGCTCTGAACGCTTCGCAGCAAAGCTGCGTTCACAGTAACAAGAACAGCATGAACACGCGCTACCATTTCTTCCACATTCGTCGGTGGAGTCGAGCACAAATGCTCCTTCAGGTGTCGCCACAGGAAGAAATCCAGGGGATTTAGATCAGGTGAACGCGGTGGCCATATAACTGGACCTCCACGTCTGAGCCATTTCCCTGGAAATGTTCTGTCCAAATACTGTCGCTCATTACTTCCAGAGTGTGGAGGTGCACCATCATGTTGGAACCATATCCTCTGCCGAACATGTAGTGGAACATCTTCCAGAGCATCAGGCAGATAGTTAGAGAGGAATGCATGATATCTTCCTGCAGTCAACTGATCAGCAACATTTAGGGTTACAAACACTTGTCGCCCAATATTCCGGCCCAGACGTTGACACAAAAGCGAACCTTTTAACCACGGTCGCGGGTGAGGTGCGGGTTAACCTCACACCAATGGTGGGCGTTGTGCATATTGAAGACACCCTCACGAGTGAATGCTGCTTCATCATACCACGTTACGGTGTTCACAAAGTCATCGTTGGCTTCCTGTTGTTGTTGGAACCATTCACAGAATTGTATCCGCTGATGGCGACCTGCAGGATGCATGTGTTGCGTGAAAGCATAAAGATAGGGGTCCACAGCCCATGCTCGTTCAGCGAGTTACCGGCAGTGCGCTGCGAGACGCGCAACTGCCTTGCTACTCTACGTGTACTTCCCTGAGGTTCTTGGTATATAACCTCCAGAATAGCTTCTTCAGTAGCTGGAGTACGGCGTGTCCGTGGACGACCTCTGTCACGCAGTGGTGGAAGGAGAGAACCTGACTCCCGAAGGTGCAGCTCCAGATGACGAAACACCTTTTTATCTGGATGACATCGATGAGGATATTTAACAGCACATTCACGAGCGGCAACACCAGCCAAGTTATCAGATGCACCAAGGTCCAGAAGCATACCCACATTTTCATTGTTTGTGTATGCCATACGTCTGCCACACTGGTAGCAAGTAGGAGAAAATTAGATACATGTACCCGTGTACATTGGAGTCTGCCACAGGCACGTTACTCCACTCACAACTAGTCCCTGTCTGGTAGAAATTATAAGCACGCCGTCAGACCAGCGCGCTGTTCCACCTGACGCGCATTACCCTTCTGACAGATACTGTTCTGCATGATTCATCCCGACACCGCTAATTGTGAAATGTTCTGTTTCGAATTACACTGTTTCGCTAACGGTAATAGACGTGATGTTTCCACAACCCCATCGATATAATAATGATGATAATAATTATAATATACGTACTAAACAGCAAACAGTTACTAGACGCAGTGTTGAAAGGCATAGTTAGTGGGATCATATTGATAACACATACAAATAGTAACAGAGTTTAAATATTATTCGCAAAGCCCGTTGCTAGTCCTGCTGGTAATGTAAGGCCCTAACAAAATATAATGGACCTGAACGGGACAAGAATAATAGTTGGAACTAATCTGTGGGACCATTGGAGGAGGGTACAAAGAAAACAGGTTTCGCGTGTTGTAGATGAAGTCGAGCAAATAAATTGACGCCCAAGACTTGGAAAGGGCTTCTTTCAAAGCTGACCAATCTTCCATTTCTGCCATTGTAGTAAGTGCAAATGTATTCTAGCGGACCCGCTGCAAACGCTGTTGACTATCAAAATGCCAGATACCATACTACGTGGACTACATTTACCAAATAAAAAACCATGTGCCTCAACCCATGATGGAACCATCGACCTCTTGCATGCTAATCCAAACCTGTATCCACTGCACCAACTGCACAACACAACAAATTTGTGCTGACAGAGGTAGCTACCATACATGTGATTACAGTGGTGCCAGATTGCCACTCTTTAACATCCATTTTTTGTCGGGTGTACTCGCCGGACGAAATTCTGTGAGACACATTTTTTTTATCGCTGGGATTTGAGGAGTCGCGCTGCGAAGCCAGAGTGCGCAAATTTCGCTTCACCCTGTATAATGACTGTAGTGTGCAGGTTATAAACACGCAGTTGACATGTGGAAGTTTGGATGTGGCTGTGAGATGTATTCGGATAATCTAATGGTAAGACGACCGCCCGCGTAGAGCGGGAAATTTGGGTTCGAATCCCGATCTGACAAAGATTTTCACTGTCGTCACTTTCTTGTATAGCTTATGGCTGTTTGTATTCACATCTGCGAATACATTACGCATAAACACGTTAACCCCTTTAGGATTTCCAATTCGCTGTTGGCATCACTGTTAGGCCTACAGCTTAAATATAATACTTAATTATGTCGTCTCATTCATAAAATATCGAACTACTCTTTCGTTTGAAATGCAGATCTCATGGCTGGCGGGGTAATTCAGCTATGAATCGTTAGCAACTGTGTGTTCTTAATTAGCGTGTTGCAACGTTAGAGATGTTGTAATCTGTGTATTGATACAACAGTAAGGATACCATAGAGGCTCATTATCTGTAAATTTAGGGCCCCACCCGACCAGAGAGTATCGTCTTCTAAGATTTTTTTCGTTTACGTTGAAGTGTACTGCATTTCCCCTCCCTCCCCTCTCGCATCACCCCCACCTCACATCTCTACCGTGCTATCCGGTCCGCTTAGCAAAGAAACGACATTGGCCTCTTGTGTTCCGTGTCGATTAATTAGAAACTGTTTTGTTTAGTAATCGTTCTATATATAAATCGAACCAAATGTTCAGCATGAATCTGAGTTACGAATACCGATGTTCGAAGTCAGTTCGTCTAGACCACACGGAAAATATTCTGGGGGAAAAGCAGTGATGTCCAGAAGAGCGTTTACTTCTTAACTCATGACATCGTTTTGCTTCAGACATTCTTGACATGGTGGGACACGTAACATGGTTTCACAGTCGTGTTAAGCATAATGGCTACTCGAATTCCTCGCTAGATCTTGGTATAAACTTAAGGAAGAACAGGAGTTATTCACGAAACACAAAAATCATCACATGACCAACGTTTTTGGGTGGCTTCCGTTAGTTGTAAAACAAAAGCCACAAGTAATACGCTCACATTGTTCCCAATTGGAAAACCCTCCGACGTTCAACCAGCTCCACAGGTAATTGGCTGGAAAGAACTGTGGGTTTATAATAAGCCGAATCTCAAACAGCACGCTCTACTCCTTGGAGAACAGAAAGAAAAGCACACTAATAAAAAGTGTACACGGTTGACATCGTGTTGGTTGAATTGGAACCTCGGATGAATGTTCATCTATGCCAGTTGTTCTCATCCTGGGGTAACTGCCCTCCGAGAGGTGAAATGAAATTTTCCGAATGATGAAAACGAAAAGGTTTTAATGCCTTTTAATATATCACTACTGTATCACCACTTATTAAGACGTTGGTACTGATTAGATAAGTTACTAATAATTACATTTTTTTGCAACTACTAGGATTAAAGCGTGCCACAGTATAGTGGAGATTAAAGCTTGTGAAACAAATCAGTGTACGTCTCCATCACGTAGTCCACTAACTACACACAAACTTAGTACTTTCTACCGCAGTGGACCAGAAATTGTTGCTTTATTCACTTCATAATAGATAAACGAACTAATTGACAGCACAGCGGAACAATATTTGATGGTTATTACATTGCTGTAGAGCTTAAACCGTACAGTCGTTATTATTTCTTTCCTTTCTCCGACGTTACGTCTGGTGAAAAATGGAAAGTGACGCGGACCTTGATCAAGCGTGACTTCCTTTTAACTGTACGATATATGTTACATTGCATTTTGGAACTTTCGGGTAATTGAACATGTATCAATAATTACAGGTTTCTGTAGTTGTATATATACGTTTGGATGTAGCTGTATTGCGTTGATGTACTGGTGGATATTGTGTGGTATGACTCCTGTAGTTGATAGTATAATTGGTATAATGTCAACTTTATCCTGATGCCACATGTCCTTGACTTCCTCAGCCAGTTGGATGTATTTTTCAATTTTTTCCCCTGTTTTCTTTTGTATATTTGTCGTATTGGGTATGGATATTTCGATTAGTTGTGATAATTTCTTCTTTTTATTGGTGAGCATCATGTCAGGTTTGTTATGTGGTGTTTTACCTGTTATAATGGTTCTGTTCCAGTATAATTTGTATTCATCATTCTCCAGAACATTTTGTGGTGCATATTTGTATGTGGGAACGTGCCGTTTTATTAGTTTATGTTGTAAGGCAAGCTGTTGATGTATTATTTTTGCTACATTGTCATGTCTTCTGGGGTATTCTGTATTTGCTAGTATTGTACATCCGCTTGTGATGTGATCTACTGTTTCTATTTGTTGTTTGCAAAGTCTGCATTTATCTGTTGTGGTATTGGGATCTTTAATAATATGCTTGCTGTAATATCTGGTGTTTATTGTTTTATCCTGTATTGCAATTATGAATCCTTCCGTCTCACTGTATATATTGCCTTTTGTTAGCCATGTGTTGGATGCGTCTTGATCGATGTGTGGCTGTGTTAGATGATACGGGTGCTTGCCATGTAGTGTTTTCTTTTTCCAATTTACTTTCTTCGTATCTGTTGATGTTATGTGATCTAAAGGGTTGTAGAAGTAGTTATGAAATTGTAGTGGTGTAGCCGATGTATTTATATGAGTGATTGCTTTGTGTATTTTGATAGTATCTGCTCGTTCTAGAAAGAATTTTCTTAAATTGTCTACCTGTCCATAATGTAGGTTTTTTATGTCGATAAATCCCCTTCCTCCTACCTTTCTGCTTAATGTGAATCTTTCTGTTGCTGAATGTATGTGATGTATTCTATATTTGTGGCATTGTGTTCATGTAAGTGTATTGAGTGCTTCTAGGTCTGTGTTACTCCATTTCACTACTCCAAATGTGTAGGTCAATATTGGTATAGCATAAGTATTTATAGCTTTTGTCTTGTTTCTTGCTGTCAATTATGTTTTCAGTATTTTTGTTAGTCTTTGTCTATATTTTTCTTTTAGTTCTTCTTTAATATTTGTATTATCTATTCCTATTTTTTGTCTGTATCCTAGATATTTATAGACATCTGTTTTTCCATCGCTTCTATGCAGTCGCTGTGGTTATCCAATATGTAATCTTCTTGTTTAGTGTGTTTTCCCTTGACTATGCTATTTTTCTTACATTTGTCTGTTCCAAAAGCCATATTTATATCATTGCTGAATACTTCTGTTATCTTTAGTAATTGGTTGAGTTGTTGATTTGTAGCTGCGAGTAGTTTTAGATCATCCATGTATAGCAAATGTATGATTTTGTGTGGGTATGTTCCAGTAATATTGTATCCATAATTTGTATTATTTAGCATGTTGGATAGTGGGTTCAGAGCAAGGCAGAACCAGAAAGGACTTAATGAGTCTCCTTGGTATATTCCATGCTTAATCTGTATTTGAATTTGTTCGGATATGAAGTGTGGTTTTCCAATTTTTCATTACTATGTTTAGGAATTGTATCAATTTAGGATCTGCTTTGTATATTTCCAATAATTGTAGTAACAATGAGTGGGGTACACTATCAAAAGCTTTTTGGTAATCAATGTATGCGTAGTGTAACGACCTTTGTTTAGTTTTAGCTTGATATGTCACCTCTGCATCTATTATCAATTGCTCTTTACATCCTCGTGCTCCTTTGCAACAGGCTTTTTGTTCTTCATTTATAATTTTGTTCTGTGTTGTATGTGTCATTAATTTCTGTGTAATGACTGAAGTTAATATTTTGTATATTGTTGGTAGGCATGTTATGGGGCGATATTTTGCTGGGTTTGCTGTGTCTACTTGATCTTTAGGTTTCAGATAAGTTATTCCATATGTAAGTGTATCAGGGAATGTGTACGGGTCTGCAATGTAACTGTTAAATGTGAATGTGTTGAGGTGAACTTCTTTAGCCAGAAATTTGCTATTTTATCATTTCCAGGGGCTTTCCAATTGCGCGTAGAATTAATTGCTCGGGTGACTTCATGTTGCAAAAATATCACTTCAGGCATTTGTGGTATCATCTTGTATGTGTGTGTTTCTGCTTGTATCCACCGTGCATGTCTGTTATGTTTGACCATATGTTGCTCCAGAAGTGTTCCATGTCTGTTATGTTTGGTGGATTGTCGATTTTAATGTGTGTGTTATTTATTGTCTGATTAAATTTCTTTTGGTTTGTGCTGAATGTTTGGTTTTGTTTCCTTCTATTTTCACTTTTTTTGTATCTTCTAAGTCGTTTGGCCAATGCTTGTAATTTCTGCTACTTTTCATCTAATTGCTCTTTCGCTTCTTGTTGTGAGATTTTACCTAACCTTTTCCGTTTATTGTCTGATATTTCATTTCTTATAAATTGTATTAGCTGTCCGATGTCTTTTATCAGTTTTTCTATTCTGATCTGTAGCCTGTGTTGCCATGCTGGTTTTGTGGATTTCTTTTGTGTGTTGGTTGTTTCTGATCTCTGCCTAGTGTGTATATTTAGTGTAGTGAGTGCTCCTATATAAACCAGTAGTTGTAACTCTTCCATAGTTGTATTTTCATTTATTTTGTTGTGTATGATTGTTTTGATAGTTGTTATTGTTGTTTCGACTTGTGGGTTATTTGGTGGTCTATGCAAGAATGGTCTAATGTCTATATTTGTGTCTTTGTATTCTATATATGTCAGCTGAAATTTTTCTTCTATATCTAACATGTGTGTCACTTCGTGTTCTATTTGTGCTTGTTCTGGTGGTTGTCTTAAGATTTCGTTTTCCTCTGATTGTTTAATGGATGCGTGTTGTTCTTTGTTTGTTTGCTCTGGGATGTTTGAGTCCATTACTGTATTTTCTTCTTCTTCTTCTTCTTCTTCTTCTTCTTCTGATTGCACATTATTTTGTTCCAGTATTTGTTGTACTTGTTGATTGATGTTTTCTAATTCTGACTGGGGTATCCTGTTATTTTTGATTATTACACGGATCTGATCAGCGAGTCGTTGTTCTGTTCACAATTTTAATTCTGGGTATCTGGTAATAAGTGTTGTGTATACTTGTGATCTGTATCCAGTTGTGTTGGTTCCTAAGTTTGTTGCTTGGTAATAACAGAACATTAGGTGTCGGTTAACTTCAAATGGTTCAAATGTCTCAGAGCACTATGGGACTTAACTTCACAGGTCATTAGTCCCCTAGAACTTAGAACTACTTAAACCTAACTAACCTAAGTACATCACACACATCCATGCCCGAGGCAGGATTCGAACCTGCGACCGTAGCGGTCCCGCGGTTCCAGACTGTAGCGCCTGTTAACTTCATCTGACCATCTCATCTTCTGTCTTTGTTTTCCTTCTAGGCTGGATGCAGGAAGCATATCCTGCCAAACACATCTATTTGGATTTAAATCATTTTCTGTGTAGCTAACAGTGTCGTTACCATTGTGGACCGGCATAGGGTTCAAGCGTCGTCCCTGACCATGACAGCGCTTGTCCGAGGCTTCATTAGTTCTGTCCTGAACCAACTAATAACACTAAAAGGGGGGTTAGCCCTATTAGTGGTTTGTTCTTTTCGTCGCCTTTTACGACTGGCAGAACATACCGAAGGCATATTCTTTTCCTTGGCCTCCAGGGGGTTTATTATTGTTATTATTATTATTATTATTATTATTATTATTGGCAATGGTCAGACGCAAAACATTATCATCCTATAGTTTTCCAGTTTCTGCCAGTTCAGAAGTAAGGTGGTGAGCGATCAAGTGACGAAAGCAGATATGGTCCACACACTTCAACTTCGTTTGTTTTAAATATGTCTGCAGAGTGTGGGTGAAACAAATGCCGATAGGGAGAGAAGTGGTGCAGAGGAAGAACATTTTGTAACAAACGTCCGCCTTCAGTGTGGATAGTTAATTTTGTTTTCTGAGAAGGAGTTGTAGGTAGCACTCGCGCCGTACTCGAACATGCTCCATCATTGTATAACAAAAGATTTTTACTAAGAAACAGTATAAATTCTCCCATTAGTTCGTAGTCTAATAGATCACCAACAAATAATAATGTATTTCATTTTTTAGAATTTTAAAAACAAGTTTTCGTAGAAAATTGTTCTTCAGTCTAAAGTTTAGTTATGTAAGCGCTAATGTTTATTGTCGTGAGGAATGGGGCACTAGACAATATCCGATTGGGAACCACTGCTATGTGCAAGAGTCCTACATGATATCGTGCATGTGCCCTGTGAACAATCTGATGTTACGATTGAGCTTGATGTGATGTTGTCGTTGAGTGTAAGAGGAAAGGAACTTCCAAGTCATTGGGCTCGGTATAGGCATGCAAACGTTTTTAAGGAACCATCCTCAAGCCTGCTCCTAAATCAAGGAAGACATACTCCAGGATGGCCAGCTTACGATTTGAAAGACTTCTTGTGACGGAGTCTGCTGTTTTTGTTACTAAGTTACTTCACTCGGTATGAGTATAAACGTGAGTATAAACGTCAGCAGCAGACAATATAGAAATTCCCAGTGAAGGTAAGAATAGACAACTGTTGTCTGGGTAACGGGGAAAGTACAAATCGGTGGAAGTAATTGCTTAAGAGAGTGTTTTCTTTGCAAGTGAGAGTTCTTAGATCTGTGCTGTCATGATAACATAGAATATTGGAAGACATAGAATGTCGACGGAGTAAACGAGCGAAAATTGTTTATTGTCTGTGGAACACCGAGAGCAAGTAGAAATGCTCTTCAGGCTTTTACGAATCCACATTAGGAGCATTTTGTATTTTATTTTTTTCTCTTCATTAAAATAAATACTGTGAAGCCAAAAGCTTGAACTACAGGCTATTTGCCTGGCAATTTGCCTATTGATCGTCATTATCAAGTTCGTGTTGGCATTGCGATGGGCACTGCACATAGGAGAGAGGCCTTCCTATTGATTTAGAGGAAATCCAAACAACGCCGGCCGGAGTGGCCAAGCGGTTCTAGGCGCTTCAGTCTGGAACCGCGCGACCCCTACGGTCACAGGTTCGAATCCTGCCTCGGGCATGGATGTGTGTGATGTCCTTAGGTTAGTTAGGTTTAAGTAGTTCTAAGTTCTAGGGAACTGATGACCTCAGATGTTAAGTACCATAGTGCTCAGAGCCATTTGAACAATTTTTGAAATCCAAACAACTATCTCTATCCATTGGAAAAAACTAACGACATATGAGATTTACTGACTGTTTTTCCAATCAAAGATCCTAGCAGGTGGTAGAGGTGCAGTTAACATTTCTCTCTTAATGTAGTACGTGACGGGCCCTTTTTCATATACTTAGCCAGGGTTATCAAGTATTAGATCTCGCAGCCGCTCACGTAGGCATTTGACTTCACAAAATTACGTGGTTGCCGATGGTGCTTTGACCAGGAATTAACTTCTACGGTAAGTGGCTACGCGTTTTCGCTCTGTGTTCGGAAGTTCCTCTTCACACAGATTTAATCTGCAATTTTCGCAGGCTCACATGGCGATAGGGAAACGGCATTGCCTCACATTCGGTAAGAAGTTGTTCTCTGCATCTGCTGAGCTGGAGTTCCTAGAAAGAATTCTCAAATGTTAACATCATTCAGTAGCCTGTGAGAATCTAACAACTTGCTGCATCTGTAAGCACAATAAGGTAACGAATTAAAGTTCATAGGCAAATACGCCAAGGATATTACTACTAAATAAACTGCAAAATTGTTTGTGTATCTAAAGGCATGGCTTTTGTGAGAAACCGAAAAAAGCGAAATGTAAAACTCGTGTTTTAAGTTGGGAATTACAAATTTAGCGATGATAATAGTATCATCGGTGCGAACTTCGGAAAATATGGAGGAACTGTTCCACCTCATGTGACGGAATGTGTCGTTAAGATACCACCAAAACTAGCCAATAATGCCAAATCCATTCTCTCGTGTACTCTGTAGGATATCCACATGCAGACAGGGATTTTGTAAAGAACCACCAAAAGGCTTGTCTGAGATGTTGTTGGACTTGTCATCGGAACTGCAAACACAACCAACCGTCACATTTCCACGAAATAAGCAGAATGGTATAGGAAGTGTTACCAAGGGGCAAAGTTTTGGTAAGGGTTTCATATTTGTGTGTGAATGCTTGATATGTATACTGGTTTCCCTTCCGCTTTCTAGTTTTAATAACGTCCCCCATATGTTACGCTAGCGGAGTACCCGTCGTTGCTGGGGTATCTGTGTATTCCAATTCTGTTACTCAATTTCTTTCTTGTATCTATCCCCTTCTCCCTCTCTCTCCATCCACCTGCTACTCTCCCCTCTGATCATCTGCTCCTTCCCACCCATCTCTCTGTCCACCTGCTCCTCACCCTTCAGATAGTACGTAACAGATGTACCAAGTTTGGTTGAAATCGATCCATAGGTGCAGGAGGAGTTTCTTACCTGCAGCTTTGCCCACATGCGCACTGGCACATATATTTCACAGATGTTTAACATATTTCACACGTATATGTACAAATATTTCACTTGGGTCTCTAGCGAATTTCGCCCTACACTTCCATTTTCGCGGTTCTCCATATTTATGACATATTTCCTGAACAGTGGGGTGTCCAGTGATATCATTTTGCAGTTATTTTCAGTGGTATATGTGATACTGCCTGCAAAATGTGTCGCGAATACAGTTATTAGTAAATAAGTTGTGAATTAAAACGTCAGACCTGGTGCGCCAGTTTTACTGCAGGAACGTGGGCGTTGTTGGCGAGAAAAAGTTTCGTACTTATGTGTAAAGTTGGGTGCAAGTCTCTGATTTAATTGATGCGAAATTGAACTGGAAGAACCACATCGATGATCTGCCAATTTTCATTCACTGCTTCCATACGGCATCGTATTTTGGGGCAATTCGTCATTAAGGGAGAAAGTATTCATTGCACGAAAGCATGTAATCAGAATAATAGCCCGAGCCCACCCAAGATCACCTTGCAGACATTTATTTAAGGAACTCGGGATATTCACAGTCCTTCGCAATACGTGTATTCACTTACGAAATTTGTCATTAATAAACCATCCCAATTCAAAAGTAACAGCGCAGTGCATAGCTACAACTAAAAGAAATAATGGTCTTCACTATTCTGGATTAAATCTCACTTTGATACAGGAAGGGGTGAATTACGCTGCCACAAAAATCTGTGGTCTTTCGCCAAATAGCAATAACAGTCTGACAGATAGTCAACCAAAATTTAAAAGCAAATTAAAAGAATTTCTGAATGACAACTCCTACTCAGTAGACGAATTTTTAGACATGAAGTAGTAACTGTAAATAAAAAAAAATTATGTCGTGTAAAGAAAACGTGAATTAAAGCGACACGTTCCACGTCATTACGAAATGTTGTATTCATGATTTCAGATTGTTAACTAGACATGTTTCGCCAAATCTCTTCAGACATCGTCAAGGAGCAACAATTCAAAATGATAGTTACAATAAATTATTATGGTTTTAGTTTTTTAGCTTGTGTTTGTCATCTTCATAAACTACTACTTCTAAAGACGGTGTCCTGCCGCTGCAACTACTCTGCTCTGTTTCATGTCGTTCTGCTCATTTTTTAATAATTTCATCATGTTGTTTCCTCCAGCAGCTGTTCGACAATTTTCTTTCTGTGATAACCCATGGTTGTATTTCCCAATTTTTTTCTTCAGATCTTCTTTTTCCTTACCTCTATCCTATATCTTCACGAGATTGGCATGCTAATTATTGGATTTGGTAATGTAAGTGATAGAGGGTAGCCGAATGCCTTCTTGCCGCCCCCTCCCCTCCCCTTCCTGCTTCACGGCATGAAATTTGTGTACCCCGCCTATGTGTGTCTGGCGTTATCCCAAGCGAAAATGTGTGGCATGTTCGAAATGCTTCTGAATACTGTAAGTGAGGCTGGACAGGGGCAAAATAAAGTAGTCGGGTGTGGGAACTAAAAACCACACCTGTCCCCAGCTCGTGGTCGTGCGGTAGCGTTCTCGCTTCCCGCGCCCGGGTTCGATTCCCGGCGGGGTCAGGGATTTTCTCTGCCTCGTGATGACTGGGTGTTGTGTGATGTCCTTAGGTTAGGTAGGTTTAAGTAGTTCTAAGTTCTAGGGGACTGATGACCATAGCTGTTAAGTCCCATAGTGCTCAGAGCCATTTTTGAAAAACCACACCCATGTTGACCGGCACACCGGCCGTCGTCGTTAATCCGTCGGGTGGATTCGATCCGGGGTCTGCGCTCCTGCCCTGTTGCCGGAAACTCCGTGCTCATGCGCGCCCCTATCTGGGTAGGCTAAGAATTTTTTCTTCAGATATATTTGTTAAAAACTGTTTAAATGAATGTTTAAAAAATTTTAGAATCACGTTTCCTTTTTTTATTGAAGAGTCGCAGTGAGGTTTCTTTGCTCAGTGGTTGGTTTCAAAACATCATTGGATTTTCTTCTTCTCCAGCTGGCCCTCTTCAAACTTCTCGTAAAGCACATACCCGTCGCTTTTTAGCGCTTTGTGTCTACCTTCAACAGTGTCGGCATTCGTAGTCATACGATAAACATCTCCACAAATTATTTCTTTCGTTTCTGCACTGATTAGTTGTTCAATGTCCACGCTGTAATTTCATTAGTTAAAAGTAAAATTGTAAGTATCGAAAATTAATAAAATTTTAAATGCCATGTAAAAAATGGCTTTGAGCGCTATGGGACTTAATTTCTGAGGTCATTAGTCCCCTAGAACTTAGGTTAGTTAGGTTTAAGTAGTTCTAAGTACAGCACACACATCCATGACCGAGGCAAGATTCGAACCTGCGACCGTAGCGGTCGCGCAGTTCCAGACTGTAGCCACTCCGGCCGGCAAATGCCATGTAGTTTAATGTTCTGCTTTCGGTTGTTCAGCCGAACTGTCGAAATATCGTGCAGAAGAATAGAAATAGAACGAAGCTCAACACAATTAAAATATACAGTATTTGAAAATGCTGCAATTTTCAATAATTATATGTACTAAATAATCACACGAGTAAATATTCAAAAAGTCCAATTGCACAAACCATTGTATATTCTAAGTTCACAGGCTGTGATTTATGCTTTCGGGCGTTCGTCGAAACGAAATATTGTGCGGAAAAATGAAATCAGTTTTAACAGCTTAAGGCGGTACGCAAGCGACATCATGTGCTACCTTATACCTTTGTAAACGCCGCGCATAAAAACAGTTTTTTCTTCCGGTTCTCATACCTCGGATTCTGCTGGTGGTAGAAATACAGGATAACGTGTTTCGGATAGCCCTTACGCTAGGTATCATTTGTATATACTATCAGAAGACACTATCCTACAGTACAGAGTCAAAGTTTGAATATTACACGCTACCTCCAGCTTAGACAAATACAGCAAATCGGTTGGTTGTTTTTGTATTATATGTGGTCTACGGTGCCCGTAAGGGACTTAGAGGCCCCATTTAGTTTATGGGCGGTTCCTGGGAAACGCCAAAAATTTTATTTTTGGGTACCAAAACCGAAGCGTGGAATCCAAGGCGGCTATGGATAGCAAATGGCTGAAATTTTGCACTATATCTTCCTAAGATCTCGATCTCAGATAACATTCAAAATTTTCTTGGTGCATTTTATACTCACTGAGATACAAGGGTCAAAGGTATCTTATTTGGACACGTAAAATAAACACATGAAGTCCGGCATGTGGGGGAAACGTCGTTTATAAGCGACGTAGCAGGAATAAATATGTTGTAAAGTGTTTCGTTATCATCAGGCGGGTTGTGAGAACCCCATGTTTTAGTGAATGAAGCACATGCAAAATTTTTTGTGCCCCTAAAATCCGGTCTGAGTTCTAAAATTATACGGCTTTGAGTTATTTAAATTTCCCATAAGTAAAATGTCGGAACTTCAGTGAACCATAAAATTCTTTTCATATGAATGACATGCCCTCCTGTAGCAGGGAAAAGGAAGGAACCAGCGGAAAATTGCTTCTGTCGGAGCCCAAAAAAGGCAAATATGCTTATGTTCATTAAACAACTGACTGAAAAGTGGGGTACCAGCTGCACCATTCTACAAAAAATTTTCCCAAAAATTTTCGTATGCGAACATATTGACGCTCTTTTATGCTGAGAGAGGAGGAGGCAGTGGCAGTGGCAAAGAGACGTAAAAGTAATAAATACTGGAAGGTAGTAGACAGCGGTTGTGGTATTGAAAGAGCGGAGGAGGCAATGGCAGTGCGAGAGAAAGAGAGGGATTGAGTGGCAGCGGAACATAGTTGTCAGTGAAGAGCACAGTGCTAGAAAAGAGCGAAGGAGACAGCGTCAGTGGGTGAGGAATAAAGAGAAGGAGAAAGCGGAAGTGGGTGACCAGTGATACTGAGATGGTCTATGACAATGACATCGAGGCGCAGAGAGATAGTGATAGTGAGAAGCGATAGCAACAGTGGTAAGGAATGAATGAGATAGGAGGAGTAACAGGGAGAGCAAGAGGTAAATAACGACAGTGAGGAGAGGCATCAGTAGTATATGTTCTTGTGCTAAAATTTTTGGAAGACTTTTTAAAGGAGGCGAGGAATGTTGAAAGACGCCGCTGGTACACCATTTTCCGTCCCTTTTTTAGTAAACAGGAGCCTACTCGCCTTTCGTGTGCTCCGATAGGAGCATTTTCCCGCCGGTTAATCACTTACGACGATAAAACCCGGGAGGTCGCCGTATATTTTGTTTGATAGCTCCTTTTTGTCTCTGGGTGTGACTTTTGTTTAGCCGAAACGTACTTAGCCGTGTGATGACTTGGTGCCGGTACGCGGTCAGACAATAAAACATTGGCAGGAAGTGTTCTCAGCTCACCAAAAATTCATGCTGTTGCGCAGGCTTGGAACGTGCGTGCGGCGCGCTGCGTTGTCCCACAAAATCAGGACCTGGCGGACAAGCCGGGCCCGCGCCCTCATCTATTATTCAGAGCCGCTATCGACTTGAATGCTGGCCGTCGCCGACACGTCGATACGAATGTCTTATTCACCAGTGACATCTATTATGCCGCCCGCCGCAGCCTTGCTGCTCTAATTCGCGGCCACAGCTGCCCGCCCATCCGCCCACAGGCGCAAGTGGCAAGGTTTTTGCTCTGCAGCTGTTGCCGTCCTTTAAGCGACACGTCTGAACCCGGGTCCCATCACCATCCGCCACTCATTCGCTGCCCACGTAAATCCGAGATCACCAGCCTAAGCCATTACTGTGCCTCTCGACTCGGATGTAGTCAGCTCGCGTAATATTTGATCAGAGTAGGCAGCAGTGGTGATAGCTTGTAGTTACTGGTCACTGGGCACACACGAATGCCTTGCGTTAATTTCCAGATCTGTAGCTACTGTCCGTTGGAGTGACAGCTTGTGACACTGTCGATTGGTCCACCGTAGGGAAACATGAAGCTCGTCGGCGGGAGCGTACCAAGGATGCATCGCACGTGCCAAAATCAGCTTGCCCGTCTGTCACATGATGATATGCGAATCATAGATGAAGTGTAAGAGGAAGATTCCATATTCCTAGATTTCCGGAAAGAGTTTCACACGGTGCTCTGCCACAGACTGTTGAAGATATGAGCACGCGGAATAGGTTCCCAGAAATATGTCTCGAAGATTTTTTAAGTAACAAAATCCAGTCCGTTTTCCTCGCCGAAGAGTGTGTTAATGAGAAACAAAGGTACTGTCAGGAGTGCGCTGGGGAAATGTGATAGGTCCGCCCTTATTCTGTATGCAGCACAGTCAGAAAGTCTGGAAAGCTTGTAAGGGTGTTGCGGCGTAGGTTGTGCTGAGAAATAATTCTTAAGGATGAAATTCGATACGTTGAGCCATATCCAAGTTAATTAGTATTGAAGTTAGCCACTCAGGCCGTTGCGTGCACAAATCGAAGCGGCCCATTAGAGACGGTGTCGCTAAGTGTGTTCTTGGTTCGGTTTCTTACAACCGACATAAGAGAGCGGAGTAACTTCGACGAAGGACGGTAGTAAGGATCGAACCCGAACGAAAGGCTGAGCTGTGTCAGGCATCATAATCTATGCTACGAGATCAACTGACACTTAATTGTATTTGGCGGGCCGTCTGAATTTGCGAACGCAACGGCCTTATTAGCCAACATCAATTCTAATCAACTCGGAGGCGGAGCAACGTATCACTTTTTTTTCATCATAAATATTTCTCAGTACAACCTACCCTGCGACACCCTTACAAGCTTACAGTCTGTTACTGACCGACCTGTTTAGATACACATTTTGACAGACAGAATGGGCAGATTTTGCGGCTGTTTGCTGACGACGATGTGGTGTACGACAAGGCGTCGTTGTTGAGAGACTGTAGAAGGATATAACATAGCAGACAAAATTTCTAGTTGATGTGATGAATGGCAGCTTGCTCTAAATGTAGAGAGAAGTAAGTAACTGCAGATAAATAGGAAAAACAAACCCGTGGTGTTAAAATACAGCATTAGTAGTGTACTAATTGACAGTTACTTCGATTAAATATCTTGGCGTAACGTTGCAAAGCAACAGAAATGGGACGACCAAGTAAAGACGGTGTTAGGAAAAGCAGAAGGTAGACTTCGCTTCATCGGAAGAATTTTAGGGAAATATGGTTCATTGGTAAAGGAGACCGCGTATAGAACCCAAGTCCGACCACTGTCGAGAACTGCTTGAGTTTTGGGGTCCCCAAAAGGTCGTATTAAAGGAAGACGTCGAAGCAATTCAGAGGCGGGCTGTTAACATTTGTTATTGGTAGGTTCGGTCAACACGCAAGTATTACGAAGAGGATCCGTGAACTCGAATGGAAATAAATGATAATTAATTGAAAACCTCAGCTGCTGACAGGTGTTGTTGACATACCTATATGGGGACAGCTGAAAATGTGTGCCCCGACCGGGACTCGAACCCGGGATCTCCTGCATACATGGCAGACGCTCTATCCATCTGAGCCACCGAGGACACAGATGAATAGCGCGACTGCAGGGACTTATCCCTTGCACGCTTCCCGTGAGACTCACATTGCCAACTGTCCACAATCTACATAAGTAATGTTCCTAATAGATACTTTGCCCTTCCACTCGTTACTCGCGCCCACTTAAGTTGATGATTCCAGGAGTGCTAGTTCTGCGAACGTCTGACATGTTACTGTCGCTACCTCCTGTGAGCTCTTCTCGGCGGAAGCGGCACCTTTGACTCGGCAGCCTTGTTGACGTGAAAAGTGTCTCCCCAACAGTTGTGTGCCCGGCGCAGTTTGACCGGCTGCCGGATAGGTGTGAAACGACCCGTTTCTTCCTCGGGACGACTATAACGTACTGCGACGTGGAGATGCACTTCAGTCGTTGTTGCACCCAGCAACACTTCTTGCCAACATAGTAGGTGTTCGCCTCTGCCCTGTGACCACCCGTAAGCAACACTTATCCCCTGCACATTTCTCTCTCTCTCTCTCTCTCTCTCTCTCTCTCTCTCTCTCTCTCTCTCTCTCTCACACACACACACACACACACTCTGTGTACTGTGTATAGCATACTTAACTGAGAGATTTCTACACATTATTTTGCTGTCAGGCGTCTAACGTTCAGGTAATTCCGAATACTCTTTATATTCACCTTTTTGATAGATTTTGACATACACCGGAAAATATCACGAATTGAAGTTTGTAGAATCCAGAGGCACCTGGACATTTTTACCGGCAAGGAAGGAGAATTGCGACGAATGATTAAATAGTTTTTACATTGAAGTACAAATGACTATTGATACTCTTGTTTTTAGTTTATTTGTCTGTTTATCGTGGGGCTAATACATTATACTAATGCAAGAGAAGATAATATGAAACAGGAACAGCTTATGTAGGTAATAATGTGTGCTGGATAACCCGGCAGTAGCTAAAAGAGGTTGAGATACCCATTTCCCTTCATAGTTGGATTTCCAAAGACTCCAGCCAGTCGATTGCTGCAGTTCTTGCATCTGTATCGTCTTTGCTTGCGTCTGTATAGTCTTTGCGGTGCTCACGAATTTTCTTTTTGGGGAGTCGTGCAAAATGTGGTCTAGTGTTTGTTCTGTAGTCACATGGGTCATCCTCGGTCATTTCCCATTTACGCAGTGTTGCTGTGGTCACAGCGAGTCCAGATCTGACCCGGTTGAGGGACCTCCATATTTTTCTTGGTAGAGAATTGTTGGTCGGTAGAGTCTACAATATTTTACATATCTTCTCGTGATCATCCGCTGATTTATCCACACTCGATGCTAGTCAGTATCATTTACATGTTGTGTCGGTCTTCAAACCGTTACTGACTTATTAAGTTAGATTGAGGCGGGCGGGAATCGACTCGGGTTTGCGAAGATGGTTTTTTATTTATTTTTCCAGACAAGACTGTGTAATCTCGTGCGCTTTAACGCAGAGCCACATAAAGTTTTCAGATCGTTTAGTCACCCAAGAATGCTTCTCTTCATTCTGCTCTCATGACCTCTGGTGTAATGGTCACTGTGTTAAATATTTTCAATAGAATTTGTAGGTCGGACCGGGAGCAGAATCTAGAGGCTACCAAACCTGTTGCGGACATCACTCATTCATAAATTAATCAGGTCACACCATAACATCAGCTTAAAACTAGTTCCTCACAGACGCCAGAGGTGCACTCTCAGCGTACAGGGAGTAGTGTCCACGATAACAGGAGTTTCCACTACATAGTGAGGGTAACGTCAAGGAGAATCTTTTAGCCAGGTGTCCCCGAATGACTTAACTAGATAAACCCAGCCGCGGAAGGTTAGGTGTCCAGGTATCAGGCACGAACAGGGTCTTGAAGAACGACTTAGGCTCAGGTTAGCAATTATGCCTCTTAAATTCTGAACGTAATTTGTTCGTGACCCGCCTCGGTTATTGGTGTATGCTTTACGAGGGATAAAGTTCTAATTATCACCTCGAAAAAATAAAGTTACATAATTAATCCTTCGTTCGTTTGTTTGTTTGCCGGTTTAAGTCTGTCACAATGTTACTGCACCTTGGAGTGAGGGAGCTTCGGGCGGCTTATCAGGAGTCGGCACGTAATCGGGATCGATACGAAATGCACAACTGACTTGAAAGCATTGACAGTGCGATGCGTAATTGTTTACTGTAACGTCACAGAGCATTTCCGATAACGGCCAAATGCAGCAATATCGTGGGTGAGTGGTACATGTTTGCAGGCATGGTACACACGGGAACGCCCGCGCCACAATACCATAGCACACAGCTAGAAGATCGAAAACAAAATGGCACAGCCCAACGATAAAGTGGAGGTGGGCGGCGCCATTTTGTTTTCGTGTTTGTAACGGCGTGCTATGGTATTTTGTCGCGGTGATATCAATGTGTATCTCGACTGCAAACACGTAACTGTAAATAAACACAAAAAAGAAACTATTTAGATAATTTTTTGGTCGTAATTAAAATTTTGACTATTCGTCGTAAATGTTCCATAACTTCTTGTTTACTATGAATACAGAAAACGCAGTTCTCTAATGTAAATTAATTATCTTAGCTTCATGTAATCTTTAGTTGTATACTACATATAAAGCCAAACACTCCTCAGCCCGTCATGAACTGTGGGCCTTGGCGAGACAGGGTTCAGTAACTGCATGGACAAGAGGTCTGGATGACTGACTGACGTGGACTTGTAACTTCAGCTAACATGACCTTGCTGTGATGGCACTGCGAACGGCCGGAAACGAGGGGAAATTCCAGTCCTTACTTTGTCTCGAAAGCTTTTATTAGGTGGCTTTCAAAATGAAGTAGGGATCACATAGGTAAAAAGACAAAGCGTCGTAGAAATCTGTTGGTAACACAGGAAATACTGAATTTAATTTATTAGAAGAGAGAGTAGAAAAGGGCAGCATGTGAAACAAGAGAAAGGGAATACAGACATCTAAAAAATTGAATAAGTAGGCATGGCTAGGGGACAAATGCAAGGTTATAGAAATATGCATAACTACGAGAAAGACAGATACTTCTGGGGGAAAACTGAACAGTCCTTTGGATAGCATTTCCAATTCCAAACCAGTTATGTTCCGTCAAGATTGCATAATACCGAGGCATCAGTTTAGTAAGTCATAATTGCAGAATATTGACGCGAATTATTTACAGAAGAATGGAAGAAAGTCGTAAGAGGTGACCGTGGGGAAGTTCAGTTTGGGCTAAAGACAAATGTAGGAAACACGCGGGCAATACTTTACCCTGAGTCTTACCTTGGAAGATAGGTTGAAGAAAAGCAAAACAACCCACACTTACGGCATTTGTAGAATCGTGAAGGTCTTTGAAAATACTACTGGACTACACTCTTTCAAAATTTTGAAGGTAGTAGCGATAAAATACAGAAAGCGAAAGATTATTTACAACTTGTACAGGAACCTAACTGCTGTTACCAGCGTCGAAGAAAATGAAAAGCAAACTGTAGTTCAGAAGGAGTGAGACAGGGTTGTAGTATATCCCTGTTGTTCAATCTGTACGCTGAGCAAGCTGTGTTCGAAATTAAGGAGTAATTTGGAAGGGAATTAATGTTAAGGGAGAAGAAATAAAAACCTTGCGGTTTGCCGATGACATTATAATTATCTGGGACGGCAGAGGACGTGGAGGAGCAGTTGAACGGAATGAGTAGAGTTGAAAAGAGATTATAAGATGTGCATCAACAAAAAAAAAGAAGGTAATGGAATATAGTCGAATTAAATCAGCCGATGCTGAGGAATTACATTAGAAATGACACTACAGGTAGAAGAGTGTCGCTCTTTGGGCAGTAAAATAAATATAAGTTTGAGTTAGGAAATCTTTTCCGAAGGTATTTGTTTGAAGTGCAGCCCTGTACGGAATTGAACGTTGGCGATAAGCAGTTTAGACAAGAAGGTCGTAGAAACTTTTGAAGTGTAGTGCTACTGGAGAATTCTGAAGATTATATGGGTAAATGTAATGAATAATGAGGAGATACTGAATGGAATGGGAAAAAGTAGTTTATGCCACAACTGAACTAAAAGAAGGTTTCAACTGATAGGACACATACTGAGGTTTCAAGAAATAATCAGTTTGAAAAATGCTAGAGGAAGACAAGGGCTGAATACAGTCAGAAAAACTAAATGCATAGTACGTCTCAGTGTTACTCACAAATGAAAAGTCTTGCACAAGATAGACTAGCGGGGCGAAGTGGATCAAACAGCTCTTCTCACTGAAGACAACAACAATAAAACCGATCGATTTTTTTTGTTTTTGACAACCCGGTACACTTCATTGTGCCTAGTAACCGTTAGATTTCGATCTTCAAAATCGTTGCGTTTGGAGCGCACGTGTATGATACATATGGATTGGATGACCTTCGATTGATTCCATTTGGAATGCAAACTAGAGTACTGCATTAGCGGACGCCTATTTAAATGAGAAATGGTCCTGGTGCAGCTGGCAATAAACTAGTAAAGCACTTGCTGTTGCAACCAGTGTCACATTTTGTGCAAGTTAACGTCCGCCATTATGCACAGGCACGTACGTCACAAAAGGACTTCCTCCGCATTGACACGATTACCAATTTAAAGCAGTTCCTTTGCTCATTTTAGAGTACTCAACTTATGTTGGCTGTTCCGCCGGACAGCCTTCATCTTAACCATACTAATTGCGCACTAGCCATAGTCTGACAAAGGGAGAGGTCTGATAAAATCGTCACTTGTTGCACACACAACACTCACCGCTACAAACTTTGCTTAGTGTAGAGCTCTACCCAAGACACTAGAGTCAGACTCCGTAGTGGCATGGTACAAATCGGTTTCCCCGTGATAATTTATACTTTTCTGAGGCTACGCTATGAGCCTCAACTTCCTGTCGGTATGCTTCCTTCCCCCAATCTTTCCATCGATTTTGAACAGAAGGAGATCTGTAGAGATGTACTGGCGGGTTAGGATGTGACGTGAAGGCGGATTGAAGTTGAAAACGCCGATTTCGCCAGTCTCGTGTTCCACCCCTATACTCTTGGCGCAACGCAGTGTGTCCGTGTGACCCAGTCATGCGATTTATCTAGTTATTAACTTGGGGAACCTTAAGCTTTGTGCACTTTAGCCCGAAGCCGGCCGTTGTGGCCGAGCGGTTCTAGGCGCTTCAGTCCGGCACCGCGCTGCTGCTACGGTCGCAGGTTCGAATCCTGCCTCGGACATGGATGTGTGTGGTGTTCTTAGGTTAGTTAGATTTAATTAGTTCTAAGTCTAGGAGACTGATGACCTCAGATGTTAAGTCCCATAGTGCTTAGAACCATTAGAACCTTTTCGCCCGACAGGTGCAGCAGTGGAGGTAAAGAGAAGCAAATGCACCGCGTTTAGAAGGCGGATGGGCGTCCCTTCCCGTTGGGGGCGGATGCCTACGTTTTGGATTGGTGGCTCGAGTGTGCTTCCCTAATCTGAGTGAAGGACTTTCTAAGGACAGAAAACTAAAGAAGAAAAGAAACAATTTAGTGGTTGTTGTGTTAGTTACGAGAGCAGGGCTGTTGCTAGGTGCTTTGCGCCCTAGGCTAGAATGGTAAAATGACATCCACCCCTTGTTTACAACCATCGGTCTCCCCGGTTTCCTCCTCTCCCCTCCACCACCATCAACAACCAACAGCACAACAATGCAGATCTCCTATTATAATTTTAATCATTAAAATAAGGTGACGTGACGTCCTCACTTTCTGGGGAGAACCCTCAATTTTCATGGTTTGCCCTCAATGCCTGTAAAACTAATTGAGGACAACAAATGTCCTCAATTTCTTATTCTTTGTCCTGAGTAATTGAAATTTCCCAAAATAATTGAAATAGAAGAATGTGTTGAACATTTTAAATTATAATTCAACTGAAGTGCAACCAAATTTGGCATTAATAACTTATTTAATTGCGAGAAGATGAAGTAAAAAAGGTGAGAACAATTTTCTGGTACGAATGAATTTTTTCTTGAATTTAAAATCTCTACTATTCGGATGGGAGACATGCAGAAGCATTAAAATATGTTCTATGTATAAACGTGGCTGCGTTTCGTTCTGTTCTAATTGAATATTCTTAAAATGAGGAATAAAACCCATCTTTTTCAGTGTTCACATAATTGCGATTAAATAAACAAATGAGGCCTTGCTTGCGTTTTCTGTTGAGTCCTACAACCGCCCCGGTGGCGCAGTGGTCTTAGCGGTTTCCGTTTGTTACTCAGTGGCGGTTGCTTTAGTTTTGAGGCTGGGAGAGCAATGTCTTTACTTTCGTCAAAGGTACTTATTTATTAAGTAACTGTATCATATGCTTCTAAAAAATTCGGTGTTTTTAACTTTTCTTCTTTCCCATATTTTCTCCTCATTTGCCAATTTTTTAATCATTTGGTTTGAAATTAATTTTTTCGGGCTTTTGCCGCACGTAAAATTTTGCCGCTCTATACTGCCGCCTAGTCTTGGTTTAATGATAGAAACGGCCCTGTACGAGAGGGAACTCGAATTAAAACTATCTGTGATGTTGAGCGGAGATATGAGCATGTGGACGATGTGAACTTCGCGCCGGGCGGTGTGGCCAGGCGGTTCTAGGCGCTTCAGTCTGGAACCACGTGACCGCTGCGGTCGCAGGTTTGAATCCTGCCTCGGGCATGGATGTGTGTGCTGTCCTTAGGTTAGTTAGGTTTAAGTAGTTCTAAGTTCTAGGGGACTGATGACCTCAGATGTTAAGTCCCATAGTGCTCAGAGCCATTTTTTTGTGAGCTTTGCTTAGTATATTAAGAAACTGATTTGCTCCTAAAAGCTGTCTTTTTTATAAAATAAATGACTGACAGTTGCAATGTAGGGATTAGTGACGAAACCTGAACTCTATTCGTATGCAAGAAGAAACTCATCGCAGGGTCATATGTCGCGCTTCGATAAGAGCAGTGCTCCCGAAAGACAAGGTTCCGGTTCCAAATCTCTGTTTTAATCTGTCAAAGTTTTGAAAGAAACTTACTTTGTAAATGCTAATTTTTGCATTGCATCTTCGCATATTTAATTAATAACTGGAAAACTGAGAGGACACTACGGTCAACTACATTCGGCTATTCAGAATACGCCCGTTCTATTAACGGCGCTGCTGCTCGCTAGCGTTAACCAGTCGAGGTGGGTTTCGGGCAGTTTCCCCGTACTAGTCGAGGCGGATACTTGATTAACGACAACTGTCCGTTTCAGCTTTCAATTAGTGGCCGTTCCTAATCCACGATCTGCAGACAACAAAAAGAAAGGGACCGCCGTGTTGTTTCAGTACATCGTTAATAATGCTGTCGAGAGTTGAGCTTATTACCTGTACATTTTTGGTTGTACAGTTTAGAGGACTTTAACAGCTGATGGTAGAAAATTGTATCCTGTCTACGCTGTACACTCCACAGATTCGCTTTCATCTTCAGGGAAATCCTCAGTAGATAGATGAGCGCGTAAGGAAGATGCAGCATTCGGCATGTTCTTACGGTATGTAACTGCAGAATGAACAATGTAATAATCGATGTGGGAGTTGTTTGCCTTCTCATCGTGGCTGCGATACGATATTCAGTAAGCACAGCCGAAGAGATCTTTCGCGCGATTAAAGTGTATACTTAGATGTAGCACAAGCTCCTCTAGTATGATGCAGTTCTAAAGCTTTTTCGAGAAGTGGCGGTTCGAAGTTTTACGAACCTGTTGAATGCCACACGAGATCACCAGCCATCGTGAAGCGGCGTGATGGAAACTGGCTTGGGCGGTAGACTAGACGTCTGTCCGCACTGCTTTCGAATTGAGTATTTTTTCTAATTTTCCACCAAACGCATATATCGCTACTGTGAATCGTGCTTCTTTGAAGAAACAATAATGGAGATAACCAATACGCTACATTTGTGGCGAGGTATAATCAAATTACAATAAAGAATATTGATAAAATGAACATTTACCGCTACATACATGTGCGTATCGCAAATACTGTGTGCATTATCCAATGCAGATACGGCTCAGTATGACTTCACTTCGATACGCGCGTGAATGTGTTGCTGAATAAAGTGTATTTCATTATGATTCCTTGCCATCTCTTCTTGATTATGTTCCGCTACAAATGCAACACAATTATTATTATTGTTAGACCTGTTATTATCGTGGTTCCTTTTCGAATAAACATACGGCATTGCAGCGAAACAAGTCTTTGCTGGAAAGTTAGAAAAAGTAGACGCATCGTACTCTGTCTTAGTCAGGTGCGCTATGCCAATGTTCGACGCTTAGAGCCAACATGCTCGTAAAGCTTTTAACCCTGACTTCTCGAAAAACGCTTGAAAAGCACCTGCTATTAGAGCAACACTTCTAACATGCAAGTATGCCCCAAAACCGTGCGAAAAGATGAGTTATGTCGTTGGGCAGATGCTTCACTTGTGAGATTGTAAACCTGGTTTCGCATTTATCCCGCATTATTTCTTTTTCTCATCTTTGTAATGATCATATTTAAGTTACAAAGTTTAAATCTTGTAGCAAAAAATAAGTATTGTGTAACTTACTATATAGCCTGTAGTAATTTCGTTGGAGGGTACTGCATGATCTTCTTAACTACGGCAAACGGCGATAGGAGGGAGTTCTGCTATGGTTTGTCGGTGGTGAAGCAGACAGTATGCGGTTTAAAGTTTAACGAGTTTTCATGGATGAACCCGAGCAAATCAGAGGTCGCATGCGGAACCTCAGTGAGCACGGCATAAGAACAGCGTCTAGCTCGGTATTTTGAAAGGCAGTTCGTATAGTTGCACACTGATTATGTGGAGCTACCTCTAGGTGGTGGCGAGTAATGAGTTATTTACGGTGACACGAGCAACTTCTTGAAACAGATCAAAGAACAGTGTGATCACTATAAGTGGATCAGTGTTAATCCACTTTAATATGTGCACGACTTAATTTTGCATGTTTTCTCCAATATATTTACTAGTAGAGCAGGCTAAATATTCTCGGTGCGTCTAGTAACAAAATAAGGAAATATTATATTGCTCTGACATTTTCCTGCGTTTAAGTCGCGTAACCAGTTGTGTGTGTGTGTGTGTGTGTGTGTGTGTGTGTGTGTGTGTGTGTGTGTGTGTCTCTCTCTCTCTCTCTCACACACACATACACACATACACACACACACACACACACACACACACACTTCCGATACGATTACATAAAACACACACACACAATTATTTCAGAAATGTTCATTTATACCCTTTCCTTTGTGGCATTGTTTGAAATGATTGTGGAGATAGACGTTGACGCACCCGTAGAATGAGCTAGTTTTTTTTATCTTCGCTCCTTCAAAGAAAGTTGCCCCACATCAGACCTCATGTTTTGCTGATGAGTGAGTCAACAGTTCGTTGCAATTACGTTACTTCTGGCGCCCTATTACTCAGCCTATTTTGTTCAACGTATGGCACCAACTTTCAGCCGTCAGTGCTTGGGGACCAGCAGCTGACTTAATGGGCCCTTGCTGTAGCGAGTCTATCGGTGACTCGTTACTTACTAATGTATGTGAGTTACGAATTAATGATAAGATCGGTAGATATGCCGACTCACAATGTCAGTATTTCATCTTGAGAAAAAAAGTTCGACGATTTACCTTGATGCTCAAAAGAGTAATATATTAAAATACGTAGATTAAGATTTACTCTATTTGCCGAAACGAAGAAGTTAACAGGGCAGGATTGATTCTTGCATTTTCAGAGACGTCGTTAATTTTTTCCAGTGGCTTCGAATTGAAATATAGCAAGCTCTAGTTTATCCGATTTAATGCGGACCCGAGACTACATAGATGCTCCGAAGATACACGTTTTCTACCGGAAAACTGTATTTTACTGTTTTTACAAAACATGATACATATCACTTTTGAAAGCCCACTGAATTATCTAAGCCCTACCCGCTTCAAACTAACTACTGACTTAACAAAAATTTCTCTCAAAACACACTATTTTGTATCACTTGCTTTCAGTTCACTTTTGGAAATTAATAGCCCAATTTTTTTTATCTGAAGACTGTTCTTATATTTGTTTTTTCTTATTTTTGTCGTTCCTTGCTCACTAATTTTTGCTTCGTTCCTCTGTCGATTTCAATTTTCACTATCCCCGTCAGGAAACTGCTGAAATCCCGGGCCATACGCTTCGCTATTTAACCACCTCCGAATGTGCCCGTCATCTACGATTTCACGAGCAGAAATTAATATTCTTTAAATAAGAGAATACTTGGGTTTAATTTTTCCAAAATCGTCGACCTATGTACCGATAATAGGCAATTTGCTATACAGTCATCCACGGCCTGATACAAACTCGCGAACTTCAGCTTGCTTTAAGGATGTGGTCTAATCGCAATGGTTGTAAAAATGTGTTCGCGTAATTATCTCGGGGTACGAATAACGAAAGTTGCCAATTTTCCGTGTGATAAGCGAGACGTAGAGGCAATCATTCGGGGAAAAGCCACTTATCAGAGACACGTCCAAGGATAACGAAAATACGTCTGCCGGCGTAAGACTGAATTCGCAAGTAGGAAAAATCGTGCTTGCGTAGATTATCTCAGTTCCAAGTAACAACGCGGAATTACAGCAAGCCGTGACTCAGTGTACTCTACGCCCAGCGAGATAGCTCACTGTTCCGTTATGGTGTACATTGGCGGTTCTTCATCACAAAATTACACTAGTCAAAAGTAACTCATCTAGGTTACCAACCGACTTTCAACTTAACCATCGTTAAGTTAAAATGTCACCTCATTTACGTCAAGTGCTTCCTCCGCTTTGGTGATAAAATTTCGAACATAAACTCGGTGGAAAGACAGTTGCGTAAGTCGAGTAGTTATCATTCGAATCGGTACGCGTCTGAGTTTATTCATCAGCTCATATTCTATTTAATTGTGATTTTGTGACCGGTTCCGGTATTACAACATCATCAGCCAATTTAGATCCATTCTAACAACGGTGTGACAGTACCAAAGGCAACAGTCAACATATGAGTAAGACTGTGTGCTATAACGGTTGTCCCAGGAGGAATGGTCAGTATTCAGGGATATGACGGGATCTATTATTCGAAACAAAAACGTCTAGTAAACATGGACTCCAAAATGCGTAACTTGAGAGCGATGAGCACTTCATCTTCGGTACTGTGAAGCACATCTCTTCTACTGATAAGTGCTCATAGCTCTTGCGGTATGCATTTTAGAGGTCATATTTACAAGACATTTTTGGATCGAGTTATCTTCCTTTCATATCTCTGAATACTCACAATTCCTGCCGGATAACACTGTATATATTGGAACGTCCCCTTAGAAAAATTTATGAATTACTGTGCTGGAAAACCTCTTACGTTATTTGATTTTCAAACAGCTGAGCAGAACTGAACGTACTCAGACATTTCTCAGTTTACTTATTCTGATCAGCACTAAACTGACACACAATATTTTTAGCGCAACGCAATCTGACTTTCAATAATCCCTACAAAAACCTGTCCTTCATGAATCACTTACCTCACAAAAATCTTCGTTACTCCAACTACTGCAATACAGCGAGCGCCAATACTGCCAGCTAAATAAAAGATTCAAGCTACTGAAGGTACTAATTACTGATAGGCATAGTTAGCAAATGAAAAATTTTGATAGAGAACAAACAGTGTATTTGCCATAATAGTGTTCAATTTACTGTCTCTGGTGGACACACGTCCAGGTCATCCGCTCTCGAAACGCCATCTCTCTCCCCACATCCACCACTGCTGGCGGCCCACCTCCCACTGCGCAACGCTACGCGCTGTTAACATCCAACTGCCCAACACTACAGTAGCGAACAACAATGCAAACCAGCCACAGACTGCACACAGCGCACCCTGTGATTTTCATACAGAGCGCTACGTGGTGTTACCAATAAAAAAAACCTAAACAGCCTACTTACAATATGTACTTCGAAGTGAAACACTGTTGAGACTCGCCGCACACTGCACGCACTCGCTCGCGCAGCACAGCACTCAGTGGTTGGACGGAAACGGCAATTTTACAGTTGTCTTGCAGCTGTTGACGGGAAACATTCTACAATAAAAAACCTCTTATCAGTTTCCTCTCATTTCAGTTACAAACAACGTTGCTCTACAATAAAAAACCTCTTATCAGTTTCCTCTCATTTCAGTTACAAACAACGTTGCTCTCTAATCTTAATAAGTACATTGTACATACACTTCTGTAGACGTGGTTTCAGCGGGTAAATTTAGTGACACAGTTTCTAAATCCAATATTAGGAAAAAAGCTGTTTGATGGGACTCTGCAAATCCTCTGCTGCCTGGACAACCGAATGGAACACTTAAGTTTTCGTAGGTTTTGAGGCGTTTCCGTTATTAAAAAGCATTATGTTACCCTTCCGTAAATGTAAAGTCACTGATAATTAGAAAAATAAAGTTTTTAACTATATGCTTTCTCGTGCTCGTCAAATAATAGAATGTGCATTTGGTTTATTTAGTTCCAGATCTCTTCTGTTCAAATGACCCTTGTAATCTGGGGACTTCATTATAGATAATTCTAAGTTCTTTCACAAAATTGTCCTATCCTCATCGTAAGCAACGAATTCAAAAAGAAACTTGCAAAAGTAAACAATCGTTTATTACTAAGGAGGTGGTTTCTCGAGACATACGATTTTCAACCACCCATCATTTAATGAGATATATTTGAAATCAATTTCGCATTTTCTATAGATACATGCCACATCTCGAAACTTCCATGAACTCATAATTCCTAAAACAAATTATAGTCCTAGCTAACAAGCAAAAAAGGGCTTAAAATTTAATAAGTTTAAAAAAAAAGTAAATGCTTCTCTATCGGTGACACACTCACATTTACATTACAATAACTTTCGATGTACTTACTTTCATTCCGAATGATGACCTCAGTACGATCACGTAAAAAAAAAAAAAAAAAAAAGAGAGAGAATAGAACGTCAGACTCCCCTACAATCACGTAGCACAATCTCCGTCTCGACTGTTGCTTTGAACGCTGTGACTGTTGCAGTGCACTTGATTCGTAGAAGTACCTCAGTATACCACTAGATATACCTGTCTAACAGCAGCATCTATCGTTTCATGCTAAAGGCACTGGTACTTCCAAATCAAATTAATAAAATAATAGTATCAGGTGGAGACAACTCGTATTCAAAGCGTTTAGCCACTTGCGTAGGTGGTCCACGTTCTGGACTGTAGACACCTGATCTAGAGATTCCAGAAAGTTGCTTCGTTTCCTTACCAAACTTGGTGCAAATAGAACGGCGACCTACATAGATGCACTGGCTAGAGAAATGTCTCTAGTGTGAACTTATTCATGATGAGTACATCATCTGATCAGAAGTACCCGGACACTCCAATGTACGAGGGTGAGTCAAATGAAGGCCTTAAATATGTAATAACAAATCGAATTTTCGCGCCGTTATTCTGTAAGTTGGTAAGCGTGCTACAAGCAGCATGCAAATGACCTGTAGGTGGCAGCATAGTGCAGATGCACACATACCATCGCAGTATCAGTATAAAGATGGACGCCCCACTTGCGACTTGCACCAGGGAAGAACAGCGTTCTGTTGTTCGGTTTTTGCGTAGTGAAGGTGTGAAACCCATTTAAATTCATCGACGAATGAAAGTTCAGTACGGTGATGCATGTTTGTCACAGCAGTAAGTCCGCGAATGGAATAGGAAGTTCGCAAATGGTGTGACCTCAGTGGAAGATGCTCCTCGCCCAGGTCAGGCGCAACTAGCTGTGACCCCACAGAACATTGCAGCAGTTGAAGCCATAGTGAAGGAAAACCGCCGAGTGACACTGAATGACATTGCTGCATGCTTACAGATTAGTCATGGGTCAGCACACCACATTGTGCATGATGTGCTCAAGTTTCACAAAGTGTCTGCAAGATGGGTGCCACGGCAGCTGACTCTTGAAGTGAGAGAACGACGTGTTGATGCTTGTGAAGAACTACTTCGGCGCTTTGAACGAGAAGGTGATGGCTTATTTGCAAGAGTCGTTACTGGGGATGAAACCTGGGCTCAATTCCACCAACCGGAAGCGAAGAGAGCGAGCAAGGAATGGCTCCATTCCTCATCACCAAAACCAAGGAAGTTTCGAATAGAACCATCAGCAGGGAAGGTTATGCTGACTCTTTTGGGACGAAAAAGGCGTCATTTTGGAGCATTACGTGCCTAGAGGGACCACTGTCACCAGTGCATCATACTCAGATCTCCTAAAAAATCATCTGCGGTCTGCAATCAAATCAAAGCGACGTGGATTGCTGTCGGCAGGTGTCCTTTTGCAACATTGACAATGCGAAGCGCCACACTGCCCATACAATAATTGCAACAATCACAGACCTGCATTTGAATATCTTCCTCATCCACCATACTCACCAGACATTGCCCCCAAGTGATTTCCAGATGTTTGGACAACTCAAAGACGCAGTGGGAGGAAAGAAGTTCCGTCCTGATGAAGAGGTACGCCACGCGGTACGTGGATGGTTGCGCGGACTACCAAAAGAATTTTTTTCTAAAGGAATTTATACAGTTTGTAAGCGCTGGAGGACTTGCATTGAGCGTGAGGGAGATTATGTTGAAAAGTGATACGGATTTGTACCATTTGTGCACAATAAATAACATTTAAAAAAATATTTAAGGTTTTCATTTGGCTCACGAGATTCGGAATTGACCACTAGATGCTGCGAGATGTGGAATCGCGTGTATGAAAGGACGGGAGAGTATTGTTTTGCTGTAGAAAAGCAGTAACAGCGGAATGGGTCAGTCAGGAGAGCTCACTGACTCAGAACGTGCACTAGCCAGTGCAGGTCATCTGAGTACCAAATCGATCAGTTCTTCTAAAGTTGCCCGACTGTCGGTGATGTGTTTGTGAGGCGAAATCGTGAACAAAACAACCACAGCTAGACCAAGACTAGACAGTCTCATGTACTGACGGACAGAAACCTTCAAGCATTACGAAGGGCAGTTGTAAAAAAAAAATTAAAAAAAATAAAAAAAAATAAATGAAATCAGGCGGATGGAATTATCACACACGTGAGTTTGGAAGTGCCCTCCGTAGTCCAGCTATCACAGGAAGTGCTAAGGGACGTGTGAAATAGTGGACAATGGATGAATGGAACTTAGTGATCTATAGTGATGAATGACGCTATATCCTGAGGAAGTCGGATGGAAGGGTTTCGGTGTGGCGAATACCAGGAGAACGTTACCTGCCAACATACGTGGTGCATGGAATGTGGTGTTGCGGTCCGAGAGTGGCGAATGTGGTAGTTTTGTCGCTCTTAAGATAACGGCAAACGCTGAGCGCGATGAACATATTTTACAGCAGTGTGTGCCGAGTGCAATAGAGGAACAGTTCGGAGACGATGACTGTTATCTGCCTGACCTTGCACCCTCTCATAAAGCAGCACCCGCGAGACAGTGTCATGTTGACAGTAACATTCCTGAAACGGACCGACCTAAACAAAATCCCCACTTCAACGCAACAGAGCACCTTTGGGTTCAGTTAGAACGTCGAGGATTCAGAAGGTGCCTTCTCTCCAGACACCAGCGTCCAAAATCCCACTACTTTCTCTGTTTAGTACCCTAGAGGACGAATGAGCTGTTGTTTCCCCACAGACATTAAAAAACGTAGCAGGAGTCAAGCCTACATAGAAGTTCGTCATATTAATGATGTCCGGATTTTTTTTGATCAGATGCTGTACGTGCGGTTTCGTGCTTTAATAACCACTAAACCTACATTTCTGTTAACCGTCGAGGCCGTAAAACTGTTACTATAAGATATCGTCGTATCTGTCGGCTTGCTATCTTTGGAGGTTTCGCAGTTTAAGTATGTTGTGTGAGCTAACTCGGAATAGTTGTAGCAGCAGCAACATACCATCGCCACAGTTGCCCTTAATTAGTAAGGACCGGGCTTGGGTGCGGCGTGTACAGTGTGAACCGGAACTCCTCTGACAAAATTTCGGAGATTGTTCAGGCATATTTTATAAGTAATTCGGTTTTAAGCATCCGTGGTCTCCTGTGGTTCGTTAAAGAACACTTGTATTTCGTTTGATTTCTTACTCCTGCTCGCGTTTGTACATGGATTGCGCTGAAAATATCTGCACAGCTGTGCAAATGTTGTCGGGATGTTGTTCCGTTTAAAAACAAACTTGTTCCATTGACTCACTGTGCTGTTGACAACAGTAATGCATACGTTACTCTTCGCCCTCCAGCTTGTATGTATTCAATACTGTTCGGTTTTGCCTTGGTTACTTTTTTCTGCTAGCGTTAGTGGTGGAATAAAGTGATACACAGTGGTATGTATGGGCTAACTGATGTAGAGATGGCCGCTATGCAACAGTGTATTAGTCCACTGAATACAATGGAAGAGTTGCATAACAACGCTGTGCCGGGCTGTTTCCGCACCGACGGCAGCCACACCGCAGTATCTTTATTGTTCCATTACTCTCTTTCCTGTGCAACATTTTGCTGATTTCATATTACAAGTTTTTTTCACTGTTGTGACGGTATTTTCATAGAAACAAAGACAACTGAGGTAACAATGCGAATAAGCCATTATCACGTTACTAATGTGTAACGAGCCACCGGATATCACGGATCCCTGATACCAAAACACTCCGAAAATATCCGTGAACTACTCAGAGTTCGGTTCCAACCTAAAGACAATTTTCGCAGTTACTGTGCTGTTATTGGATCATCCGTTCAGCTGTTTTACAGCTAGTATTTAATTCACGTGATAGATTTCTAACTTACACGATTTCATCTACAGATGTGCTTCTGGCAGTCCATCGGGACAGGAAACTGTTTCTTTCCCACGCACATAATGGATGACACTGTCGGTAAATACTGCAGAACATCCTATCATGACTGACGTATGACTCCAGAGTTTATCGCAGAAACTTCTCACGACTGTCTTTCGGTACAGCGTCAGTCACTATTACAATGGACGGTCTGCCCTCTGCGATCCCATGGCACAAGTAGTTAACACCAGTGTGTAGTGAAGTGTGAACAAGTTAAATCCTTCGTTAGCTACAAACTGTGTGGGGATGTATAAACACAGATGCTATAATCCGTTCACCATAAGAATAAACCTGATGTAAACATTGCATTATGTATTCTTGGGCGTTTGCTGGAACCTCATTGGATTTCAGCTTCACTTGGGAGTGCAGCCAAGCCGTCTCGAGTACCTTTCAAGTACGATAATAAGGGTGCCTTTTGTGCTCTGCTTTACTGACACATCGATTTAGACATAATACGGGACAACAGCTTTACCAGCGCGTTAACTTGGACAGCACTGGCCGTTCAGCTGGTACAGCTAGCCTGCAATGGCGTGGCTAGCTGCAGTTCACACGTAAAAAGAGACAAGCAGAGGAGCTGTACAGCTTCGAATGTCATTTGATTTTAAGCAGAATGAAATAATACACAGCAAATCTCCCACAATACTCTTTTTAGACGACTAGACGTAAACCGCAACACGTTATCGTTTTTAGCTAACTTACTATTGTAGTTAAAAACAAGAATGATGAAAATTCCTGACTTAACCACAGGGTAGTTTTCTGCATAAGCTATGTGTAACGTAGAGAGTAATGAAGGATTTCACCGTGTAGTTAAATATGGAAGCCACTGATGCCATTATGGTTCAAATGGCTCGGAGGTCATCAGTCCCCTAGAACATACAACTACTTAAACCTAACTGACCTAAGGACATCACACACATCCAACCCGAGGCAGAATTCGAACCTGCGGCCGTAGCGGTCGCGCGGTTCCAGACTGTAGGGCCTAGAACCGCTCGGCTACACCGGCCGGCACTGAAGGCATTACTTACAGTCAGTCGTCTGGTAATCTCTTAGCTCCTTCCTTATCCGAAACAGAGAAATACATTTCAGTTCTGAAAGTGTCACCTGCTACCTTCTTAACGAGCCTATCAGCAACAGATTCCACAAAGCCAACCAGGCGCAACATTTTCTCTTCTTTTGTGACGACCGTTCTATATCCCGCCAGCGTTCGACAGTGACGTGTGAAAAAGCAGTTACAGTACGTCTGGCAGCTCACTTCTCGGGCCAGATTCCGCAGCTTGGCTCCAGATCACTTCTGTTGGGTTCATATTGTAATGATACAGTAGCAAATGTAAAAATACAGCGTTTCTACGCTGTGTTTGATGCCGTGAAAATGATTGTTTTTCATGTTTCTACGATACGTATCTACCTCTGTGATTCAGAACGATGGACATAGTCCAAATAGAGGATTTGGTTTTTCATTTTTGCTTTAAGAAATTAAATTGTTATGCTTTCATAATTTCAACAACTTTTATGAACATTCTTTCATAAAACATCGATAAGTCAGAATTTGTATTGGAAATGGAAACAGGAATTTCACGTCCCATACGTAATTAGAAACAAGAAGTCGTGCATTATTCATAAAAAATGGTGATGAGTTTTATAATTACGAGATATAGGTATTTCAAATTGAACGAGAAAAAGAAAATGACACGGGTTTTGAACCACAGTACGAACAACAATATTTGTTTCACATTCTATTACGCTACCGACTGCTCAACCTTTTCAATGCGAAGTTGTGAAATGCATTGTATTCAACACTGAGAAAAGTTCAGAACCGATTGACTTCGTAAATTGATGAAAAACATTAAGAACAGCATATTTCTCGGCACTTTTTAATCGTGTTCCACACGCTTGTTTCACTACGGAACAGGAAGCAGCCTCAGCCATTTTCATACTGCTCATTATCATCGTGACAATCAGAGCGCAACGCGGCAGGGGCTGTGACTGTACACGTAGCTAAAGCGTGATTAAGGAAAACGTTGATGGCTGTTAATACATTTGAGTATCTTGAAGTTTTATTTAACGTAACTTAGTAATAAGATATCTAAAACATAAGTAGGACCTACGTCCAAGAGCGCAACACCACCAGTGTACGTGTGCTACGGCTTCTGACCAATAATTGCGTTTGTGTTTGTTTACATCAGGTTTATTCTTAAGCTGAATGGATTATAGTATTACATATTACGTGCGTGCGCTTGCAGACAATGCGTAATCATGGGACTTTCAATGGGAATTTGAAGTAGACCGGGGCGACAATGAGAATTTGGATCGAGGAGGGAGGCGTGCCAGAGTAATCCGTGCAGCTGTGTAACCGCTATGCTAAGGGGGCTTAGTGGCTAACGCAACAGCCTAGTTAGCAGGAGCAGTTTGGCGGTACATTGTTTTAAAAATCCTTGTGTTACAGGATAACCGAATGATCAATGTCCGGAAGCAATGTAGAGAAGTTTCTTTCATTTTTCAATTTAGAAATTGTGTATCCAAAATGTTCGCAAGTAATTGTCCGTATCATTGACAACAAAGTAACTGCCATAAGAAGCAGTATTTTGTATCAAAGCAGTAGATTGTGAAGGCAGAGAAAATGTACGTTGACTACGTAGATTTAAGAGTTACGTGTTTGCAGATAAATACGGTAATAGCGGTATAATAAACGACAACAAAATGACGTCAAAGAGAATCCATCGAGATTACTTACATTAGGTTTTCCACTTCTCAGATTCCTTGCCTTTAACAGTTACCTGACGATGTCAGCAGGAGAGCGATCTCTGAATGTCAAAAAGTATTCTTCTTCCTACAGAAGTTTTATTTGCCCAGATCCAAATAAATGCCTATGTAGACGACTAGTTTCGGCAATTGAAATTGCCGTCTTCATGTCATCTACATACATCAACCATTGTCCCACTCAATATAGCGCACTGTCATCGAGTCGTAAACATATTTGGGAGCAACTTGTTGAAGAAGACGAACCCGTGTAATGTCGTGTATCATATAATAAAACCATACTTGAGATAAACACAAGTTTGTGATAAAACACAAAGCAGTACGCTGTGAATCAAATGTATTTTATCAGAAACTTAGGTGTTTACCACAAATATGGTTTTATTATTTATGACGTTACGCGGGTACGCCGTCTTCAACGAGCTGCTCCCAAATGTGTTTCTGACTGGATGACAGTACACTACATTGACTGGCATAGTGGTTGATGTTTGTAGATGGCCTGAAGACGGGAATTACAATTGCCGAAACTAGTTGTCAATATAGATATTTATTGCGATCTGGGCAAATAAAACTTCTCTTGTAAAAAGATTACTTTTTTTTTTGTTAAGATAGATGTTGGTGATCCTCATTTTTTTACGGCTGGATTTATTTTGTCAGCATAGTTATCAGTATCATACTAATGAAATGACATAATTTTAGAGACTTTACTGGTCTCAAACAGATATGATGTCAGGTATATAGACTGAAGCGCCGAGTGGAAATTTGTACCAAGGCCAGGAATCGAACCCGGGTCTCCTGCTAACAAGGCTGGTGCGTTAGCCACTAAGCCCCCTTAGCATAGCGGTTACACAGCTGCACGGATTACTCTGGCACGCCTCCCTCCTCGATCCAAATTCTCATTGTCGCGCCGGACTACTTCAAATTCCCCCTTGTGTGTAAGGGAGAAGACCCGCGTTCGATTCTCAGCCTTGGTACAAATTTTCACTCACTGCTTCAGTCTATACACATAATATTAGTATCATGTTGTTACTAATTTTCTGCAGGGCTACGTTTAATCACAGAAGGTATGTATTCATCATTCCGTCCGAAGTTAAGTGCAGACTGTGTAATTTTTTATGAAGCCGCTTGCTCGCGCTCCGCACCTTGACAGCCGATAACCAACAGTAATTGTCCGTTATCTCAGTGCGTTAAGTAATATTTCTTCGCGCTATATTGATTGTGGTCTGCGAGCTATCCGAGCAACAGGTGGCTCCATTCCATTTCAGTGAGAAATGTAATAGCAGCTGGACATCTGGCCGAGAAGTAAGGCTGTGTATTCGCATGTGCGCCGGAGCAGCGGACTAGCACCCTTCCCATAATCACGAGTGTCTCATGTTCGTTTCGCCATGTCTACTCAAGGATGAACATTTCCCATCGTTTTCTTCTGCTGTTGGAAAGATATTTACTTGGTATGATATGAAATGTAAATTTTACGGCTTGGCTGAGCTGAAAAAGGTTATCCTCTTCCTGAAATTTGTGTTTGCGATGTTTTCTAGAACTATCTGGCTGTAAATTTCCACTTCATTTCGTATGTGAGTTAGTCGAGGCGACCGAAAATCAATGGTTCCTTGACTGCTAGTCGGAGCTGAAGTTACAGCAGTAGTCTGGGAAGCTAGACTGAACGGTGCAGTTTACAATTAAGTTACCGTTTTCAGAGATATTACGATAACCCGGTTGATTCCTTATTGTGACGACCGACAAGGTTCTGCGTATCTAGAAAATGAAATTTAATGCCATAGTTAACAGTGGGGTTTAATTATGAACCCATGTGCGCCTCTTTTAGTGCGACTAAGTGCCACACTTTTTTTTTCTCGAATATTAATTCTCTTAAAGGAGTTGTCAGGCTCATGCACATCTGTGGCCCGTTCGCCAAATGCCCTTGGAACTTTTGGAGCCAGTTCACTGGTCAAGGTAGGAGTGATGTGGGGCTCTATTCAACCGTCAGGTTTATGGCTTCCTGTGCAATCCATTCAAGTTTGCCAAAGATCACGTCGTATAAGCACATTGGTCTCAAAGGTAGTCAGGAGACGTCGTACCAGTGCCGTGTAACACCGCCCCTAGCCTTGATTCCATTTGTCGAGAAAGACAGTCCTCAACTTATTTTAGGTTTACAGTATCCACCTGAAGCCACTCATTGATAATCAGGTCCCGAAGAGATACCTAATGGAAGCTCCACTAATTATTCCAAATAGTGTCTGACTTCCCTACGGGATTAAGATTGGGTGATTCTGCATCCCAGTCGAAGTGTGGTAGGGTTCCCGAACGTTCATCAAAGAGGTAACGTATGCATGCAGCCCGGTAACCATGGCTGTTGCCATCTTTCAAGATGGGAGTGCGTACAGCATACTCGTCATGGAGAGGCAGAAGAAAGGGCAAATTTGGTAAACGAGAATGTAACCTGAACGAGTGGGTCGAAATTAGCGCAGACCCACCTCCGACGAACTACACCCCCCGCACATCGCATGTTGGTTGGACTATCGGTACACTCTGCACGTTGTATTATTCGAAAAGACGCAAAATCGCGACCCATCGGACAACACTACACGCCTCTAGTCAGCTAGTGTCCAGTTTCCTTGTTGTTTGACTCACTGCTGACGAACAGCTTTATGTGTGATCTGAGCATTGGCCTTATGAGACTGCTAATGTACGTTGTACGCCGTTCCCTACGCAATGTTAGTTCGGACACTAGTTGAAATAGACGTGGATGTGCTGAGAGTAGCGACTACAGTCGGATTTGAAACCAACTGTAAAGGACAAGGCCTCGTGCTGGTCCTCGGTCCCTGTCAGTTTGGTTCTTTTTACGACCACCGTCCTTACGCCTTGTTCCGTATTTGTGAGTAGTACATCTTCTCTTTTTAAGTCAGTGACCAAGCCGCTTTGGTACAGCAACAAGTCGGGCAGCTCAGCTTCATTCACGGTGGGTGTGGTCGTCTACACATCCAAACACGATATAACTATTTTGCGCAATTCTCTCAGGTCCCCACGTCTACGAATTTTACTGCTTCACTGCCATGACTTCTGCCAGCGGTAGAACGTCACATTACTGCCTGGTGTAAGTTCGACACCATCTACAACGCTCCAGAATTACTAGTCTGCTCTTTTAAGGTGTTTGACTCATACTTTTGTCTGATGAGCTTATTTTGTTTGTATTAGACATAAAATTCCCGATCTACTTAAAAATCAAGATAAAGGGCCCAGCTGTTTGGAATGATATAAGCAACCAGCACCCATAGTAGCCCAGCCAATAATATTGAAAGTCGCGAGTTATGAAACAACTGAACGTATGAAACTTCTTGGAAGATTAAAACTGTGTGCCGGATCGAGACTCGAACTCGGGAGCTTTGCCTTTCGCAGGCAGATGCTCTACCAGCTGAGGTACCCAAGCACAACTCACGACCCGTCCTCACTACTGCCAGTACCTCGTCTCCTACCTTTCAATCTTCACATAACTTTTGCGAAACTTGCTGGACTAGCACTCCTGGAAGAAAGGGTACTGCGGAGACATGGCTCAGCCACAGCCTGGGGGAGTATACCAACGCACTTTACGCTGCAGAGTGAAAATTTCATTCTGGAGACATCCCCCAGGCTGTGGCTAAGCCATGTCTCCGCAGTATTGTTCTAGAAATGCTAGTCTCGCAAGTTTCGCAGGAGAGCTTTTGTGAAGTATGGAGGTGGGAGACTAGGTACTGGCGGAAGTAAAGCTGTGAGTAAGGATCGTGAGTCGTACTTGGGTAGCTCAGCTGGTAGACCACTTCCTTGCGAAAGGCAAAGGTCCCAAGTTAGATTCTCGTTCTGGCACATAGTTTTAATCTGCCAGAAAGTTGAATTCTCAATGTAGTTAAGAATTAAGATCGAGGACTCTCCATTGTCTATTCACTCACGGCACAATTTTCAATTAAGAAATGCTGTCTGGAATGATGCACGCAGATGTCATCCAAGATATCCCAGCCAATATCATATACAACTCTGGAGTTGAAAAGAAGGGGGAAAAAGCCTGAAAGTACTTCTGTTTCCATCAGTAAGGACTGTAGCCGACTTGGTCTACTTCCAAATAATAATACTAATGATATTGTGTTTGGCGGTGTCAGTAGAAAGAAAAGTCCTTCACTCTGAGATTTTACTAATAGCCCGTGTGGCTGTTAAAAGTTAGGGGGCAAATCATACCACCATGTGTGCTTGGCTGTTACCAATGCTGGCTCACGAGGACATCTGGATAATAGGTACCGTAATCCTAAGATAGGCACTTCGTCGCTGTGCGCGAGAATTTGCAAAACGAAATGACTCTGTAGGAGCATTGCCACAGGCATGTTGGCGCTCCAGATGACTCCTACGAAGGCGGCTGTGGCTCCACAAGGAACACCCGCGCCTCTAGTTTTCCATGCTTGCTACGTTCTCCAGTCCCGTGTGCTAGCGTGCAGACCGCTGTCCTTTCATTAGGTGTCATTATTGCGAGGCCGGACAGGGCGTAGAAGTTGTTTGCTCAATCAGCCGCCCCCGGCTATCGACCGCGCAACGCACGCCTAGTCGCCTTGTCCTTGCGCCCTGGGATGTCTCCCGCGCTCCTCAGCTATGTGCTTCCACGTTGCGCATCTTTGCCTTTCGCGCCCAGGGTGAGTCGTATATCTTAGAATCGAACCGCTTGGTGCTGCTGCTGCTGCTGCTGTTGCTGGTGTTCTTGTCTAAATATGAAGGCTAGTTTGATACAGCTGTCCACGCTAGTCTATCTTGTGCTAGTCTCTTCATCTCTCCATAACAGCTGCAACCTAAATCCATTTGAACATGCTTACTGTATTCATTTCTTGGTTTGTCTACTGTTTTTACCCCTGACTCTTCCTTCCATTACCATATTTACTTTTTCTTGACGCCTTAGCATGTGGCTCATCAACCGAGCTCTTATTTTAGTCCAGTTGCGCCACAAATTTGTTTTGTCCCCAGTTAGATTCAGTGCCTTCCCAGTGATTGTTCGATCTGTCCATTTAACCTTCTTCATTGTTCTGTGGCAACACATTTCAAATGCTTCTATTCTCTTCTTGTCTGAAGCTCATACCGTTCACATTTCACTTTTGTACAAGTCTACACTCTAGACATATACCTTACGAAAACATTTCCTAACACTTAAATTTGTATTAGATGTTAACGAATTCTGCTTTGCTTTTACCAAGTCTCATCTTACACTAAAGTGGCAGAAGTCATAGGATACCTCCTAATATCGTATCGGACCTCCTTTCGCTCGGCGTAGTGCAGAAACTCGACGTGGCGTGGTCTCAACAAGTCGTTGGAAGTCCACTGCAGAAATAGTGAGCCATGCTGCCTCTGTAATTGCGAAAGTGTTGTTGGTGCAGGATTTTGTGCACTAAATGACCTCTCAGTTATGTCCCATAAATGTTTGATGAGAGGCCAAATCATTTACTCCAACTGTCCAGAATGTTCGTCAAACTAACCGCGAACAACTGTGAACTGGTGACGTAGCGCGTTGTCATCCATAACAAATCCATCGTTGTTCGGGAACATGAAGTCCATGAATGGGTGCAGATGGTCTCCAAGTAGGCGAAAATAACCATTTCCAGTCAATGATAGGTTCAGTTGAACCAGAGGACCCCGTCTCTTCCATGTAAACACAGCCCACATCATTATGGAACCATCACCAACTTGCACATTGCCTTGTTAACAACCTGGATGCATGGGCTTCGTGGGGTCTGCGTCACACTCGAACCCTACAATCACTTCTTACCAACTGAAATGGGGACTCATCCGAGCAGGCCATGGTTTTCTAGTCGTTCAGGGTTCAACCGATTTGGTCACGAGCCCAGGAGACGCGCTACAGGTGATGCTGTGCTGTTAGCGAAGGCACTCGCGTCGGTCGTTTGCTGCCATAGTCCATTAACGCCAAATTCCGCCGCTCTGTCCTAACGAATGCATTCGTAGTACGTCCCACTCTGTGTTGCTTGTCTCTTAGCACCGACAACGGTACGAAATCTCCGCTGCTCTCGGTCGTTAAGTGAAGGCCATCAGCTACTGCGCTGTCCGGGATGAGAAGTTAAGCCTGAAATTTGGTATTCTCGGCACACTCTTGACACTGTGGATCTCAGAATACTGATATTATCGATTTACGAAATGGAACGTCCCACGCGTCTAGCTCCAACTACCACTCCGCGTTCAGTGTCTGTTAATTCTCGTCGTACGGCCATAATCGTGTCGGACACATTTCCACATGAATTACTTCAGTACAGATGAGAGCTCCACCAATGGACTGCCCTTCTATACGTCTGTACTTGATACTACCACCATCTGTATATGTGCATGTCGCTTTTGTTGTTGTTGTTGTGGTCTTCAGTCCTGAGACTGGTTTGATGCAGCTCTCCATGCTACCCTATCCTGTGCAAGCTTCATCATCTCCCAGTATCTACTGCAACCTACCTCCTTCTGAATCTGCTTAGTGTATTCATCTCTTGGTCTCCCTCTATGATTTTTACCCTCCACGCTGCCCTCCAATACTAAACTGGTGATCCCTTGATGCGTCACTATCCTATGACTTTCGTCACCTCAGTCTATATCCTCACTAGTTAAGCCGTCGTCCGGTATTTTCGTGCCCTAGTACCAAAGCTCATCTACCACTGTTACTATCTCATTTCCTAATTTAATTGGCTCGCCATCTTCAGATTTAATTCAACTACATTCCATTAACTGTGTTTTATTTTCGTTGATATTCGTCTGATAACATTTTCTAAGACATCATCCATTTCGTTCAACCAATGTTCAAAGTCCTTTCCCGTCTGCGACAGAATAACTATTAAATAGAACGAAAAACCAGTCCAAGTTACAAATACTTTATTTTTCGTTCGATTCTTAGTTTCGGACCGAGACCCATTTTCAAATCAACATAACAAAGCCGAAAATTGCATTTCCGAAGATGCCATTGAAGATGTAATGTACATTTACAGTGCCTACAGACAACTGCATACACTGTTAATGTACTTTACACATTTTTTGAGATCACAACTTATGACGCTGTCAAAAAGTCCTCCTTTGGGGTGTTGCTCCACTTACGCGTCACACAGGCTTGAGTGTTTATGTCGTCAAAACGTTGACTTCATGTGAATTTCTGTAGTATGTCGTTTCGTGATTTGTTCCTACTGATAACACAAAGTTTTGTCACATGTTATGGTTTTTCCCAAAAAAAAAAAAAGAAATTTCCGCGCTTTGCATTTCAGTCGAGTCGTGTCAGGCATCTACGCGTCGTTGTTTTTGTTCGGGAGTCAAGGTTTGCGGAACCAGCTTTCCACACACGTTTCTCTTCTTCAAAACAGAGTGGAGAATTTGATTTAGACATGTTGTTTCGTTGCAGTTAGTGACACAACAACGTCGACGCACTACTGCCGCACGTCCACTACTTACAGGGTGATAATTACTGAACTATATGATATAAAATCATAACTTGTGAACGGTTTGCGATAGGACGTTCCATCTGCACGGTTGGCTACGGGGCATGATGGGAAGTAGTATGCGTATGTATGGTTTGCTTTAGCGACGGAGCCCACTTTCGTTTGGGTGGGTTCGTCAATAAGCAAAATTGGCACATTTGGGGGACTGAGAATCGCCATTTCGCGATCGAGAAGTTTTTTCACCCTCAACGGGTGCAGTGTCCAGTAACGGAATAATCAGTGCGATATTCCTTGAGGGCACGGTGACTACCGAACGGTAAGTGAAGGGTTTGGAAGATGATTTTATTCCCATTATCCAAAGTGACCCTGATTTCGACAACATGTGGTTATACAAGACGGAGTTCGACCCCATCGAAGCAGGAGAGTGTTTGATGATGTCCTGGAGGAGCACTTTGGGGACTGCATTCTGGTTCTGGGGAACAAACCCAGAGGCCACTGGCATGGGCCTCGATTGGCCGTTATATTCTCCGGATCTGAAAACATGCGGCTCCTTTTTGTGTGGCTATATTAAAGACAACGTGTACAGAAATAACCCCAAAACGATTGTTGAGCTGAAAACAGCCATTCAGGAAGTCATCGACGGCATCAACGTTCCGACGCTTCAGCGAATCATGCAGAATTTCACTATTCGTCTGCGCCACATCACCGCCAATGAAGGCAGGCGTATCAGACATGTCATAACCTAAATCCGAATATCTGTAATGACGTTTACACGTTGTGTACAGTGTTTGCACGCCGTAGTTTTTAACTAATTTACGTTTTTTTCATATAGTTCAAAAATTGTCACACTGTAACGCTGCCTGTTCACGACTGACTGGTCGAATGAATAAACATCTGGTGTTTACAATTGTTAGCTCAATGTGCTAACATACTTACCCTGCGCTGACGTCGCTTTATACTCCAGGAATAAAATCACGTTCGGAACATTGGAATGATTTCAACCAAACTTGGAACACGTAGTACTTACTATCGCGAAAGAAACACTATCGTAAGCGCTTAACTCAGGAACCTCTGGAACAGTTCCAACCAAAATACATACGTGACTGTTTGTTTGTATAATTATACAATAAATTGTATGAATATACTGCGGAGGCAATATGCCTCCTGCCACCCGGAGGCTTTTGCGCCTCTGTAGCTGAGTGCTCAGCGAGGCTGACTGCCACGTGGGTTCGAATCCCGGTCGATAGCGCCGGGGTTTTTCCTTAGCAGGAGGTCTGGAACGGGTTGCACTCTGCCTCTGAGGCCAACTGAGACGCTACTCTACCGAGTAGTAGCAGTTCCAAGATTAAGAAACCCACCAACGGCCAGGATAACTGTGTGCTGACCATATGCTCCTCCACTCCGTATCCAGTGACGCCATTGGCAGGTGATGCTATGGCGATCAGGCTAGGGCCCTGTTCCTTAAGGATGGGAATGAGAAGCCAAGAGAGGTGAAATTAATTGACAACGTCCAATATTAATGTTGAATCCACGATATTCGTGGTCGTTGAGATCACTGATGACAATCCTACTCCTAGTGGAAAGATATTAACATGTCAGCAGATCTCTGTAATGCCTAAAGCAGTTTCTGCCATACTTGGCCCACGTATCCCTTGCTAACTGGAAGAAACTTACTGTGGCACTATGACACCCGTAGCGTCGTTATTGCTGAGGATGGGCATGAAGAGGTATGACATAAAAGAGTAACTTCCGAGGTTCAGGTGCAATTTCAGCCAAATTTGGCATGCACACGACTCACTATTTATATTAAAATAGTGTGGAGTGACGCATCTTTACTACCTCTGTTTGGAGGTTGGGAGAAAAAATGTTCGAAAATTACCCGTTTGTATTTCTTCACTTCATTTAGTTGGCCTGCAAAAGCTGGGAACTGTCTCTTATGTTCTATTTCATAAACAAATATAAGAAAGGATTTAGAAGGAATGTGGAGAAATGAAATAAAATACGCTGTTACAGAGCACAAATAGTGTTCTGTCGTATTTGCACACCTAAAAAGTTGAAGCATTGTCCACGACTTTTTACGGTCTTATCTAGGCAGAATTAAAAGTTTTCTCAGGATTCGGATGAAACTGCAGGACTAAATTCTCTGCAGATCTTGATTCTAAATGTTCGCTCACTTGTAGTAAAATATTGACACACGTTTTCCTCAAAACATATTCAAATTTTTATTGTTATTTGAGACCACTTTCAGCGGAAAAAGAACAAAAAAATTAGTGAGTTATAGACAGCTGGAAAATTAGTATATCGTCTTAGGCGTTCTTGAAATATCCTTTTAGTCTACAAAGTAACAGCACGACAGTATCCTGTGCTTGTTTCAAAATACAAATCAAATATCGCGAAAGCTTGACTGTAAATGTCCACGTCTGTGGACGAAGCGTCGTAAATGGCGGCGGCTAGATGCTGTTGAGCAAGAGACTGTCTCCAGGCGGCGACATTTAATAGCGGGAAAATGAGCTCTTGGCTTGGTTGTAGTGGCGGCGCGCGGTTGCCCTCGCACGGCACAGCTGCAAATACGGCACCGCTGCCGCCCTGCTATTGTGTGCTCTGTCTCTGTGGTAGCATAGCATTTCATCCCCCTTTCTCCTTCCTTCATTCTGTTCCGATACGCTTCGTTAAGGTTGTAGAGGCCTGCACGAATAGGAAAAAGCTATCCGCGTCCATAAGTCTTTACCGTGCATCCGCGGGTATTAAAATTTTGTATATGACTCTAATCCTATACGGGATGTGCTCAAAAAGTATCGCGAATTTTCATTTCTTGGAAATAATTTTATTTATTCCTCTATATTAATGTTTACCTTCTTCAAAATAGTTTCCATTGGATATCGTGCACATACGCCAGCGCTTCTAACAATCCCCGAAACACTTCTGTCTTCTGTATAACACTTCGCTATTTCAGCGATGCGTTTTTAACCTAATGTAAAATTCACGCAGGACGGTATCTGGCGAATGTGGAGGCTGGGACATCATTACACTGAGGTGACAAAAGTCATGGGATGGCTATATGCTTATACGGTATACAGATGGCGGTAGCATCGCGTACACAAGATATAAAAGGGCAGCCCATTGGCTGAGCTGTCATTTGTACTCATGTGATTCAAGTAAAAAGGTTTCAGGAGTGATTACGGCTGCACGACGGGAATAAACAATCTCTGAACGCGTTATGGTACTTGGCGCTATATGCGTGGAACATTCCATATCGGAAATCGTTAGGGAATTCAATATTCCGAGATCGACAGTGTCAAGAGTTTGCCGAGAATATCATATTTCAGGCATTACCTCTCACCTCGGACAAACAGTGGCCGACGGTCTTCACTTAACGATCGAGAGCATCGGCGTATGCTTGGAGTTGTCAGTGCTAACAGACAAGCAATACTGCGTGAAATAACCACAGAAATCAGTGTGGGAGGTACGACGAACGTATCCGTTAGGACAGTGCGGCGAAATGTGGCGTTAATGGGCTATGGAAGCAGACGACCGACGTGAGTGCCTTTTCTAATAGCACGACATACCCTACGGCGCCTCTCCTTGGTTCATAAGTGTATCGGTTGGATTCTAGCCGACTGGAAACCCGTGGCCTAGTCAGATGAGTCCTGATTTCAGTTGATAGGAGCTGCTTTTTAGGGTTAGAGTGTGGCGCAGACATCACTAAGCCACGAACCCAGTTTGTCAGGAAGGCACTTTGTAAGCTGATGGTGGTGGTTAGTTAATGGTATGGGCTGTGTTTACGTGGAATAGACTGTGTCCTCGGGATGTTCGGCTACTTGGAGACCATTTGCAGCTGTTACATTGGAGGTCGTGTTCTCAAACAAATTTTTATGGATGACAAAGCGCCACGTCACTTTCACAATTGTTCACGATTGGTTTGAAAAACATTTTGGACAGTTCGCGCGAATGGTTTGGGCACCCAGATCGCTCGACGGGAGTCCCATCGAATATTTATGGGACATAATCGTGCACAAAATCCTACAACTGAAACGCTTTCGCGATTATGAAAGACCGTAGATGAAGAACGGCTCAATATTTCTGCAGGGGACTTCCAACGAATTGTTGAGTCCATGCTACGTCGAATTGCTGCCATTCGGCGGGCAAAAAATGGTCTGACGCGATATTGAGAGATCTCTCATGGCTTTTATCGACTCTGTGCTTTTCGCCAAAAATTCACAAACCCGTAATGAAGTGTGAGCAGATGTATTCAACAACTACTTCTCTGCTTGTGATTGGGCGATCGTTCATAATGATTTTTCCGTGTTTTCAGCGCATGTCGATGTACTGGGCGTCCAGAAAGGCTCGACATCTTTAACATCTTCAAGTCCGTCGGAATGCACAGTGAAAATGAATGGATGCATGAGATCGGACCGGATGCTTACGTATGCGTCACCTGTCAGAGTCGTATCTAGACGCATGAGGGGTCCAATATCACTCCAACTAAACACGCCCCACACCATTAGAGCGCCTCCACCAGCTTGAACAGTGCCCTGCTGACATGCAGTGTCTACGGATTCATGAGGTTGTCTCCATACCAATTCACGTCCATCCGCTCGATACAATTTGAAACGAGACTCGCCCGACCAGGCAACACATTTCCAGTCATCAACAGTCCAGTGTCGGTGTTGATGGGCCCAGGCGATGCGTAATGCTTTGTGTCGTGCAGTCTTCAAGGATAGACCAGTGAGCCTTCGGCTCGGAGCCCATATTGATGATGTTTCGTTGAATGGTTCGCACACTGACACTTGTTAAGGGTCCAGCATTGAAGTCTGCAGCAATTTGCGGAAGGGTTGCACATTTGTCAAGTTGAACGATTCTCTTCAGCCGTCGTTGGTCCCGTTCTTGCAGGATCTTTTTCCGGCCGCAGCGATGTCGGAGATTTAATGTTTTACCGGATTCCTGATACGGTACACACGTGAAATGCTCGTACGAAAAAATCCCCTCTTCATCACTGCCTCGGGGATGCTGTGTCCCATCGGTCGTGCGCCGACTAGAACACCACATTCAACCTCACTTAGATCGGTTAGTGCTCCTCCAATGACAGGTAATCAAGATTTAACAACTGCGCCAGACACTTGTTGTCTTTACATAGGCGTTGCCGACCGCTGTGCCGTATTGTGCCTGTTTACATATGCACGCCTATACCAGTTTCTCTCTTGCTTCCAGCAGGATAACCTTCCGTGTGACAAGATGAGTATGGTACTACAGTGGTTTGGGGAACATAATATCAAACTCTCATTGGCGTCTTGGGCACCAAATTTGCCGATCTGAACCCAATCCAACATATCTGAGACGTTATCAGTCCCCAGCTCCGCGTTACAAAATCTCTGATCCGCAATTTACGGGAATTGCGTGATATGTCCACTACACATCTAATATGTTCCTCCGGAAATCTACCAAGGACTTGACTCCAAGCCACACGGAAACGCTGCTCCACTGCTTTTCAAAGGTGGACCAACACACTATTAAGCGAGTGGTCACAGCGTTTTGACTCAACAATGTAAAACAACAATTACTACTATCGATAGCTTTCTATACAAATAGACGAAAACCGTAATACTGGAATTGCGTTTCATGTTTTAACCACAACGTAATTGTTACTGCAGATACCCGCTTCTACACAACCTCCAACGGCGGAATACAAGCGACTGGTTAAAAAGGAAATTCAGGGTTGGATGAAATCTTTTCATTATGTATTTCATCCTCCGCTCTCTTCAGTTGTATCGTTTCCGGTTTCACTATATTACTAAGTCGTCATCATACTGTGTGAATAACTTACGTAACAACTCCGACGATGTCTTGGTCAGTAAGCCAAAGTAGTAATGATACGATTCGAGTGACTTGAGGCATAAGTAAACAACAAAAACATTTACAAGACGGTTCATTTTTTCCCCCTAAGGCAGCATGCATAGCCTGGGGAAAATCGATGAAACCTTGTCAGACGCAAACGAAGTACCTTTTGTGTTTGGTGTTCAATAATGCAGCAGTCCTTTATAGTTAACAAAATACGCAGCGACACTGTTTGCCTTGTTATGTAATTACGTAAAATTTAAACGGCAATAGCAGTTGGTTATTCACATTTGCTGGATACAAAAGACCGGAAATAATAGCTAGCAGTCAGTTTGTCTACTGTCAGCCACTTACTTTTTATATGCCGCGATAAGTCTTTCGAAGATACTAGCGGCCATTTTGTCGACGCTAATCCTATGATCGACCTACAGATGTTTACAGCGTACCTGTCGGCGACATCATTATTCACTGCATTACTTCATAGTAGTAAATGATGGAGGCACCCGAAGGCCAGCAGTAATTAAACGTAGGCCATTATGAGGTTGCTTGTTTATACTGGCGCCATCAGCAAAACTTATCGACTGAGAGCTACAAATTAATTACAGCGATGAAGCGTTGTTGGACTAAAGAAATTTCAGCGGTTGCATTGGTAGCGCAGACAGCTGTTTTCTGGAGTATAGTGTGGCGCGCACCACTCATCTGTCAGAGATATCGTATCACACCGTATGGAGACACCTGAAGAATTACTCCTCCGACGTTACGAGCTAGCTCTGGAGGAACTGACTTAGGTCAGTTTCATGCTTCTCAAACTTACCGTAGTAATTTGCAGGTCTCATAAATCATGTGCGTGATTTTTCATTGAAGTGGAACGATTCAGTTAACGTGCTTTATTTTTTTTACGCTATTTGAGTATTTCTTTTACTATAGATGTATTGAAACAATTGTGGAAGAATGCGCACTACCGGTGAAAAGAAATGTCGTGTGGCTAGGGTCTCCCTTCGGGTAGACTGGTCGCTTGGAGCAAGTCTTTTAGTTGACGCCACTTCGGCAACTTGCGTTTCGATGGGACTGATATGATGAAGACAAAACACAACACCCAGTCCCGGAGCGGAGAAAATGTCCGACCCAGCCGGGAATCGAACCCGGGCCCCTTGTCATGGCATTCTGCCGCTCTGACTACTCAGCTATCGAGGCACACTGCCGGTGCTATACCTGCGTCTTTTTTGGCGCTGGTGCCTTTTGGAATACCCTACAGAAAAAATATTTCTAATCCTTTGAAAAGAAAGTCGGTGCAATGTTTCTGTTGTGTTTGGCAGGTTATTTTTAAGTTTTGTTCTAGACTGTTAAAATAATACAAACTTCTTTAGAAATTTCATTTTTCAGTTTAATCGAAAGAACCCGTGTTCGTCATTTTCAGCGAGACTGCTTTTTAGTATTATAACTAATAATAACTTATTCTCATCACTTACTTGGCTTATCGTAAAACAAGATACATGAAACTACGTGATTTGGTGATTAAGTACTGGATGTGCATCTAATGGTCTGGGATTCGATCCCGGGTTAGTCGTAGGATTTTTATATATCAGTCAACATTTCTATCACCTCTGGTAATGTTTGTAAATGTGAAATATGCCGATTTGCATTTGGAGTTCCCATTCCGTCTTCGCTATAACTGGCTTGTTAAGTCAGTTCGAAAGTCGGAGATAGGTAAAGAAATACCTCCTCCAATAGAATAATGCCTGCTAAAGCACTGATGTATTCAAATGGTTACGAGGCAGCACACTGTCTCAAATTTAAAAAGATTGAGCATAGCATTCTTAAATACTACTCGTATAACTGATACATTTCATTATTTGGCACTTCCTGGACAGACTTGTTTAGCGGGCCGGATCGCTAACACGAAGCCTTGCAACGTTTCTGGTTCGAGTCACGTTCCGTCACACAGTTTTAATCCAACAAGAAACTTCAAATATGGCGCACGCCTCCCTGCTGGATGAAAAATAAACAATGGTCGTAATTTTAATATTTTGCTGTAAATATGCTACCAGTTTTTAATACAGTGAAGTTGTTGTGCAGAAGAAACGGCTTTAGACTAGATCTAAGATTTTTGTGTCTGCATAGTGAAGCCCTTTCTGAACCACTGACAGCGCTAGTAATGAATAATAAAAGTATATTTTTCTTCTTTTCGTATTATACTCATGGACTTCCCTATTCTTCTCAAACAGTGATTGTCTAATTACGATGCATTTCAGTAGCGAATATACATGTTGCGAAAGAGTGGTTAAAATGACCCAACTTTTTTTGAAAATGTGTCTGCAATATGAATATTAGTCAACTTAATATAATATTTGCACTGTTCCGTTTTGTGCAGTCAGTAGGTACTTCATGAATGATGAGTTATTTTAGACCATTATGCCATAAGACATTGATTGGAAATACGCCAAACGTGTTAAGATGTTGATCTCGTGGAAATTAGTATCAATCTATGTGTTCGAGTGAAATTTATATGGTTTTCAGTAAATCTTAAATACTTTCTACTTGATCTCAGTCTCTATTTATGTGGCGTACATTGTTCCCTTAGCACTTTTTTTACTGCTGTGTAGTAAGGTGGCTGGTCGAGCATAAGTAACTCACCATTACTTTCAGAGGCGTCGTAGTTCTCTTCCACAAGTACATACGAAGCATATGTGAGTAAAGTAAAAGACAAAATGATCATCTGATGATGCCGGCCGGGGTGGCCGAGCGGTTCTGGGCGCTACAATCTGGAGCCGCGCGACCGCTACGGTCGCAGGTTCGAATCCTACCTCAGGTATGGATGTGTGTGACGTCCTTAGGTTAGTTAGGTTTAAGGAGTTCTAAGTTCTAGGGGACTGATGACCTCAGATGTTAAGTCCCATAGTGCTCAGAGCCATTTGAACCATTTGATCATCTGGTGACGAATCATGTGAAGAAGGCGAAAGTTCTTGTGATATGAGTCAAGAGACTCCTCCTTCAACCATAGAAAAGAATTAAATTTACTGTAGTTTCGTATTCTCACATCTAGTGTCTTAGAGAAGACAGTGAAGGCTATCCAGTTTTTTTCCGCCTATTCTGTACCATCTCAAGGCGTGCCAATCAACCTCACGCGTGAAAACATTGTATATAATTAACTACATTTTGCAAACTAAGGTTTCACAGAATAACTGGCCAATTCTGACGATGTCGATAAATTACCCAGAACACAGGCTGTATTCTAGGAGAAAATGAAGTCTCCGTAGTGTTATTTCTTGTGTTAAAGCAGATTAAACGACTATGCAAGAGTAGCAACGTTTTATAGGTGCCTGCATAGATAATAGTAAGGAAATTTACTGACAGTTACTTTAAATTACTTTCCAGGTTTTAAAAAAAAAGTCCGAAGAAGTTTCTTTTACAGTATTAATAGCGTAAAAAAAAAACCTCCTTCCTCTTGTCACGTACTTGAGCATTCCAGCGGGCACTGTGTAAATCGACAACCAAGAGGTGGAAGGTGTATCTAAATAATATACGAACACACAAAGAGGTCTGATAATAACGTGTGAATGGCTTCACATTCGCAGACAGCATTAAAATCATTTGCCACTAAAACGCTGTTGGAAGTAATTAATGGTACTTAAAAAATGGAGAGGCGCCGGGAACACAATCATGGAATTCAAAGACGACACACATGAGAAATTTATACAGTGCCCTCTCCGAAACGAGTTCTGGGGAGGATGAACATTCGTCAGGCAGCAGTGTACCTCTGTCAGGAATGAGAGGGAAGGAAATTGAAAGTGGCGGAAAAACTAACACCCATGTAGCCAATGAACAACAGGGTTGTTACTGGTAACATAAATTTATTCGTCTCCGTCTTGGAGCATAAATTCACAAGAACACAAAAATAGGGTATCAATCGAAGTCCCTGTCGTACTAAAAACGGCCGATTATTTAAATCGAGGTTCAACGTTTCTCCTAGAATGGGTAAGTCACAAACGATGTAATAGAGTCGTAGTCGTAAGGAGCACACGGTGAGACGACGGTCTGTAAACACAATAATAGAAACGAACCGAGATAGCAAAGTCCTGGAGGCCCGAGCGTCGAAGACTATTGGCAGCAGCACGTCGCTCCGTAAGGCGGCAATACCAGATTGACTGACGCTGTACCTGTCGTGTAGGAGCCGGGCGCCTTAATAATGCCAGCGGGGGATGAAATGCTCACCAACTATTTGCGGCCTCGTGATATGGCGGAAGTAAATAGGTCCGTACTAGCTTTGCCACCTAGAAGAGATGCCTCTGTCGGCGAGGGGAGAGCCCGCAGACGCAGCGGTGGCGTTGAGAGTTTTCTCTACAACATGCCTTGTTATTGTTACTGTAGTAGTGACACACTTTGTTTTGCATGCATTGTCGTGGCCCCCCTACGCACTGGGGCTTATGCAACCCGTGGCGCAGAACGGTCATGCTGGTTGGCTATGGCCCAGACATATGGTAGAAATCAGCACAGAATTTATTGGTTGCTCCGTGGAGATCGTTGCAGATTGGCCATAATGTGCAGTTGACTTGGTTGAGTGGATCAAGGTAAATGATAAAATCCCTCGCATTGCGTCTGAAAAAAGCTAGGAGTGAGTGTAGTCACTTTTCATCTTGGCATCAGTAGCGTACATCTTCGTCAACTTCAAACTCCTAAGCGAACATAAATATTTATCGGAAAACCAGTTTCCAGTGATCGGGATCGCTGAATGATGAAGAGGACTACCTCAAAGAACCACAGGACTAACGCGATTCTACTGATGCCGTAACTCTCGTAAGATGCGTTTTTTCAGCGACTATTCTGCGTGAACATGATAGAATGATACAGTTATGCCGAAAACAAGCTTCCATGACTGACGGCTGGAAGAGCGTAATTTGTTCAGGTACGGTAACCTGCTTAGAGTTTACGAACGAGGTTACTTGCCGGCGTGCCCACTGTTGTTAAGTCGACGATTGTCGGTGTCAGCAATTCTCTTCAGTATTGGGTGATTCGTAGCACTATAAATTAGTTTGCGAGCAGTATCATTGTGTGCTGATAACTACTTGCACAAGTTGTGTACGTCTTTTTCAGCTTGGAAACTTGCTGTTTGACACACACACTTTACTAGCCTCACTTGAACAGTTTGTCCTCTTTGAAAGTAATAAATCTGGCTCATTTTTCCCCATTTACGGCTGGCCATTGACAAGCAACAATCGAAGTGACTGTAAGCGTTAATAATTTATGTGATAAACATTTACACTTGTCGCTGATGGATCTTGGTGATAAAAGTGTGTTTAATGTACGTGTGGAATCGATCTGTCTGTCAGTTGTTCCTTACTTCGAAAGGGGTAAGTCAACCGTCGACTCTCTTGAATTGAGCACTAACAAATTATCACTTGACGGGGTGCGGGCTGTAGACATGTTGTAACATAATAAATTAATACACGGTCGAAAACATCAATATTACCCTTTGTTTGTCCAGCCTTGAATGAAAAAGCGCTTAAATCGATTACAGTCCAAAGAGCTCCGCCGCCAACTGACCCGAATCGTTACCTGTAGAGGCGCAGCAGATAACCATCGAAAGCTCGCGTGTCCGCTTTGGAAACTGTTTGCCACAGGTTATTTTGTGACCTGCTTGCTCCCCTCCCCTGTGACGGCTTGGACTGTGCCACAGACTTGCCACCATATCACTATTGACTTGCAGACGCTCTGTATTCGTCTGCCTAAACATTCTGGCTGCTAAAAGTCTCTCTGACTAGTAGGGAATGATATACAACACTTACGAGCAAGTCTTATTCTTCACTTACCGTATTAAATCGCTTATTTCCCGTTGAAGTCCACAACTTTTTCTTGGCGTGCCGACATCTTTCCTTGCTTTTGGCTTGCATTTTTTTCTTTACTGGCAATATTTCTGCATCTATTCTCTACAGATGTTCATTAGATTACCTTCTATTTTCTTCACAAATGCCTTCATTTCTGATTCTATCTCCCTTTTATGCACGTTGGCAGTTCTTTAAAAATCATTTATGCAGTTTACAGGTACTTCAGTTGTTTGAAACTCATTTCTCACTGTGGCCGAGTAATGCCGAGAGATAAACTGTCTTAGTGGATTTTCTTTTTTCTTTATTTTCATGTTTGTTCTTAAGTGGAACGGGGAAAAGATTTTTGTTAGAAAGCTCTTGTTTTGGTCTTATGAGCCCATATTTCCATATTATATTCAGCACGTATTTTGTTAAGTTCATATCTCCTTTATAGTCACCCTATTTTATAATGGTGCGATCGTTACCACAAAGAAATAAATTCAACAGTATTTCTGTGTTAATTATACAAATTGTAAAATACCATTTGTGCGTCGCATCGTCAGTGTAAGTGTTTAGTAATACTGGAGATAAACTGGAACCTCGTTCAACGCCTTTATTTACTAGTATATCGAGTCCCTTAATTTTTTTCCTCCGTATGCATCACATTTGCTGTTTTTTTCAGAAAGCTTCTACCAGCTGTTGAGCCTAGGGGTGTCTTAACTGGGGTGCAAAGGGTGCAGTATACCCGGGCGTCGGCTACAGGGCGGCGCCGAAGACTGAGCACGATCCATCATTAAGATTAATTTGTGCTCAACGGCACTTTGTTACCAATTTTGTTTTACATACAGTGGTCGATAGGTCCCTGAAATGCTTGTAAACACTTATGACACAGGTTTGAACTTCTTTTAAGTTGATTAGAAATTTGCCTATACTAAAGCTCGGAAAGAAGGTTTTCTGTAAATATTCTTGTTATTTTGAAGATTAGACTACTAATTATATATATCGGCGTGTTTGTGTCATGATAAAGGAGCGTTCTACAAAATTTATGTACGTATGACGCCTAAACCGAAATTAATATTCCCATATATTTTGGATGACTAATGCTAGTTAGCTAGTAAACTTCAGAATAATTTGGGGGTACGGAGGTAGTTCTCGAAACCTGGTGACTGATATATTAGGCCTATCTTCGCTGATACAACAAGTGGGGCATAAAGATTTCGTAAAATTCCATAGCTTTTGTGATATAATTCCTTTAAGCGCTATCTTGGAACCCATCAAGCCTAAGTAACTTAAAAAAAATTAAAGTGACGCAAAATAAATGTTCTATCGACGATGGAAATACTGTACCTTCTTTGAAACTTGTTTGTTTTGTGTAAAAGTATATTTCTTCTCTGGTTTTCACTTTGCAGCTACAAAAACAGGCATATCATTTGTGAGAAGTATCAAGACGGGTGGGAGAATTTGCGTGCTCTGGTGTAGCCGGCGGTAACGTCTTTGCACGCAGGGCTACCCGAACCCGTCTGGCTTCATTACAAGAGGCAGATAAAGCGTGTAACAAAGGGTCGGTTATGGGGTTGGGGGGTGCGGAGGTCTCTTTAAGATAGGTGATGTGAATCCTCCAGAGTGAATAATCCGTGATCCTCTAAGTTACGGGTTGAGCAAATTTTTGGTAAACAACTATCACAAAAATCCTACTTACCTTGACCTGAAACTTACCTTTGCGATGACCAGTTGTTCGTACTATTTCGAAGTATGATTCTTTTCTTCCATCCACTGCTTGTTGGAGTAGAGGAAACTTCTTTCAACTGGCTGGCGTTTGCCGTCCGTTTTATGCTAATATTCAATTTAGCACCCTTTCATTTCGGGGCGTAATGAATGGCTGATTTATGGATTAGAATTGTATAGCTTACTTCCAGTGGACTCGTCTTCAGCGAACACAGATATGACTCGTTCCATATTGTTCGTGAATAAGGTATTATGGTGACGTGACCCGTACTCCCCAATATTTACCATTACAAAACAATTTAAAGTATTTGGCATTCATCAGCCATCGGGCCAAACTGCTCCCGCCATCGGTAGATCAATTGGAGCTTCAGCCACGCAAAGGACTGTTGCTGCCAGTTCTCGGTCTGCGAAAATTGGACATACGAGAATTGCACCCAGTGAAATTCGCGCCCAATATTTCTGCAAACTACCTGCTTACTGTATCACGGCCTACCAGCACCTCGAGAGCCATCGTCCACCGGAAACGCTCCATATGATCGCAATGAGGTGCTGTGCTGCCCTGTCAGAGAGTCGTCGACGCTACTACGCAAATTACCAACAACGTAAACATGCTGATGCCGGAAGAAGAACGCCACCAATGTTCCACAGTAGCCGGCCGGGGTGGCCGAGCGGTTCCAGGCGCTACAGTCTGGAGCCGCGCGACCGCTACGGACGCAGGTTCGAATCCTGCCTCGGGCATGGATGTGTGTGATGTCCTTCGGTTAGTTAGGTTAAAGTAGTTCTAAGTTCTAGGGGACTGATGACCTCAGATGTTAAGGTCCCATAGCGCTCAGAGACTTTTTTGTTTTCTTTCTTTTTTTCCGTAGTAAAGTTCTACGAAATGCCCTCTTCCATACCCAAATTGCATTGGTTCTTGTTGTTTGAACGTTAAGATATGCTTTCCCTTCTTTAATGATGCGTACTCTGTCGTGTTATGGAAAATGAAGTTACGGGTTATCACATTTAAAAAAAATTGTTTGTTAGTACATAAGTTATTGTACGTACTCTGCTCTTTTAAAGACGATCGAATCCATATCAATTTTTAATGCTCATATATCTCGCACTTGGAAGTAATAGAAATGACATGCAGAATTATAAATATATGGAAAACGTTTTTCATATTTCGAAGTCACACATGTAGGGGACGCGCATTACTCATGGGTTGGAAGGAGAAACTAAGCACAGCTTATGTCACCTGTACATGCGCATTCTACTGGTCTTTCACATAGTATTGCTACGCATCTTACAACTTTATTTGTACCATATTCTGAAGCAAGCGTTTGGACCATATTTTATTTTATATTTTTTTTGAAGTATGTTTTGTGAAGTAGAAGAAAAAGTTCCATGTTCGTAAATTGGGTTTTATTTTTTCCATTATTTGTAAAGATTCTATCGTAAGTAAAATTTTGTGATGGCGTCCGACAGAAAGTAAAATAAATCATCACTTCGGATAATAAAAATATTTTGGCTTTACAGTTCCAGCCCCCCTCATCGATACACCACGTAAGGGCTCTCGGCTCTTCCATCTGCCGGACAAGTTGCGGGATTCCGTTTGGGCATTAGTGGACCTTTTCTCGACCTTCTGTGTGCTCAAATTTCACTGGGCGCAATTTACAGGACTGCGCGAAATTTTACCTATTTCAAGAAGGAAACGTAGCACTAGCCTAATTAAAATTAAGAACATATTTTTACATGAGTAGAATGTAAAGATCCATACCATACGTTAATTTCAGATTTTTACCTGATCGTTGTACGAGATGGAAACTTTTAAACGGAGAGGGTGCCGTTGTGGCAGCTTCCTGTAACACTAATTATCGCGACATCGAGACCTTAAACACCAGATGCCAACTAACTAGCATCAGATTCTAGTCTTTGAAAGACCGCTGCCAAATTTCTGTGTCCATACCATCTGATTCATGCGCTGCTAATCTGTGCCTCAGGCTGCGTTGTTGTTTGTACGCCTGCAGACAGCGACGCAGTGAAACAATCAACTGTATAAATTAAACTGCCAGGCATACCTGTTAACTTCCGTACGATGCGTTTCAAAGTTTAAAAACATTATTATTATTATTATTTTCGATTATTCCCATTTAAGAGAGCGTTTGAACTTGAATTCCTTTATGATGATTGTTTATGTTTTTTCTGAGCCCAAATTTTCTTCATGTGTTCACTGTGTTGTTTCTTTCGCTCCGCTGTCCATTTGCATCCTGGTCTCTTCTGTGTTGTGGTGTCAAATTTATGTTTTTTGATGATGTTCCTGAATTCAGTTCTATTTTCTGCACCGTTTACTGTTGTGTGTGCTTGTCTGAGGTCCTCTTCAACTTCTTTTATCCATTTTGTTTTTCCCCTGTCTGAGTTGATGACTTTAAGAATTCGCTTTGAAATTCTGTTTTCATTCATCCTGTGGATATGTCTGTAGAACTGTAGTCTTCTTTTCCTTATTGTATCCGTAATCATGTCTGTGTATTTATATAATTATGATGTTGGTCTCTCCTTCCAGATTCCTTGCTCTTGTATCGTGCCAAAAGTTTTAGCGAGAATTTTCCTTTCTTGTTCCTCTATTTCTTTGGATTTAGTTTGCCTACCTATTTGTGTTGTTTCAGATGCATACAGTGCCTCCGGAAGTACGACAGTGTTGTAGTGCCTCAATTTTGCATTAATGGATATGGACTTTTTGTTATAATAGTTCCACGTGAGTTTATATGCTTTCTGTAGTTTTTTTTATTCTTTCCTCAGTGGCCTTTAGGTTGATCCCTGATGGCTGGATGATTTCTCCTAGGTACTTAAAATGTGGTACTTACACGATTTTCCCATGGGTTGCCACAATAGGCAATTTGTCTTGTGGCACTCTTTCTATGTACTGGGTTTTCTCATATGAGATTTGCAGGCCAGTTCTTTGTGCAATTTCTCTATGGCGTTAGTGGCTTCTTTTCTATTATTTGTGAGGATTGCAAGGTCATCCGCAAAAGCTAAACACTTCACATTGAATCTATTGTCTTTTATTATTATTATTATTATTTCTTTCTTTTTTTAGACGTTATGTCTGGTCAAAAATGGAAAGTGACGCGGACCTTGGTCAAGCGTGACTTCCTTTTAACTGTACGGTATATGTTATATTGCATCTTTCGGGTAATTGAACATGTATCAATAATTACGGATTTCTGTAGTTGTATATATAAGTTTGGATGTAGCTGTATTGCATTGATGTAGTGGTGGATATTGTGTGGTATGACTCCTGTAGTTGATAGTATAATTGGTATAATGTCAACTTTATCCTGATGCCACATGTCCTTGACTTCCTCAGCCAGTTGGATGTATTTTTCAATTTTTTCTCCTGTTTTCTTCTGTATATATGGTGTATTGGGTATGGATATTTCAATTAGTTGTGTTAATTTCTTCTTTTTATTGGTTAGTATGATGTCAGGTTTGTTACGTAGTGTTGTTTTATCTGGTATAATGGTTCTGTTCCAGTATAATTTGTATTCATCATTCTCCAGTACATTTTGTGGTGCACACTTGTATGTGGGAACGTGTTGTTTTATAAGTTTATGTTGTAAGGCAAGCTGTTGATGTATTATTTTTGCTACATTGTCATGTCTTCTGGGGTATTCTGTATTTGCTAGTATTGTACATCCGCATGTGACGTGATCTATTGTTTCTATTTGTTGTTTGCAAAGTCTGCATTTATCTGTTGTGGTATTGGGATCTTTAATAATATGCTTGCTGTAATATCTGGTGTTTATTGTTTGATCCTGTATTGCAATCATGAATCCTTCCGTCTCACTGTATATATTGCCCTTTCTTAGCCATGTGTTGGATGCGTCTTGATCGATGTGTGGCTGTGTTAGACGATACGGGTGCTTGCCATGTAGTGTTTTCTTTTTCCAATTTACTTTCTTCGTATCTGTTGATGTTATGTGATCTAAACGGTTGTAGAGGTGGTTATGAAATTGTAGTGGTGTAGCCGATGTATTTATATGAGTGATTGCTTTGTGTATTTGATAGTTTCTGCTCGTTCTAGAAAGAATTTTCTTAAATTGTCTACCTGTCCATAATGTAGGTTTTTTATGTCGATAAATCCCCTTCCTCCTTCCTCTCTGCTTAATGTGAATCTTTCTGTTGCTGAATGTATGTGATGTATTCTATATTTGTGGCATTGTGATCGTGTAAGTGTATTGAGTGCTTCTGGGTCTGTGTTACTCCATTTCACTACTCCAAATGAGTAGGTCAGTATTGGTATAGCATAAGTATTTATAGCTTTTGTCTTGTTTCGTGCTGTCAGTTCTGTTTTCAGTATATTTGTTAGTCTTTGTCTATATTTTTCTTTTAGTTCTTCTTTAATATTTGTATTATCTATTCCTATTTTTTGTCTGTATCCTAGATATTTATAGACATCTGTTTTTCCATCGCTTCTATGCAGTCGCTGTGGTTATCCAATCTGTAAACTTCTTGTTTAGTGTGTTTTCCCTTGACTATGCTATTTTTCTTACATTTGTCTGTTCCAAAAGCCATATTTATATCATTGCTGAATACTTCTGTTATCTTTAGTAATTGGTTGAGTTGTTGATTTGTTGCTGCCAGTAGTTTTAGGTCATCCATATATAGCAAATGTGTGATTTTGTGTGGGTATGTTCCAGTAATATTGTATCCATAATTTGTATTATTTAGCATGTTGGATAGTGGGTTCAGAGCAAGGCAGAACCAGAAAGGACTTAATGAGTCTCCTTGGTATATTCCACGCTTAATCTGTATTGGCTGTGATGTGATAGTATTTGAATTTGTTTGGATATTAAGTGTGGTTTTCCAATTTTTCATTACTATGTTTAGGAACTGTATCAATTTAGGATCTACTTTGTATATTTCCAATATTTGTAGTAACCATGAGTGGGGTACACTATCAAAAGCTTTTTGGTAATCAATGTATGCGTAGTGTAGTGACCTTTGTTTAGTTTTAGCTTGATATGTCACCTCTGCATCTATTATCAGTTGCTCTTTACATCCTCGTGCTCCTTTGCAACAGGCTTTTTGTTCTTCATTTATAATTTTGTTCTGTGTTGTATGTGTCATTAATTTCTGTGTAATGACTGAAGTTAATATTTTGTATATTGTTGGTAGGCATGTTATGGGGCGATATTTTGCTGGGTTTGCTGTGTCTACTTGATCTTTTGGTTTCAGATAAGTTATTTCATGTGTAAGTGTATCAGGGAATGTGTAAGTGTATCAGGGAATGTGTACGGGTCTGCAATGTAACTGTTAAATGTGAATGTGTTGAGGTGAACTTCTTTAGCCAGAAATTTGCTATTTTATCTTCTCCAGGGGCTTTCCAATTGTGAGTAGAATTAATTGCTTGGGTGACTTCATGTTGCAAAATTATCACTTCAGGCATTTGTGGTATCATTTTGTACGTGTCTGTTTCTGATTGTATCCACCGTGCATGCCTGTTATGTTGTACCGGGTTTGACCATATGTTGCTCCAGAAGTGTTCCATGTCTGTTATGTTTGGTAGGTTGTCGATTTTAATGTGTGTGTTATTTATTGTCTGATAAAATTTCTTTTGGTTTGTGCTGAATGTTTGGTTTTGTTTCCTTCTATTTTCACTATTTTTGTATCTTCTAAGTCGTTTGGCCAATGCTTGTAATTTCTGCTTCTTTTCATCTAATTGCTCTATCACTTCTTGTTGTGAGATTTTACCTAACAATTTTCGTTTTTTTTTCTGACATTTCATTTCTTATAAATTGTGTTACCTGTCCGATGTCTTTTCTCAGTTTTTCTATTCTGATCTGTAGCCTGTGTTGCCATGCTGGTTTTGTGGGTTTCTTCTGTGTGTTGGTTGGTTCTGATCTCTGCCTAGTGTGTATATTTAGTGTAGTGAGTGCTCCTAAATAAACCAGTAGTTGTAACTCTACCATAGTTGTTTTTTCATTTATTTTGTTGTGTATGATTGTGTTGATAGTTGTTATTGTTGTTTCGACTTGTGGGTTATTTGGTGGTCTATGCAAGAATGGTCTAATGTCTGTATTTGTGTCTTTGTATTCTATATATGTCAGCTGAAATTTTTCTTCTATATCTAACATGTGTGTCACTTCGTGTTCTATTTGTGCTTGTTCTGGTGGCTGTCTTAAGATTTCGTTTTCCTCTGATTGTTTAATTGATGCGTATTGTTCTTTGTTTGTTTGCTCTGGGATGTTTGAGTCCATTACTGTATTTTCTTCTTCTTCTGATTGCACATTATTTTGTTCCAGTATTTGTTGTACTTGTTGATTGATGTTTTCTAATTCTGACTGGGGTATCCTGTTATTTTTGATTATTACACGAATCTGATCAGCTAGTCGTTGTTCTGTTAAAAATTTTTATTCTGGGTATCTGGTAATAAATGTTGTGTATAATTGTGATCTGTATCCAGTTGTGTTGGTTCCTAGGTTTGTTGCTTGGTAATAACAGAACATGAGGTGTCGATTAACTTCATCTGAACATCTCAGAACAACACACGTAAACATTTTTGTTCCACTATTTTGATGTGTTTTACATCCAACCTGTTGTAATGCTGCAAGTCAAAGTGAAATAAGGTGAAAAAAATTGTTGCAAACGCGGAAATAACTGGAAAATTTGCATGCAGATAACTCGGGTGTTCGCGATAATCAGAGGAGGATTCAGTAAGTAAAAATCAAATTTTGTGTTTTTTGAAAAGAACTGTTAATAGGTCTAGAAGCAAACCATAATTGCGAATGTGTTTCATTCCAGATAGCTGACCATGCCTCAATGAGTAAAATGAAGTGGGCACGGTAAAATAATCCTCATTATTTAGTAGTTGCGAAGACTGATATGGAATGACTGAATAGCAGCTAACGACACTGTGACCGCACAAATGAAGAAATTGAGAGATTTAAGTACAACTGATCTCTTAAGCTTAACAACCTATTACCCAGTCACCATTCATAGTAAAGTGCTTCACCCCCAAAACGAAGTAGTGCGCTTGTAGGTGTTCGGATAGAGTAAGTTGGAAGCAAAAACCCATGTCATAAGCATGCAAATGCCGCTCCACTGTGCATTGAATCGCTGCTAATCGATAACCTAGTTTTGACGCGATAGCTTGTCCGCACTCGATTACGGGTTTAAAGGGAATCTCGATTTGTGCACTCATTTTAATGGCATTACGTACCATATTAAGCGTGCTGGTCGCTTAGCTCTTCTTCGCACTTCTAATGAGCAAGCGATGGCAGCTGTCTGTTCATGGACGGCGAATATCATTTGTATCCACGCCGAGCAATTCTGATTTTGGATTCCCGTTGTTTCCGTAAATCAGTCCTGACGATTGCTGAAATGTTTCCTTTTGAATGTCATGGGCGATTTTGGCTGCTTCGTTCGTTTCGAACAAATTCTTCATTTCTTGTAATCTCACTGTCGGTTGTTGGTCACTGGTTATACAGATTGAACTGGAACGGACACAGGACACTACCACAAACGAGCCCGTATTCTGCCGTTGCCACTGAACCTCTCTCTGTTCTTCACCATGACATAGACAATTCTGTTTTGCTGCAGCGATTCAGTGATTTTTACAAGCTGGTAATCTTTTTAAGTATGTCATGCAGATTCGCCATGGGCGACCAGTGGTTCACTGTGTCGTATGCAAAGCTTAGATCAACCAACCCTAGTCATGCTTTTTATTTTTCATGTCCTTCCTCTGTATGTTTCATAAGGAACAAGATTTCGCCAGCTCTAGATCTTCCTGGACTGCAACTGACCAGTTGGCGGATTATCTTGGGTTCTACGATGGCTGCTTAGCGATTCAGTATCTGTCATTCACTCTCTTTGTAGAGGTGAAATGAGAGCGTTTGATCTTGGAGTTACATCTTTCGCTGGATTTTTTGTTTAGGATGAGTTGGTGGGCGTCTTGACTGTGTGTTACTTCAGACGGTTGTTGTGTCTACCGTACGATCACAGTTCAGTCTTTTGGCCAAACTTCAAGGTTTCCGTCCACTTCCTCTGTCTCTTCTCACTCTACATTTCCATTAGTACTCTTCTGCATGAGATAGTCTTCATGAAAAGGGTTCTGCTTATATAGTGTTTACTGTTTGTTCAGAATGCCCTTTATCTGTGAGGCCTGGAATAAAATATTGCCAGTAACCTCGTGGGACATGTCTCTTGGAAGTTTTTTTGGAGAATTTCTACGAAGCTTTTGGAGTTTCCCGGTATCAGGTATTGTGAAGAATGTTCTACCATATTCATGGGTGTGGAATATCTGTGGCGAAGCACATTCTCACTAGTTTTACTCTTATTTCTGCTTCGTCTCGGTGCGTTTCTTGGATGCACAGTGTGCCCTATTTGTGTTTGCAGCGAAGTTCTGATAGTATTTGTTGATTATTTTTTGTGATTTCTTCGACGTATATTCTTCCAATTCTGTAGGTTGGCTCTGACAGGTGCCGTTTCTCAGGCAAAACTACCAAAGAAGGATTATTTACACTTGAGAATGGAAGCAGAATTAAGAAAAGGCAATAAACCATAATAGGATTCGCAGAGCCAGAAAAGCGTACTATTACTTAAAATGGTGCCAGACGCTGAAAATCTTCGTCAGTGTTAGCGACCATTTAGTACACGAGGTGGAGGAACACCATTACTTTCGAAGCAAAACAACGTATAACGGATGAAGCAAGGATGATATGAGAACCAGACTAGAACTTGCTAAGAGAAGCCTACTAGTATCATTTAGCTTGTTGCCCTTTATTTGAGAAAGCAACTTCTGAGAATGTGCATTTGGGTACTGCATTGTGTGGAAGTGAATCGTGGACTGTGAGAGAATGCGTAAAACTAGAGAACTGAACTATCTGAGATGTGTTACAGACAAATGCTGAAAATCAAGTCGACAGATGAAAGCAATGAGGAGATCCTCCACAGAGTCAGGAAGGAAATAAATATATGCAAAACACAGACCAGAAGAAGGAGAGGGTTACAGGAAATGTTCTAGAACATTAGGGAATAACTGCCACGGCGTCATAGTGTGTCCTGGACGGCCAAAACCGGGGGAGGGGGGGAGGGAGAGGGAGAGGGGGGGGGAGAGAGAGAGAGAGAGAGAGAGAGAGAGAGAGAGAGAGACGGGGGGGATAAGGAGGGGGGGGGTGCTACTTGGACACGGAGACCGCCAGAGTACAAAACATAATAGCGGGCTGCATCAAACGAATCGGATGACACCTTTAGCAGCTCGTTGATTTCCGTGCTTGAGTTTCTACGATTAGAGGTACGAAATACATCATCAACTTTATTGGCGGTGAAGTCTGAGGTGTAAACTTGTTTGTTGGTGATTCCAACTGTCAGACGTTTTGCGCACTCGGTTTTTTTTTCATTGCTGTGCCGTCGTAAATATTGTATTTTTCGACATTGATTACTCACTTCCTCTCTTAACCGTGGTGCTTTTCGATAGAAATGGGTTATATGCAATAACAGAATTGCAACCTTTGCATTCTTTCATTCTTTAGTTATTAAGCATAATCAAAACACATCACTACATGCCATATACACTAATAAGACACCAACACTTCGCAACCAACCCTTGAACCTTTTTTTCAATAAAGACTGGGACTATGAGAGAAATGCGGATTTCACGCAATTCTTACCGAAGACGACTGACTTCGACTTCAATTCGGCGCTGTAGAACGTACTAGATTGCATTTAGTGAACTGAAACTCTACTTCAAATACGTCGCAAAGCCTCATGCAACTTAGTCCCGAGTGATAGGTTGTTCGTGGGAGAAGAGAAATTCAGTGGAACATTAATTCTGAAAGGAATCGGCCGTAACCATGTTAAAGGAGCTATCATACCGTTCAGCCGAACTGATGTGGATGTTTGTTGTCTTCAGTCCTGAGACTGGTTTGATGCAGCTCTCCATGCTACTCTATCCTGTGCAAGCTTCTTCATCTCCCAGTACTTACTGCAACCTACATCCTTCTGAATAAGTTATGCTCTGTGCAAAATTCTACCAGACGGCGTTCTCTTTCATTTCTTTCCCCCAATCCATATTCACCCCCACTATGTTTCCTTCTCTTCCTTTTCCTACTCTCGAATTCCAGTCACCCATGACTATTAAATTTTCGTCTCCCTTCACTACATGAATAATTTGTTTTATCTCATCATACATTTCTTCAATTTCTTCATCATCTGCAGAGCTAGCTGGCATATAAACTTGTACTACTGTAGTAGGCATGGGCTTCGTGTCTATCTTGGCCACAATAATGCGTTCACTATGCTGTTTGTAGTAGCTTTCCCGCACTCCTATTTTTTTATTCGTTATTAAACCTACTCCTGCATTACCCCTATTTGATTTTGTATTTATAACCCTGTATTCACCTGACCAAAAGTCTTGTTCCTCCTGCCACCGAACTTCACTAATTCCCACTATATCTAACTTCAACCTATCCATTTCCGTTTTTAAATTTTCTAACCTACCTGGCCGATTAAGGGATCTGACATTCCACACTCCGATCTGTAGAATGCCAGTTTTCTTTCTCCTGATAACGACGTCCTCCTGAGTAGTCCCCGCCCGGAGATCCGAATTGGGGGACTATTTTACCTCCGGAATATTTTACCTAAGAGGACGCCATCATCATCAACCATACAGTAAAGCTGCATGCCCTCGGGAAAAATTACGGCTGTAGTTTCCCCTTGCTTTCAGCCGTTCGCAGTACCAGCATAGCAAGGCCGTTTTGGTTAGTGTTGCAAGGCCAGATCAGTCAATCATCCAGATTGTTGATCCTGCAACTACTGAAAAGGCTGCTGCCCCTCTTCAGGAACGACACGTTTGTCTGGCCTCTCAACAGATACCCCTCCGTTGTGGTTGCACCTACTGTACGGCTATCTGTATCGCTGAGGCACGCAAGCCTCCCAACCAACGGCAAGGTCCATGGTTCATGGCGGTAGGTCCATGGTTCATGGGGGTAGGATGTGGAAAATTTAAATGAAGGTGGTTAGATAGGTATGAGAACATCTCTCTTAGACTATTAGTCGGACGCCACAACGTCTCTTAATTCAGTAAAATCATTTTTCGGTTGCCCCAGTTGACAGATGACTTGTGGAAATAATCGATATTAAGGAACGTGAGTAGTAACAACATGGAGTGTAGTTGTGAATTCTTTAGTCGCTGACAGTCTAGGGAACAACTATACTGGAGATGTTCCAGGCACAATTTGTTCATTACGAAACGATACTAAGAAAGACCAGTCCTGGGAGGATTTTCATCCAAGGCCGTTCGTCGGTTGTATTACTGTATAATCGTCGCTGTGGCGCTTATATCTTTCTCTTCCAATTTTCTCCCACTTACGACAGCTTAATTCTGACACTAAGAATCATGTTGATGACGAGAAGGTTACGCTTTTTGTCAGCAGACAGCGGACTTCTCCTGCGAATTTAAATCTAAGAAATTGTCTCGTATTTCTTTGCCCTGAAAGCTCGATTTATGTCCTCGACGAGGTTCTAAACAGTTTAAAGTACACGACCGCAGAGCCGTGTGTCAAGACCGTCACGTTGCGTGACTGCTAATCGCCTCCCGGGCACGAAAAGCTACGGAGCGTCACGTAGAGTGATCACAAATTGACCGGTATTAAGTGGAAACGGCTCCACCATTGAAAGGTCACTTCAACGATTTCTCAGTGGAAACCGTCTCATGTGTGACTTACGATATCTAAATAAGCGGCCTGTACAGAAACACTGGCGTGTTACATCATTGTGACCATCAAAAAGTGTGACATTTGCAGGATTAGTGACACGGCACGTGATGAACACTGGCGTAGTAGGTGTATAAAAGATAGACTGGTTATCTGTATGTTCTAAACAATTCAGTCCCACAGTCCAGTTAAAGAATGATGTTTGTTAGCGGAATGAAATTAATTCTTCCAATTTTCTGTGTAAAGTGGTAGACGTAAAAATGATTTGTTCACTTCGTTGGACTTAGGTTACAGATCAACAACGCCCAAAGTTGTTTCTTGATGAATTCAGTAGGTAAAAAGTTATATTCGTCTTAATTCTCTTCATGTCGAAGTAGTTATTACTCGATGCCCTGTAATAAAACGGGGTATGATCTCGGTGAAAAAAATTCAAATGGCTCTGAGCACTATGGGACTTAACTTCTGAGGTCATCAGTCCCCTAGAACTTCGAACTACTTAAACCTAACTAACGTAAGGACATCACACACATCCATGCCCAAGGCAGGATTCGAACCTGCGACCGTAGCGGTCGCGCGGTTCCAGACTGTAGCGCCTAGAACCGCTCGGCCACCAGGGGCGGCTATCTCGGTGAGGGAGGTCGAAGTTTGTCACGTTTAAGAACAAAAGTCATATCTCCTCCTGGAATAGATGTTTTAGCGTAATCCATTCATCAAACAGTTAGGTCACTAATTAAGTACTGTTAGCGTAAATAGGCAACCTCGAAATATTCTTGAATGAAACACTTTTCACGGTACTACTTTTATACAGGGTGATCTTTTTTTCCATTGTGTGCAAACTCTAGGGATTGATCGATGCCAGATATTAAAGAACGTGAGTAGTAACAACATGGAGTGTAGTTGTGAATCATATCAGACCGCAGTCTCTGTAACAATGTATGATTGAATAAGTGATCTCTAGCATGGAAATAATGTATTTCCAGACGTAAGTTCATTAGACCTTTTTTTTATGTTTCGTATGCTCTCATCATGCTCAGGGTCTAATACAACACGATTGGTCAGATTGTCTTCTGAATCGCCTATATAGATCAAGAGCAGCAGAAGGCTTATAACGTCTGAAGAAGCTAATTACAAAACACTGAATCATCTACATAAATTAACAACGGGAGACAGCGTATAACGTCACAAGTGGTTCATTACGAAACAAAGTCGCCTGTACCATGCAGCCACAGGTACAATATGTGTTGGAAATGATAGCAGAACCCCCATGGTATGGTGACAGCGAATCGTCAGCATCGATGCAGCCGGAATGTGTGGGCCAGGATGATTGGCGACCGTATTTTGTGACCAGTCTTCCTTCCACGTCGCCTGACAGGCCGGAATTATCGGCGTCTCTTGCCGGTGACTTTGTCTCCCCTGCTGGAAGGAGTGCCGCTGTTGATTCGAAGGGTTATGTGGCTGCTACATGATGGTGCTCCACCCTACTTCGCCATTAACGTTCGAACGTTTGTACTGCACCACCTCAATCGTCATTCACACCAAACGAGATAGGGCACTGGTAAGACCCTAGATCAGAAACTGAGGCAAGGTATTGGACTTGTACGTGAGAGCACTTTCTGACATCCAGACTTCGTTTTTTTGTATTCACAAACACACTGAATGGAAATGCTGGGTTGCTTCCTTTGAAAGAGTACGTCAAATTTCCTCCTCCACCCCAAATTTGTGCTCAGTCTCTGATGGCCTCATTGACCATGGGCCGTTTAATGCAAATCTTGCTTATTTCTGATTCCTTCAGCACGTAGTCTTCAACTACTGCGGGAGGCACTAATGACAGCATGAGGCTTCACAACCGTGAAGCTCTATGAACAGCATCAATTCCAGCACGTGTACTTCCTGCGTGAGATGCTTTTTCATGATTCCAGCCGGTAAGTGTAAAAATGAAATCGGTAGTGAAAATTTAACGTTTAATGGAATAACTTTTTCTGCCGTTTTACGTAAGATTTCTTCCGCAAGGTGAAAAGAGACAGGCGACTTCGTTTCGTAATGAACCACTTGTGACGTTGTACGCTGTCTCCCGTTGTTAATTTATGTAGATGATTCAGTGTTTTGTAATGAGCTTCTTCAGACGTTATAAGCCTTCTGCTGCTCTTGATCTATATAGGCGATTCAGAAGATAATCTGACCAATCGTGTTGTATTAGACCCTGTACCAAGACATTGCCATCGCTTACCGCCTAGTGAGGCCGTTATTTAAGAGGAACACGAATTAGAAAAGGATTGAGATATCTGCGTGGTTCTGCTAGTGCCACTTGATCCTGAAAATAAAAAAAATGAATTTCTCCACATGACTACTTAAAAAAAAAGTTCATTACGGTTCGGTTACATGATTAAAATTTAAAGGTTGTTCGATTCATCTAATGGCTAGCGAATATAATTACGAACAACCTAAAAAGGGACTGTAGCATAGAAAATGTAGGAAAGGCAAAATAACGACTGCATTTTATTGACAGAACACTTAGGAGGTCCAACCAATCTATTAGAGAGACTGCCCACACTACACTTGTCTGTCGTCTTCTGCAGTGTTGTGGTAAATTAGGGAAATCGGAGATCGCACTGAAAAATTCGGGTGTTGACTTTTCCCCAAGTGCTGTTTGAGAGTGGAACGGCACGAAAATAGAAAGTGGTGCCAAGCACTTAGTGTGAATCGCAGAGTAAGCATTTAAATGTAGATGACACAGCACTTCAGTACGAACTGAACAGCTTTGTCGATGGTCGTGCTTGGAGAGAGATTGTCACGTACAAGAGTTTTGTCACTGACGCAATATTTACTCCGACAAGAACGCGCTCGTCACGTTGAAGTGTAGCACCGTCGGTGTTGCGTGCAAACTGCGGGCGGCGCTTTTCAATCTTCTCTGACCTCTTAGTGAATGTAAAAGGCCTCTCACCTGCGCTGATATGCCCTTTCATGGTGTATTTGACAAGTGAACTTGCAGACTTGAATTCAGCAAGAAAAGCACACGCGTTTCTTTAACATATACCACCTCCTCTCAGACGAGCTACCTCCAGAATTCGCATGATAACCAAGGAACAGTGGACATTATCAAGCTGTATCGCAATAAAAATAATTGTACTTGCAGGATGTTTCGACTCCTACAGTAGTACGTGAAAAAGCAACGTGACTGCATCTCTAAGAAGACTTGAGCATAACCATAGTAGGCACGGACACTGCTGCAACTGTTGTGACGTCCATATGTATACTGAAGGAAGTGCAATATGAATACTGAAGTGCAACTCTAATGTTGGTCTTGTCACCGTAACAGAGCATATGATAGAATAAAATACGGTATCGTAATTATTGAACTGAAACACACATGACGTCGTAAACGTCATAGAATGAATTATTATGTATCTAAACGAATTTGGATGCACAACCAGGTACTTACTGAGGGCATGATAATAACATGATAGACAAATAAAATGTTTTGTTGTGAGCAACTTTATAATGCATAAAACGACAAAATTAGCTGATCGTTTATTTCAAAATAATTGAACGGGCTGCGCAAGGAAATGGTTTCCTTTAAGAAATATAAAAATATTGAACTGACGACCACATTACGAGTCAAAATGGATGACTGTAACATCCGTTTTTTGGATAATTGAGGCATGGAGGATATCTTGTTTCTTTCTCGCGCCGCAACTAGTTACGGAACTTCCGGGCAAAGACGAATTGGACATTTTAGTGTCGATGAATTTCAAACGAACTCGATCTGCACCGAATGATGGGATCAGTGTTATGGTACCAAAAAGCTTGTGCTGTGATCACTGTCCGTACCATCTGATGTGAAATCAACTAAATGCTACCACTGCAAACCGTTCGGAAATGTGAACCTAGAGTTTAATGTACATGTCGTAACAGTACTGAAAATTTGTTCGATATTGGGGATTGAATCTGAATGTTCAGCTTTTCTACTGCAGGTGCCTTAACTGTTTAGGGTATCTGAGTACGCCATGATTACTTACCCACACTCCATTCATAGCCAATTACGCAGACAGTTCGCAGACAGGCTACGAGAACTGCTTCAAGGGACATCAATAAGAAAACTGCACAGAACAGGCCGGTTCTCTAAGATCTTTCAGGAAAGGCTCAACTTCTGCAGTTCAGAGCGGAAGAATCGACCAGTTTTAGTGCACGTCGCTTACGCAGTACCACTTTCTACGGAACTGTGGCTAGACACAAGGAAAAGGCAGCAAGTACCATAACTAGATTTCCCGGAAACTTCGCTCAGTGGTAGAGGGGTCAAAATAAGCGAAAACCAGTCTCGGCTTATCCGTAGATAGTCGACCATTTCTGAAGAAAAAAAGACTGTCAAAGTTTTTCGAGGTATTTTCGACGTACTTTATATGCTTTGCCTTTTACCGCGCGTTGTCATCAGACGCAACGGTGACATAGTGGTTAGCGTCACGGCTTCTTCGTTTTGCGCCCTCTATTCGAAACCCGATTTGTACTTTCGATTTTGTTTTTCATTTATATACATATGTCTGTAAAAGATGACTACACGAGTATTTTCTGGTGTATATTCATATGAAGTTATTACTCGTCTTGTTGTTGTTGTTGTTGTTGTTGTTGTTGTTTTCAGTCCTGAGACTGGTTTGATGCAGCTCTCCATGCTACTCTATCTTGTGCAAGCTTCATCATCTCCCAGTACCTACTGCAGCCTACATCCTTCTGAATCTGCTTAGTGTATTCATCTCTTGGTCTCCCTCTACGATTTTTACCCTCCACGCTGCCCTCCAATACTAAATTGGTGATCCCTCGATGTCTCAGAACATGTCCTACCAACCGATCCCTTCTTCTAGTCAAATTGTGCCACAAGCTCCTCTTCTCCCCAATTCTGTTCAATACCTCCTCATTAGTTATGTGATCTACCCATCTAATCTTCAGAATTCTTCTGTAGCATCACATTTCGAAAGAAAGCTTCTATTCTCTTCTTGTATAAACTATTCATCGTCCACGTTTCACTTCCATACATAGCTACACTCCATACAAATACTTTCAGAAACGACTTCCTGACACTTAAATCTATACTCGATGTTAACAAATTTCTCTTCTTCAGAAAAGCTTTCCTTGCTATTGCCAGTCTACATTGTATATCTGATGACTGAATTAAAAAAGATAAAATCATTTGAAATTCCTATAGTGTATCTTGGTTCATAATCAATTGCAAGCGCCAGTTTTTGGAAAAGTGATGCGTTACACATGGTATACCTCGAAATTACTCCCAACGCGTGAAATCTTCGGCAATTTTAACGGCGTTTCGTTCCCGAGTGAGTTTCATACGAAGAAATGTCACTGTGCCATACCTGCTGCTACTGTGTTCAGATTATCTGTTTGCCTACGATCGGTATCATCCAAGGGAATACACTAAATCGCCCTGAAGAGTGAACGTATGAATAAAATATGAGAATGAAATATCAGATATGGGAATTTAAAAAGATTATAACCTCTCAACAAACCACACATACGTATATAATACACTCCTGGAAATGGAAAAAAGAACACATTGACACCGGTGTGTCAGACCCACCATACTTGCTCCGGACACTGCGAGAGGGCTGTACAAGCAATGATCACACGCACGGCACAGCGGACACACCAGGAACCGCGGTGTTGGCCGTCGAATGGCGCTAGCTGCGCAGCATTTGTGCACCGCCGCCGTCAGTGTCAGCCAGTTTGCCGTGGCATACGGAGCTCCATCGCAGTCTTTAACACTGGTAGCATGCCGCGACAGCGTGGACGTGAACCGTATGTGCAGTTGACGGACTTTGAGCGAGGGCGTATAGTGGGCATGCGGGAGGCCGGGTGGACGTGCCGCCGAATTGCTCAACACGTGGGGCGTGAGGTCTCCACAGTACATCGATGTTGTCGCCAGTGGTCGGCGGAAGGTGCACGTGCCCGTCGACCTGGGACCGGACCGCAGCGACGCACGGATGCACGCCAAGACCGTAGGATCCTACGCAGTGCCGTAGGGGACCGCACCGCCACTTCCCAGCAAATTAGGGACACTGTTGCTCCTGGGGTATCGGCGAGGACCATTCGCAACCGTCTCCATGAAGCTGGGCTACGGTCCCGCACACCGTTAGGCCGTCTTCCGCTCACGCCCCAACATCGTGCAGCCCGCCTCCAGTGGTGTCGCGACAGGCGTGAATGGAGGGACGAATGGGGACGTGTCGTCTTCAGCGATGAGAGTCGCTTCTGCCTTGGTGCCAATGATGGTTATATGCGTGTTTGGTGCCGTGCAGGTGAGTGCCACAATCAGGACTGCATACGACCGAGGCACACAGGGCCAACACCCGGCATCATGGTGTGGGGAGCGATCTCCTACACTGGCCGTACACCACTGGTGATCGTCGAGGAGATACTGAATAGTGCACGGTACATCCAAACCGTCATCGAACCCATCGTTCTACCATTCCTAGACCGGCAAGGGAACTTGCTGTTCCAACAGGACAATGCACGTCCGCATGTATCCCGTGCCACCCAACGTGCTCTAGAAGGTGTAAGTCAACTACCCTGGCCAGCAAGATCTCCGGATCTGTCCCCCATTGAGCATGTTTGGGACTTGATGAAGCGTCGTCTCACGCGGTCTGCACGTCCAGCACGAACGCTGGTCCAACTGAGGCGCCAGGTGGAAATGGCATGGCAAGCCGTTCCACAGGACTACATCCAGCATCTCTACGATCGTCTCCATGGGAGAATAGCAGCCTGCATTGCTGCGAAAGGTGGATATACACTGTACTAGTGCCGACATTATGCATGCTCTGTTGCCTGTGTCTATGTGCCTGTGGTTCTGTCAGTGTGATCATGTGATGTATCTGACCCCAGGAATGTGTCAATAAAGTTTCCCCTTCCTGGGACAATGAATTCACGGTGTTCTTATTTCAATTTCCAGGAGTGTATAATAAATTTGTGACACTTATTGTGAAATTCAGTTCTAATTTTGCAATTAATATAACATACTTGTATCATCTAAATTGATAATGAATATTATGCGGACAGGAATAGACAAATGAAAATAACAAAAATAAAGTAAAATAAATAAAAAACGTTAATCGGGTTTCGAAAACTGGGAGCAAAATCAAGAAGCCGCAACGCTGATGATATCGCACGGTAAAAGGCGGCTTATAAAGTACGTCGAAAATACCTCGAAAACTTTGACCGTCGGTTTTTCAGAAACGGTCGAGTATCTGCGGATAAGTTGAGACACGTCTTCGCTTATTTTGACTCGTCTTCCACTGAGCAAAGTTTCTGAGAAACCGGGTGAAGGCACTTGCCATGTTCTTGTAGTGAGAAATATTTACGGAGGATTAGTACTATAGAGGTATCTTGTAACGACACTCACTGCGCACAGTTGTTTGTACAGTTAAAAACACTTCACAGATGCAATATATTACGAGACGAGTAGAGGTGAAGCTTGTTATGTAGTGTATGTGTGAGAACTATAAAATAATTTGACATACGTATGGTACTGGATTTAAAATAAGTCTTTATGTCTATCGAAACGTTCCTATTTATGTAACATGGATTCACGCTCTGTAATTTTATGAAGGTGTATTTCCAAAAAAAATTTCTATCGTGTTAATAATGAGTTAGTTTCTAGCATGTGCCTGAAGATCGTCACATGTTCATCAAAACGGGATTTGGAACGTCTACCTGTTTTAGCAACATAGTAGGCAGGAAAACTGTGTCATGATATATACACCAGTGTAGTTCTGTAGTAGTTTTTTTGGGAAATGTCTTTTTATTTTGTAGATCAATAGATGTTGTAACTTATTCTTAGGTGGAGAATGTAATTGTTGTACTGTTTTATGGCTCCGCGTCTCAATCTTTAAAAACGGGAACCGTTAGAGGCTCGCTTTGTTGTCTGTCTGTCCGACTGTTAACAACCCTTTTTCTCAGGAAGGAGTAGACCTACCAAATTCAAATTTATGATAAATTTCAAGGTCTGTGGTCCCTTGCCGGTGTAAAAATTCTAAGCTTCTAAATCAGCGCAATCAAAAGATACCGCCATTTATATCACATGTTTTGCTACTCGAAAACTCTCATCAAAACTTATAGGGTACTTCACGTTGACCTAGAATCATGAAATGTGACAAGAAGCAAGGTTTCTCAGTACAAGTAAAGGAAGTTATTAGAAATTCTTAATTTTAATTATATCATACGAAACAATATTTCTTCTGTTATTTGTTATCCGACTTCAAACTTGAAATTAAAATATTCTCGAAACTCTTGGAGTCCCTGGAACCGATATCTTGGCAGTATCAGTGTCGATAACAGCCGAAAATCATTAATATTCTCGATTTCCGGAATGGATAAACTGTCTATGTACACAATTAAATTTGGACGGAACGTACTCGCAAATGGACATTTTAAAAAAAAAGACTGGTTAGTATTTTTTTGTGGATTAGGCCTATATTTCGTTGAAATCAGTGCAGCTGTGCATATTTCCACGGCAGAATTTTTATTGGAGTGCAATCACTCAGACGCCCTAAAAGTAAGGCACACTGCCGCCCAAGCTCCATTCTGCTTGTTTCCATCCGGACTGACAACTGTCGGCAGACGACGCCGATGTGAACTCGGTTTGTTCGTGGCACTCGACGCCTCCCACCCAGTCATATATTTTCCGTCCATTACTTTCAGCAGAACCTCGTATTGTCTATCGCATAAATACGTCACTATTTTATTTTGCGTGCCTGACTACGCCCGCACGTCTGCCGAGAACCGACATCATCAGCTATGCTGTAAGAAGTCAGCACAACCACCCCCTTCGTCATCTTGAGTGCCTTCCTTTGAGTTCAGTACGCCCCCCCTCTCCCTCTCTCCCTCTCTCCCTCTCTCCCTCTCTCCCTCTCTCCCTCTCTCCCTCTCTCCCTCTCTCCCTCTCTCCCTCTCTCCCTCTCTCCCTCTCTCCCTCTCTCCCTCTCTCCCTCTCTCCCTCTCTCCCTCTCTCCCTCTCTCCCTCTCTCCCTCTCTCCCTCTCTCCCTCTCTCCCTCTCTCCCTCTCTCCCTCTCTCCCTCTCTCCCTCTCTCCCTCTCTCCCTCTCTCCCTCTCTCCCTCTCTCCCTCTACATCCATACTCCGCAAGCCACCTGACGGTGTGTGGCGGAGGGTACCTTGAGTACCTCTATCGGTTCTCCCTTCTATTCCAGTCTCGTATTGTTCGTGGAAAGAAGGATTGTCGGTATGCCTCTGTGTGGGCTCTAATCTCTCTGATTTTGTCCTCATGGTCTCTTCGCGAGATATACGTAGGAGGGAGCAATATACTGCTTGACTCTTCGGTGAAGGTATGTTCTCGAAACTTCAACAAAAGCCCGTACCGAGCTACTGAGCGTCTCTCCTGCAGAGTCTTCCACTGGAGTTTATGTATCATCTCCGTAACGCTTTCGCGATTACTAAATGATCCTGTAACGAAGCGCGCTGCTCTCCGTTGGATCTTCTCTATCTCTTCTATCAACCCTATCTGGTACGGATCCCACACTGCTGAGCAGTATTCAAGCAGTGGGCGAACAAGCGTACTGTAACCTATTTCCTTTGTTTTCGGATTGCATTTCCTTAGGATTCTTCCAATGAATCTCAGTCTGGCATCTGCTTTACCGACGATCAACATTATATGATCATTCCATTTTAAATCACTCCTAATGCGTACTCCCAGATAATTTATGGTATTAACTGCTTCCAGTTGCTGACCTGCTATTTTGTAGCTAAATGATATGGGATCTATCTTTCTATGTATTCGCAGCACATAACACTTGTCTACATTGAGATTCAATTGCCATTCCCTGCACCATGCGTCAATTCGCTGCAGATCCTCCTGCATTTCAGTACATTTTTCCATTTTTACAACCTCTCGATACACCACAGCATCATCTGCAAAAAGCCTCAGTGAATTTCCGATGTCATCCACCAGGTCATTTATGTACATTGTGAATAGCAACGGTCCTATGACACTCCCCTGCGGCACACCCGAAATCACTCTTACTTCGGAAGACTTCTCTCCATTGAGAATGACATGCTGCGTCCTGTTATCTAGGAACTCCTCAATCCAATCACACAATTGGTCTGATAGTCCATATGCTCTTACTTTCTTCATTAAACGACTGTGGGGAACTGTATCGAACGCCTTGCGGAAGTCAAGAAACACGGCATCTACCTGTGAACCCGTGTCTATGGCCCTCTGAGTCTCGTGGACGAATAGCGCGAACTGGGTTTCACATAACCGTCTTTTTCGAAACCCATGCTGATTCCTACAGAGTAGATTTCTAGTCTCCAGAAAATTCATTATACTCGAACACAATACGTGTTCCAAAATTCTACAACTGATCGACGTTAGAGATATAGGTCTATAGTTCTGCACATCTGTTCGACGTCCCTACTTGAAAACGGGGATGACCTGTGCCCTTTTCCAATCCTTTGGAACGCTACGCTCTTCTAGAGACCTACGGTACACCGCTGCAAGAAGGGGGGGCAAGTTCCTTCGCGTACTCTGTGTAAAATTGAACTGGTATCCCATCAGGTCCAGAGGCCTTTCCTCTTTTGAGCGATTTTAATTGTTTCTCTATCCCTCTGTCGTCTATTTCTATATCTACCATTTTGTCATCTGTGCGACAATCTAGAGAAGGAACTACAGTGCAATCTTCCTCTGTGAAACAACTTTGGAAAAAGACATTTAGTATTTCGGCCTTTAGTCTGTCATCCCCTGTTTCAGTACCATTTTGGTCACAGAGTGTCTGGACATTTTGTTTTGATCCACCTACCGCTTTGACATAAGACCAGAATTTCTTAGGATTTTCTGCCAAGTCAGTACATAGAACGTTACTTTCGAATTCATTGAACGCCTCTCGCATAGCCCTCCTCACACTACATTTCGCTTCGCGTAATTTTTGTTTGTCTGCAAGGCCTTGGCTATGTTTATGTTTGCTGTGAAGTTCCCTTTGTTTCCGCAGCAGTTTTCTAACTCTGTTGTTGTACCACGGTGGCTCTTTTCCATCTCTTACGAACTTGCTTGGCACATACTCATCTAACGCATTAAGTACGACGGTTTTGAACTTTGTCCACTGATCCTCAACACTATCTGTACTTGAGACAAAACTTTTGTGTTGAGCCAACAGGTACTCTGAAATCTGCTTTTTGTCACTTTTTCTAAACAGAAAAATCTTCCTACCCTTTTTAATATTCCTATTTACGGCTGAAATCATCGATGCTGTAACCGCTTTACAGCTCTCTCTCGCTCTCTCTAGTATGACAAGAGTTCCTCATGCAGTCTCTCCCAAGCACAGTAGATTGTTGGTTTTGTTTAAATACTTTTGTTTATGACGATTCTATTGACTACTGATTACTTTGTTATCAGTGTACCACGTGTTTCTCTGTATTGTGAAAACATCAGTGAAAACTGCTCCTGGCTAATGTTCTTGACTTTTCATTATCAGAACGTATATTGTTGTGAGTCTTCAACCAATTTTTAAATCAGAGTTGGAAACCCCGTCCACCTTCTTTCTCTTTTAATTAAATCAGGGACTCCCTGTAAGTAGGAACGAAATCAGTGGCTTCCACGGTTGAGGCTGAACAGGAAGCTAATTTAAATCCGAGCAGCTTGTTAATTTTACTTGTTATGTAGACACAAACAAGCTCTTTACAAACTGCCACCTGGGGCGTGACGCTACCGGTGTGGCGGGGAGAGTGGTGGGGCGGAGATAGGGGGCGAGGACTGCAGCTACACTCATGTTCACAGTTAAGAAGTTAAGGTATGTTAGAGATTCACAAAAATAAACTATGCAGAGTTATCTGCTACAGGGCGCATAGAAATACGTACCACTCGTGGTTAGTCAGCCCAGTGAAACAAATTCAGTTTAATTCATATTAGTGAAACTGCTACAGTCTGTGTGTCGAAACGTCTCTTGTTCATTGGTTCTTACTGCATGGTAATCCATGTTTGGTAGCACTAAGTATTCGAGACTTCGGGAGTAGGATTGTTTAATGAAAAAATTTGGATGGCATAATGTAAGGTCGCTTGGTTGTCTGATTCGGGTCCTGGCAAAGTCATCGTGAGGGGGGTTAGGAGTTGAATGTCAGCCATAGTGTCATTTAACGATTATGCCGAAGCTTCCGGGAAGGAAACAATCAGCATCAGAGCATACAAAGTTGACGACATGTCAGAACCCACTGCTAGAATCGTTTTGTTGTTCAAAGTGTCCCAAAAGCTCCCAGCAGCACAGCACCGGCCATATAATTTCGAATAAAATAACCTTTGAAACTTCCTGGCAGATTAAAACTGTGTGCCCGACCGAGACTCGAACTCGGGACCTTTGCATTTCGCGGGCAAGTGCTGTACCATCTGAGCTACCGAAGCACGACTCACGCCCGATGTCACAGCTTTACTTCTGCCAACCTTTGGTTGACAGATTGCAGTTGCGAAGTACGGTGGTGCCAACTTGACATAACTTGCGATGTGCATTATGTACAGGCAATGCAGCGAGCACATGATGCACGAGGGAAAAAAAAAAAAAAAAAAAAAAAAACTGATTGACTGTCGGCTGGGCCGTACCACTCCACCCGCTGAAACGTCAATCACGAAAGTTATTTTAGTCAGCGAATACCGCAGAAGCCACTGGTTACAAATCTCTTGTTACGCTGTATACACATACTTCCTGAGGCTGCTGCTCGTGCTCAACGGTCTACCAAATACAATTCCGCTCATGAACGCACCGCGTGGCTCGATGAATGTGTGTTGTCTACGGTGATTCGAGCCAGGGACAATGGGGTTGTGCTCTGTTTGCTGATGAGTCCCGATTTAGTGATTCTCGCGTACCGTTCATTAGGTGCGCCTCTGGGACAGGTTCCAACTGTGCCATTATTATGGAAAGCTTCTGTAAAAGTACCACTGTTCTCGTCTGGAGCGGCGTAATGTTAGGAGGATGTGTACCATGGCATTTGTTCACCACGGCACCGCTACCTAGTTGCAGTCTGTTGAGACGGATTTCCTGTAAACTTATATGCACTGTTTTCTGTTCGTACGTATGCACAAGTGTCCCACAACACACGGATGAGGTACCTGTAACATCAGCGCAAGCCCCATCGCAATTGACCAGCTCACTCGCCGACCTTAAATTGAATTAAATAATGATCGTACGCTCGAGAGTGTGCACCTTAACTCTGCTACATTGGACTACTGCCAAGATTTAAAGAGACTCATGACGAGCAAGCCGTTCCGGACGGACTGGTCGATATTATGGGGAGCTGTTTTTCATCCTGTATTACTATTTCGAAAGAGGTCTGTATCCCATCGGCGGATCGGCGCCTAACTCGGTAAATGACAGACACGGCTCTTGATTGGTTTTGCAGAATGTCTTGTATCATTGTGGCATATGTCACAAAAATTATTTATTGAATATATTATCGCTGCTGTCATGTTTACGTGGTTTTCGAAGATCCTTTGATATGTAGTATGTAGAGCATGTAACACTAAAATCGCTGTAGTTTCGATGTGTGAAGCTGTGAGTCGTGTGATAGTCTAACAGCAGAGGTTTGCGTCAAAAGTATACATCACGCTAGCGTTGGCTGTGTGGTGTATAATACTTGCCCTGTTACTTTTTAAATTAGTTATTTGCATAATCCATGGATCATATGTGCAATCTTTCGCTGTGATCTGGAACACGTCGGTTTTATAATTATAGCATACAGTGATTCATACTTACTGTTTGCTCTGTGATTTTCTTCGCGCGCGGTCACACACGTTATAGAGTGGACAAAACGTGTTACTCTAATTGCATTCTTCTATGAAATAAACACACAGTTTTCCTGAATAACGATTTACCCAAGAATATGAAAAGTGTGTAAAATTTTTGACATTTTCATCTCCAGAATCAGATATTCTCCCTAATGCAAAAGTTGCAGCGCTTCTTAGACGTTTAAGATAATCAGTAACATGAGAGTTCCAAATCAGGCTTTTATCAGCATAAACATCAATTTATTCAGAATATTTTCCCAGTAAGATAAACAGTCTAGTTGCAAATGACAGCAGAAGCTTTATGCGTTTCGCTTTTTTTGAGGCATCTTCAGAATTTTGGCGTGGAAAAAAATGAACTCAGGGGCATGGTCCTGTTTAGCATGAGAAAGTAATAAAAATGGTTAAATATTGTATAAAATGGCAGAATTTGGGGGACTAGTGTTTGGGAATTGCAAGTAACGTATTAGTCATAAAGAGGAAAAGTTTTGGTATGTACCTAGAATACAAAAAAAATTAAACTTAACAACGAAGTTGGCCAAAACTAACAAAGAAAGCTAAATTCGTAGTGGAATCTTACAAAGCTTGGCTGCATGCCTCCGCCGAAGGTACGGATCGTCTTTGGTACGGTCCCACTATGAATTTAGCTTTCGTTGATAGTATTGGCCAACATTAAAAAAGCTTGTGCTTTCGAGGTGCGATATCAAAATTTTGGCTGATTGTGATTAACGCGTCACCCACAATTCCCAAACGTAAGTTTCCCTTCATTCAAAATATATAAATTTTTACCACTTCTCATGCTAGATAAGACCATATCCCTAATCTGTTTATTTTTTCCCGTTTAGAAATTCTAAGGACACATCAAAAAAGATGAAACGCGTAAATAAAGCTTCTGCTGTCATTTGCAACCTAGACTGTTTTTCTTACCGAAAAAATGTAACAAAGATTGCTGCACGGATAGGGACCATCGAATATTGCGGAGGGTGCTTGTAACAAAACAGCATGAAATCAGCTGAAGGAATTACTCGTGAGTTCCAGAGTGCCACCAGAAGATCAGCTAGTACAGAACTGTGCGTAGGGAGTGAAAAGTATGTGGTTCAGTGGTTGAGTTGCTACTGTGAAGCCACACATTTCTGTTGTCAGTGCAAAGTGACGCTTGAGATAGTACAAAGAGCGACGCCATTGGACAGTGGGTTACTGTGAAGGAGTTATTTGGAGCGATGAATCACGCTATACCATCTGTCAAGTAATGCTTTGGGTTCGACGAATGCCTAGAGAACGGTACCTGCCATAATCTGAAGTACAGAGGAGGTGGAGTTACGGTATGGGAGTGTTTTTCATGATTAGGGTGTGGTCTCATTATTGGGCTTAAGAAAACGCTAAATGCGGAGGGATATGTACATATTTAGCATTGCGTACAGCACTACTGGTCATTAAAATCGCTACACCACGAAAATGACGTGCTACAGACGCGAAATTTAATCGACAGGAAGAAGATGCTGTGATATGCAAATGACTAGCTTTTCAAAGCTACTACATGCGAAACCCTACATTTCAGCAGGATAATCCACGACTGCATGTCGCAGGTCCTGTACGGGCCTTTCTGGATACAGAAAATATTCGACTGCTGCCCTGGCCAGCACATTCTCCAGATCTCTCACCAATTAAAAACGTCTGGTCAATGGTGGTCGAGCAACTGGCTCGTCACAATCACTACTCTTGATGAACTGTGGTATGGTGTTGAAGCTGGATGGGCAGCTGTACCTGTACACGCCATCCAAGCTCTGTTTGACTCAATGCCCAGGCGTATCAAGGATGTTATTACGGTCAGAGGTAGTTGTTCTGGGTACTGATTTCTCAGGATCTATGCACCCAAATTGCGTGAAAATGTAATCACATGTCAGTTCTAGTGTAATATATTTGTCCAATGAATACCCGTTTATCATCTGCATTTCTTCTTGGTGTAGCAATTTTAATGGCCAGTAGTGTAGGTACAGTAAAGGAATAGTTAAGAGATGAAGATGGTATCAGCATGACAGTGGACTGTGTCGATAAATCAGCATATGAAACGCTATAGTTAGTGGACTGTAACATTCCTGAAATGGCCTGGCCTGCCGAGAATCCGGACCTGAACCCAATGGAATAGCTTTGGGATAAGTTAGAACATAGACTTCGCTCTACACCCCTTCGTCCAAAACCACTGCCGTCTCTGGTTTCGTCTCTAGTGGAAGAATGGACTGCCGTTCATCCAGAGACATTCTTACACCTTACTGAAAGTGTCGCGTGCAGAGATCGAGCTGTTGTAAAGGCGAAGTGTGGGTACCCAGTTTTAATATCCACTAATAGGTGTTCGGATAGCTTTGATCAGATGTTGTAGGACTCCGCGTTAGGGGGATTATGTGAAGTATCGCGTAGCGTTTCGTACACATTTATCGAGTGAGGTTTCACACGAATACATCCGTTAGCGAGAACTCCGGTGAAGGGAAGTCGGCTCCCAGAAAACAGACCCAGAGCTTTTTCCGTTCGCTTGTATTGAGAAAGAGGAGCCACGCCGTGTCGGCGCTCTGCGCGCCTCGGTCAGCTCGGCTGCCAAGTAACGGGCCTGCCTCCGCGCCTTCCGCGTCCGCCTTCTCCAAAACGTTTCGCCCTGCTGCGCGTGTCCGGCCGCCTGCAAGGTCCAGCCGAACACACTTGCCGTTCTCTCTCTCTGTACTTGCTGAAAGGAGCCAATACGTAATGTTTGATCAATCTCAGTTACCAATTTCCGGGAGAGAGCAAGGCGAGGAGGGCCGTGGACTACAGAAAAGAATTATTTTTTTTCATCAGAAGCTGTGCAAGATGTGAAAACCAACACAGTTGTGTAAGAGGTTGTCAAAGTTCAGCATTTGTTAGCAAAGGGCGTGTAAACAAGTTGTGCTTGCTGGGAAGGAATAGGCACTTCCCACAAGGTAACTTAGGACAAGCAATATGCTGAAAAGACAAGGTGGTATCCAAAAGATTCCGAAATTTCAAGTTCGTGCGCTGGTGTTTAGGAGTTCGCTGAAATACTGCTATGAGTCTACACGCATCCTGCTTGGATCATTGTGACGTGTCTGCAAACTGAGTGGCTTGGTTTGTTGTTAGTGAGCATGTACGGACGTACTGTAACACCTACAGCGCCTCTCGGTGTTGAAAAAACAAAAATAGCTCCCAAATTAGCTCCCATGTCCTTAGAATATCAATTCACAGAATGACAAAGTCCCTCCACAAGAAGTAATTACGAAAAATAAATATAAAACAAATAGAGGGAAATATCTCGTATACAAAGCAAACGAAAAGGAAAATTTAATTATAAATATTAGAAACATGGGAAGGGGGAAAACAGTAGAAAATATTAAAATATTAGTTATTCCAATACGAAAGAAAATCAATATTATAGTCATAGAACGTAGGTCTGTGACACCAAAGATAGTGTTTATTAAAGTATAAATAGCCATACTTTGTAATTACGATACTCCAGTCTCTAGTCTGTTCTAGTTCGGAAGTTATTTAGGACGTAAAGCTTTAGAGAACAACAATTGGGACTTTATTAAACGGGGATCAAGAATAGATCGTGACGAGATTGTTTTTGAGGATTGTCAATTCAAGACTTTAATCTGGACATTTATCAGATTAGATAAACGGGAAGGTAAATAGTAATATCTTTGGCTTTAATGTCAATTCGTGTGCATATTTAAACGCTTTACTGAATTGAGAATTTTAACCGGATTCAGACTTTGAATTGTGATAGTGGGAAACTTTAACTTCACGCGACTAGTGATCATAGTTAATGAGATTTTGCGGATATGAGAAATAACTTATTTACCGAAAGTGACAGGATATTATCTTAACATCTCTGATGCTAGCGGGAATCCTACTTAGACATCTAATTAAAGAACTTCTTTGAATGAGATCGTATGAGTGAACCTACTTATTAATAATTCTTGTCAATAAACTGACGTTAATTTGAAACATAATACAAGTCTTGAACTTAAATTTAACTTAGATTAATAAACGTTAAGGTTACGTGATCTATGCCAAGAACAAACTAGCGATTCTTAACTAAAACAATTGAACGAAAGGTCGTCTGTAAACATTGGTAGTAAAGCTACTAAAGATTTTATCTCTAAGAGTTGGGAAGACTATACGTGTAGTGACCCACGTTTAACATTGGGTTTTAAAAGTAATCAATCTGATACATAGCCGGGACAATATTAAATAAAAGTAAAACCCTTCAATGACAGTCAATGTATAAAAAATAAACTCAAACTTTCACCTATTAGACGAAAAAGCGAAAACAGAAAAAGGGCTGCTACAGTACGTATGTGTATAGAAATTTGGATTGTCGTTTTTCCACGAGTTCACGATTTTTCGAGGCCGATCTGAAAGAGGCGCGCGCGCGGGCAAGTGTGTGTGTGTGTGTGAGAGAGAGAGAGAGAGAGAGAGAGAGAGAGAGAGCGCATGCGCATGCGCATGCGTGCGTGCGTCTGTTAAAGTTTTTAAACTCAAGAAAAATGTAAACATATTCCATAACATGTATTGTATATATGAGAGTGATGTTGGTGAAGTATGTATCACGAAAGCTTAAAGACAGAATTAACATCGAGAGTTCCTCACCTTGACCAAAAAAAGCTCGACAAAACTAGAGTAAAATTAACACTTTCAGGGTGCATCTCCAAAGTTGGTGGAAACACTGAGGTCGATATATTCGCTTCCAGGGGAATTAATTTAGAGGAGCTGGTGCAGAATAAGACCTAGGCAAGAAATAATAATTAATGTATACTCCTGGAAATTGAAATAAGAACACCGTGAATTCATTGTCCCAGGAAGGGGAAACTTTATTGACACATTCCTGGGGTCAGATACATCACATTATCACACTGACAGAACCACAGGCACATAGACACAGGCAACAGAGCATGCACAATGTCGGCACTAGTACAGTGTATATCCACCTTTCGCAGCAATGCAGGCTGCTATTCTCCCATGGAGACGATCGTAGAGATGCTGGATGTAGTCCTGTGGAACGGCTTGCCATGCCATTTCCACCTGGCGCCTCAGTTGGACCAGCGTTCGTGCTGGACGTGCAGACCGCGTGAGACGACGCTTCATCCAGTCCCAAACATGCTCAATGGGGGACAGATCCGGAGATCTTGCTGGCCAGGGTAGTTGACTTACACCTTCTAGAGCACGTTGGGTGGCACGGGATACATGCGGACGTGCATTGTCCTGTTGGAACAGCAAGTTCCCTTGCCGGTCTAGGAATGGTAGAACGATGGGTTCGATGACGGTTTTGATGTACCGTGCACTATTCAGTGTCCCCTCGACGATCACCAGTGGTGTACGGCCAGTGTAGGAGATCGCTCCCCACACCATGATGCCGGGTGTTGGCCCTGTGTGCCTCGGTCGTATGCAGTCCTGATTGTGGCGCTCACCTGCACGGCGCCAAACACGCATACGACCATCATTGGCACCAAGGCAGAAGCGACTCTCATCGCTGAAGACGACACGTCCCCATTCGTCCCTCCATTCACGCCTGTCGCGACACCACTGGAGGCGGGCTGCACGATGTTGGGGCGTGAGCGGAAGACGGCCTAACGGTGTGCGGGACCGTAGCCCAGCTTCATGGAGACGGTTGCGAATGGTCCTCGCCGATACCCCAGGAGCAACAGTGTCCCTAATTTGCTGGGAAGTGGCGGTGCGGTCCCCTACGGCACTGCGTAGGATCCTACGGTCTTGGCGTGCATCCGTGCGTCGCTGCGGTCCGGTCCCAGGTCGACGGGCACGTGCACCTTCCGCCGACCACTGGCGACAACATCGATGTACTGTGGAGACCTCACGCCCCACGTGTTGAGCAATTCGGCGGCACGTCCACCCGGCCTCCCGCATGCCCACTATACGCCCTCGCTCAAAGTCCGTCAACTGCACATACGGTTCACGTCCACGCTGTCGCGGCATGCTACCAGTGTTAAAGACTGCGATGGAGCTCCGTATGCCACGGCAAACTGGCTGACACTGACGGCGGCGGTGCACAAATGCTGCGCAGCTAGCGCCATTCGACGGCCAACACCGCGGTTCCTGGTGTGTCCGCTGTGCCGTACGTGTGATCATTGCTTGTACAGCCCTCTCGCAGTGTCTGGAGCAAGTATGGTGGGTCTGACACACCGGTGTCAATGTGTTCTTTTTTCCATTTCCAGGAGTGTATTTAGGGAAATTGTTGATACCACCTATTCTGGAGGTAGCTTTTTAGGGAATAGCTACATCATGCATGCCCGGGATGACACAAAGGAATATTGTACGTCTGCTTTCGCGTGCAGCATATCTTGTGTCATTTGATGCTTAACCGTCACGTGGATACCTGAACGTCCTCAAGAGTGGAGTTTGTTCCACAAATTGTTGAGTACTTAGAGGAGGATTCTTCTCATCGTACGCCTTAAATCGTCAACTGATGGTACTTTTATTTCGACATCTGATTTGGTGGTCTTTCGTTGCAGTAAACAGTTGTCTCAGACGTACTCGTTGCCTGGTCTCCAGCTTTCGTGATTGTACGGACGGCGAACACACCTAAGACAACTGTTCTTTGAACCTAAAGATTACCGGTGCTGTGATACCTGGTTATACTCGCTTAAGCTTTCAGTCAGTACCGATCTTCAGGGACAACACACGTCGCAGAATCGTCGCAGCATGATTGCCTAGGAAAAATATGACATAATCGGGCATTAACATTGCTATATACAGGGTTATTACAAATGATTGAAGCGATTTCACAGCTCTACAATAACTTTATTATTTGAGATATTTTCACAATGCTTTGCACACACATACAAAAACTCAAAAAGTTGTTTTAGGCATTCACAAATGTTCGATATGTGCCCCTTTAGTGATTCGGCAGACATCAAGCGATAATCAAGTTCCTCCCACACTCGGCGCAGCACGTCCGCATCAATGAGTTCGAAAGCATCGTTGATGCCAGCTCGCAGTTCTGGCACGTTTCTTGGTAGAGGAGGTTTAAACACTGAATCTTTCACATAACCCCACAGAAAGAAATCGCATGGGGTTATGTCGGGAGAGCGTGGAGGCCATGACATGAATTGCTGATCATGATCTCCACCACGACCGATCCATCGGTTTTCCAATCTTCTGTTTAAGAAATGCCGAACATCATGATGGAAGTGCGGTGGAGCACCATCCTGTTGAAAGATGAAGTCGGCGCTGTCGGTCTCCAGTTGTGGCATGAGCCAGTTTTCCAGCATGTCCAGATACACGTGTCCTGTAACGTTTTTTGCGCAGAAGAAAAAGGGGCCGTAAACTTTAAACCGTGAGATTGCACAAAACACGTTAACTTTTGGTGAGTTGCGAATTTGCTGCACGAATGCGTGACGATTCTCTACCGCCCAGATTCGCACGTTTGTCTGTTCACTTCACCATTAAGAAAAAATGTTGCTTCATCACTGAAAACAAGTTTCGCACTGAACGCATCCTCTTCCATGAGCTGTTGCAACCGCGCCGAAAATTCAAAGCGTTTGACTTTGCATCGGGTGTCAGGGCTTGTAGCAATTGTAAACGGTAAGGCTTCTGCTTTAGCCTTTTCCGTAAGATTTTCCAAACCGTCGGCTGTGGTACGTTTAGCTCCCTGCTTGCTTTATTCGTCGACTTCCACGGGCTACGCATGAAACTTGCCCGCACGCGTTCAACCGTTTCTTCGCTCACTGCAGGCCGACCCGTTGATTTCCCCTTACAGAGGCATCCAGAAGCTTTAAACTGCGCATACCATCACCGAATGGAGTTAGCAGTTGGTGGATCTTTGTTGAACTTCGTTCTGAAGTGTCGATGCACTGTTATGACTGACTGATGTGAGTGCATTTCGAGCACGACATACGCTTTCTCGGCTCCTGTCGCCATTTTGTCTCACTGCGCTCTCGAGCGCTCTGGTGGCAGAAACCTGAAGTGCAGCTTCAGCCGAACAAAACTTTTGAGTTTTTCTACGTGTCTGTAGTGTGTCGTGACCATATGTCAATGAATGGAGCTACAGTGAATTTATGAAATCGCTTCAATCATTTGTAATAGCCCTGTATTTATTTAACTGTCTCAAAGCCGTATGTGCGTTAAGGAAAAACTGAAGTCTATTGCCGACCTCCGTGGCTGAGCGGTTCTAGGCGCTTCAGTCCGGAACTGCGCTGCTGCTACGGTCGCAGGTTCGAATCCTGCCTCGGGCATGAATGTGTGTGATGTCCTTAGGTTTAAGTAGTTCTAAGTCTAGGGGACTGGTGACCTCAGCCACTTGAACCATTTTTTGAAGTCTATTGACTTGGCCTCGTAGCATAGAAGGTGAACAGTGGCTGGAAAAAGTGCTTTGAAACGATGCTTCTTGTTCATACGTGTTTCATATTGAAAATTTGTCCGAATATATGTGTCACTGCCTGCGTGTGCGCCTTTGGCAAAGCTCCGTTGATCGCCTGGACCGCATTTTCTGTCGCCGTTCTCCGCGACCTGTTGCCAGTTGACATCTGACCTCGCATTGTTACTGGGGCGCGAAGACTGAACAACGCGTTAACTCCCTGGGCTATTGCGCCATACTTCCTACACAAGGAAAATTCTCGCTCGCAACAGCAACAAGTGGCTCCCGCGCTAACGGGGATGTGATCAACGCAGCGTTGCAGATCTATGAATGAATGTGCCCTTCTGTTAGGTACTCGCCATTTCTCTTTTTCAGTGGAAATGTTTTAGTTAGACTTTGGGTATGGTACATTTTTAATATTTTGGAAGACGAATGGCGACTTGTAAGGAGCCATAAAAATTTTTCGGATCCGATCATGTTAAAAACCGGCGAATATTGACTTTTAAATCGTTTTCTTGAAAGAAAAAGAAAACCGAATCAAGATTTCACCGCCGCGAAAAGCGTCATTGTTTTAATGACAACCACCCCAACTCGTTTCTATATCCGTGACGTTTCCTCTCCTGTTTCTCGAGAATACAAAACAAGCTGCTGTTCTCCGAACTTTTTCGATGTCTCCGTCAATTCAGTATGTTAAAGATCCCATAATGCTCAGTAACACTCCAGAAGAGGACGGACAACCGTAGTACAGGCAGTGTCTTCAGTGTATCTGTTCCACTTACCAAGTGTCGTGCCAGTAAACTGTAGCCTTTGTGTTACCTTCCTCACAACAATATGTGTGCGATGATTACCCAAGAGGGCACTAAGATTCTGTCGTTGTTGCAGCCACTCACTTTCAGCCTTGAAGTGACGAACTGCAGACAGACGAGGAACAATGTCCATTGCTTTCTTTATTGTTTTGCTTCGTGGGGGATTTTCAGCCGACGCACACATTGTTAGCGGGCGGCGCTGTGCGAAGTTCTGCAAAAATCGTGCTTTTCGTCAACAGCTCTGCATGACGCATAACAGTTGTCATGTGAAAGTCTTCGTATGCAGCCTCTTGCATTACTCGTGATAAATTAGCCACCTTCGTTATTTTTGCGCCTAGCTACCCTCTGAAACTATTCCACTTTATTAGGAGCTTCAATGCTATTTGCGGGGGAAACTTACTCGCTAAAAATTGATTTCGGTTGTGGTGTTCTTGTTATGGGAAAGTGTCCCCAGCTTGATTTACTCGAAAATAGCTGGTCTATATTAATTTTCCCCGATAACTGCTCCAGTGATTGTTTAGGTTAAGAGTAATATAATGGGAAGGCACAGACAAATCGCGTCTGATTAAATGTCATTGTCAAGAAGTGTGTGTGTGTCTTCTGATACTATGGTACTGAAGGCAATACTGCGTAGTAAATTTTTCGACCTTCAGAGACTAGGAAGAATTAATGACTTAATTTCATCATCGCAGAAGCGAGTCGTTGTATGGGCTCAACACCAATGTACAAGTACACCTGCACGTCTGGTCGTCTGAAAACGCAGTAGTTTTCGTGGTACGAATGCCAGCCGTCACAGCCGTCAAGGCAATCAGGTCCGGCTGTGCTAATGTCCTCGGAGTAAACATTTATAGCCCTTTTCTCGCTACGATCTTGGGCGATGTTGACACCACAGCGGAGAACTTAAGTTACGCCCTACAATGAAATTGTAAGATTATGTTGTTTACGGAATCGGGACGGTTTCATGGTGTCCGCTATTGACGCTTCCTTATTTACTTCCTGCCGCATTGTCTTCTGCGGATGTAATTCCAACACTGTGTTGGTATCAGGATTAGCAACTCAGTATATTTGTAAAATAATGTCGGCTGGAGAGAGAGTAAAGTCTGCAGGGCAGCGATGATAGAAGTGAAAAGTCGTGGGCTTTTTGAGGTAACATCTCAGTCTTTGATTGAAATCATTTACCCAAACGCAGCGGAACGCCTAAAACTGGATGGACGGAGATGAGCTTTCATTCGTCCAGAATAAGACTCCACTGCCTTTGGAATGGATTTAACATCTTACGTGGAATGAGACCCATTTCTGTGATTCTCACTCGCCGTTGTTTTCCGTAGTAGTTCCCCGTTTACAGTCCTTAATTACTGGTGCAAAACAAATATTTAGTGCAGTGATCGCCAAACTGCGTCCGAAAAAAGTATTCTTGTGGTCCGCTGTTCCAGCAATATTTTATAATAATATGCATTTAGCAACGAAAAGACGAATTGAAAAAGTAACAAAGGTATAGAGTCCCGTAAGAGTGTAGTTTTCCTGCTCTGTAGCAATCAGAGCTACTTACAGAGACAGTGATATTTTAAGACGCGCTGAATTTTAATTGACATTGGTGAATTCGAACGTGAGCTAAGTAAAGTTCGCCACTTACCTCAGGGATAAAGTTAAGTAACACTGCTTGCAGTGCTGATACCTCCTCATCGGCGTGTGTGGCTCGTAGCGACCAGCAGAGATTATATAAATTTCAAACGGAAGTAACACGGATTCGTGAATGCGAATTAGAGAGATGATCATCTTCAATAGCCTCAGATATTTGTAGCAAGAAATATGAAATTAAATCGAGGCTGTTGTTACAAAACGCAATGAGTAGAAGGAAAATGACATTAGAAATATTTACGAAACATTTGTAATCCTGTCTCATATTGGTTCAAATGGCTCTGAGCACTATGGGACTTCATATCTGACGTCATCAGTCCCCTAGAACTTAGAACTACCTAAACCTAACTAACCTAAGGATATCACACACATCCATGCCCGAGGCAGGATTCGAACCTGCAACCATAGCGGTCGCGCGGTTCCAGACTGAAGCGCCTAGAACCGCTCGTCCACACTGTCCGGCTTTCTCATATTGAATAATGCATTTGAGTTGTTCATCAGTTAATCGTTAGCTCACATAGAAAACACAATAATACCTTGTCATGCAGTTACAGTCGCCTTGGAGTGTGCCGAATCGTGCCAACTTTTTACTGTCACTGCTTGAGGCTGGAAGCCAACTTACTACGCCTAGTCTGTTGGCGGTTCCTAACATACAGATTTATGTAGATTAGCTATTACTAATAAGATCGATACATATGCAGCCCGAGGTTCCGCCTCACTAAGTATTGGCTCCTGAGCAAATATGTTTGACCACCTCTGATTAAGGGTCTCTTCCAAGTACATGGACTGCTGACACAGTCCCCGTTTATCTAATAACGCTGTTATTTATGCATATCAACTTACCACGGCGAGTGGAAAAAAATTGGCTTTAGGCCGAAAACGATAGAAAATTAGTGCGCTAACAACCTGGAGACAAACCTCCAGATTCTGTGTATCCAATCCAGTTCATTTACTCGTCTTGATGGAGTCCACTAAAATGCGATTATAGAAAGCAAGACGTCGGATAATTTTGGTATCGGTGTGTGGGCAGGAGTTGCATGTGATACCCTTTAATACAAGACACGGAAGGAGCAGTACATGAGTTTTTCAATTTGGGTAGTAAAATAAGTGGTGATTGCCGAGGTAGAGGGGTTATAAAATGTAGACTGGCAGCGGCAAGAAAATTGTTTCTGAAGAAGAGTAATTTGATTCCATCGAATGTGGATTTAAGTGTCAAGAAGGCTTCTCTAAAGTTATTTGTCAGAAGTGTATCCTTGTATGGAAGTGAAACGAGGACGATAACAATCTCGGGCAAGAAGAGAACAGAAACTTTTGAAATGGGCTTTTACAGAAGAATGCTCAAGATTACATGGGTAGATCGCGTAAGTAATGAAGTACTGAATGGAATTGGGGACAAAAGAAAGTTCTGGCATAACTTGACTAAAAGAAGCGATACAGTCTGAGACATCAAGGGATCAGTATTGGAATGATGTGTGGGGCGTAAAAATCGCACAGGGAGATCACCAACAGCAATTAAGCAGGTCTAGAAGCAGGTCTAGTTGCAGTAGTTAATCGGTGATGAAGTGGCGTACACACGATAGAGTAGCATGGAGAGCAGCATCAAACCAGTCTTCGGGCTGAAAAAACAACAAAAAGAGGCATTGAATAAAATCATCTCGGTATACACGCCGTGTCATTTGAGTTTTAATCGTCACGTTTTAGAGAGCCACTATCTTCAGGATGTAAAACTAGAAAGGCGGTTGAGTTACACATAAATTGGACCCTTATTTTAAAGATTCTGGATCCTGCTGCCTCACGCATCTAAGGAACACGACTCGCCTTTTCTGACAGACAGCAATTTTAACACGTGTATGGTGTCTGTTCTTTCGGACATGTCCAAAATAAGACACCGTGGTGGATTGTGACAGCCGCGAAGAATGAAATTTCAATCAATTACAAACATCAACTGTGTACGGGACGTTGATACAATCAACGGGGAGAGTTGAAAAGGAGTTGAAAATTTTCGACTCTCCCCGTTGATTCTATCAACGTCCCATAGACAGCTGATGTTTGTAATTCATTGAAATTGCAGTAGTTTCAACATCTGCAGATGATGGAAAAGGAATTACAACTAAGTTATTGACTTGGCTTGAAATCCGCGAGAAGTTTCTTCTGTCATGCCGTCGCGAAAGACTTGGAGAACACATTAACAGATACTATTAGTCAACAGTTTATGTGCAACGAATTATCCGCGGTGTTCAGTGGGCGAGGGATTGGGAAAAAAAAGATAACGGTTTTAACTTCGGTCAATGGCTAGTCTATTAGAGACGCAGAACTCTGTAGCAATAGGTAGATTTGACTTTGACAACAAGATCATTAGAGACGGAGCACAAGCTCGAATTAAGGAAGAATGGGGAAGGATATCAGTTGTGCTCTTCTCAAAGGAACTATCCTGGCATTTGCCTTAACCCATGTAGGGTAATCAAGGTAAACGTAAATCTCGATTGTCTGACGTGGATTTGCACCGCCAGTCCGTTGTGCTAACAACTTCGTCACCTATCTCCGTGTGAGGGTTTGGTCGTGGAGGTCCAGCAGCTTGCCCTTTCCATTCACGTGGCCTTACAGGGGATGTTCCAAAACATTGGGTACGCCATACACTTAGACACCATACACACAGGAGCGCGCGTGCTACGCATGTGAAAAAAAACAGAGGCAGCCACATGTTTACAAACGAACTAGTATTTTGACAGATGAAGGATATGTAATGTTGAGCAGCAACCAGTGGAGGACTGCGTTTCAACGCGTTTTGTTTCCGGACATGTGTTTACAGAATTTCTAATTTTCTAATTTCGATCAATACGATTTCCTGTGAAGCCTAGTCAAAATTGACTACTCAAGGTCGATGCACGTCACATTTCACCATGTACGAGGTGCATTCAAGTTCTAAGGCCTCCGATTTTTTTTTTCTAATTAACTACTCACCCGAAATCGATGAAACTGGCGTTACTTCTCGACGTAATCGCCCTGCAGAAGTACACATTTTCCACAACGCTGACGCCATGATTCCATGGCAGCGGCGAAGGCCTCTTCAGGAGTCTGTTTTGACCACTGGAAAATCGCTGAGGCAATAGCAGCACGGCTGGTGAATGTGCGGCCACGGAGAGTGTCTTTCATTGTTGGAAAAAGCCAAAAGTCACTAGGAGCCAGGTCAGGTGAGTGGTGAGCATGAGGAATCACTTCAAAGTTGTTATCACGAAGAAACTGTTGCGTAACGTTAGCTCGATGTGCGGGTGCGTTGTCTTGGTGAAACAGCACACGCGCAGCCCTTCCCGGACGTTTTCGTTGCAGTGCAGGAAGGAATTTGTTCTTCAAAACACTTTCGTAGGATGCACCTGTTACCGTAGTGCCCTTTGGAACGCAATGGGTAAGGATTACGCCCTCGCTGTCCCAGAACATGGACACCATCATTTTTTCAGCACTGGCGGTTACCAGAAATTTTTTTGTGGCAGTGAATCTGTGCGCTTCCATTGAGCTGACTGGCGCTTTGTTTCTGGATTGAAAAATGGCATCCACGTCTCATCCATTGTCAAAACCGACGAAAAGAAAGTCCCAATCATGCTGTCGTTGCGCGTCAACATTGCTTGGCAACATGCCACATGGGCAGCCATGTGGTTGTCTGTCAGCATTCGTGGCACCCACCTGGATGACACTTTTCGCGTTTTCAGGTCGTCATGCAGGATTGTGTGCACAGAACCCACAGAAATGCCAGCTCTGGAGGCGATCTGTTCAACAGTCATCCGGCGATCCCCCAAAACAATTCTCTCCACTTTCTCGATCATGTCGTCAGACCGGCTTGTGCGAGCCCGAGGTTGTTTCGGTTTGTTGTCACATGATGTTCTGCCTTCATTAAACTGTCGCACCCACAAACGCACTTTCGACACATCCATAACTCCATCACCACATGTCTCCTTCAACTGTCGATTAATTTAAATTTGTTTCACACCACGCAAATTCAGAAAACGAATGATTGCACGCTGTTCAAGTAAGGAAAACGTCGCCATTTTAAGTATTTAAAACAGTTCTCATTCTCGCCGCTGGCAGTAAAATTCCATCTGCCGTACGGTGCTGCCATCTCTGGGACGTATTGACAATGAATGCGGCCTCATTTTAAAACAATGCACATGTTTCTATCTCTTTCCAGTTCGGAGAAAAAAAATTGGAGGCCTTAGAACTTGAATGCACCTCGTAAATCAGCCGCCGCCCACACCACGAGTAGGTCGGTGATATCAGTGAACTGACTGCATGTGTTGTTGAGTTCTAAACTACGAAGTATGCGGAAGACTGCGTTTGCACAGAAACATGTGACAACGGCGTCATCTGCTAAAATCGGTAGTTAACCAATTCTCTTTGCGCTTACTCACGTTATGAATATGGAGTTTATGCCTCTGCATCTTCTGAATTTTATTTTGTTGTTTGCCTTTTTTTCTGTCACATCGCAAAGGTTACATGAGGGTTATTTCAGAACAAAAAAATTTGTAGAACAAAGAAATATCCTACACTCTGCATAAATAAGAACGTGGATAGATATACATTAATTAAAATTGTATCAACAATGAAAAAATTGAACCGTATCGCAAGAGAGAATTTTGGACAATGTCTCACACTGAGGAATAAAATGAGACGCGAAGGATAAAGTAAACTAAGCGCATGTCCTGCTTTCAGAACAATGTTTCGAGTCTTTGAATGTATATATATTTCGTGGAGCAAATTAATGAGAGATATTTTGAAATGTTTGGCTGGCACTTCTCGTATTGTTTCAATAGTTCTCTGGAATGTAGAAATTTTTCACACAAACTTCGTCAAAAACACACAGTAGGAATTTTGGTTTGGTCAATAAAGTACTCTAGCATCGTTTATAGTTTGTTAATTCTGGTACTAGATTTTGACCTTTCCTGGAAGGATGGACCCTCACAGCCTCGCTTTCAACATTCTGGTGCCAAACTGCGAAGCAGACAACGCTCGCAGCACACGCACTAGTAAACAAAACGACCACTTTACATGTGGATCGGTACAGGAACAGTATCTACATCTACGTCCATACTTTGCAAACTTATGTGAAGATCAAGAAAGAGGGCTTTCCCATTGTACCAGTTATCAGACCTGCTTCCCGTACCATTGGCGTATGAAGCGTGGGAAGAATGACTGTTGAGGCGCCTGTGTGTGCACTGTGATTAGACTAGTCTTCACGATTCCTACGGGAGAGATACATAGGGGGTTGTGATATATCTTTCTCAAGACAGTTATAAATTGTCTGCCATATCGGTTTCTTCACCGCCTTTGTGACAATCTCCCACGGGTCAAATAAACTAAGACCATTCGTTCCGCCCGTTTGGTTGCGTTCAGTATTGCCTACTAGTCATAATGGGTACTTGTGCCAAACCCTCATCTATATTTTCTACATGTATATACATACTTTGCAAGCAATCGTAAGGTGCATGGCGAGGGTACCCTGTATCATCACTAGTTATTTCGTTTATGTTCCACTCGCAAATACAGCAAGGGGAAAAGGACTGTCGATATGGCTCAGTACGAGTCCTGATTTCTCTTATTCATGGTCCTTATATGCAATGTACGTTGGCGGCAGTAGAATCGCTCAAAAGTCAGCTTCAAATGCCGTTTCTCTACATTTTCTCAATAGTGTTGCTCGAAAGAATGTCGCTTTCCCTCCTGGGATTACCGTGTGAGCTTCCGAATCATCTCCATAATACTTGTTTGCTGTTCTAACCTACAGCTACCAAATCTAGCAGCCCACCTCTGAATTGCTTCGATGTCTTCGTTCAGTCCGACCTGGTGCGGCTTCCAAACACTCTAACAGTACCCAAGAATGGTTGGCACAAGTATTTATATACGATCTCTGTTATAGATGGATCACGGTTTCCTAAAAGTCCCCCAATAAACGGAAATCGACCATTCGCCTTCTGTACTACCAACTGTACACGCTCGTTCCTTTTCCTATAGCTTTGCAACGTTACGATCGGATATTTAATCGCCGTGACTGTCAATTAGTACGCTACTAATGCTGTATTCTAACACCATGGGATTGTTTATCCTACTCATCCTCATTAACTTAAATTTTTCTACATTCAGAGCTAGCTCTTTTCATCACACCAAGTAGAAATTTTGTCCAAGTCCTCTCGTATACACCTACAGTCTCTCAACGACACAACCTTCCCGTACAGTATAGCATGAGCAAACAGGCACAGATTGCTGCTTACCTTCTCCATCAGATGATATATGCACATAGAGAACAATAGCGGTCCTACCGCACTTCCCTGGGGCATTCCTGGCGAAACTATAGTCTCTGAACACTCACCTTCAAGGAAAAATTGCTGGGTTGTATTACTGATGGAGTCTTCGAGCCGTTCACACATCGGGGAACCTAATCCGTGTGCTCGTACTTTCGTCAAGTCTGCAGCGGAACGCTGTGTCAAATGAGTCGCACGAGACATTCATAAACAATCTCCTTTTTAGACTAATAGCATTTCCCTAGTATTCTACCAGTGAATTAAGTCCACCACCTACTTTACCCACGAGTGAGCGTATTTGATCGTTTGGTTCAACAGCATCCACTATGGATAAAATTCATATCTACGAAGTGATACACGCATGTATTTACAGGAATAGATCGATTCCAGTTTTCTCGTTGGTGCTGTAGTCATTGGATACTGTTTTCTTTTTCGTTTTTTGAAGTGCTCACTTTTACATTTCTGAGCGTTTTAAGCATGTTGACATTTGCCCCATTTCCAAATCTTACCAAGAGTTTTTGTGCAGTTTTTCAGATAATGCTTCGTTGAAGATAAATGCATTATCTGCGAAAATTCGGACGTTACTATCAAGATTGTCTGCAAGGTGATCAATTAGCAAGGGCACCAGCAGTCCAGCACATACGTCAGAGGCGCTCTAGTAGACTCAGTTGCCACGAGCAGTCCAGTGGTGACAAAGCCGCTCGTGTATAGGAGATCAAGGTAGAGCTGACATCAGCCAGAAGTTTGGTTGGACACCATAGTGCTTCATAAGGCTTGATTTTATTGCAGGTGCTATGTTGTTGTCTGTCTCTGACCTTTGAAACGACTTGCAAAGCTAGTTATCTGGGACCTACGGCTTAATCTGGACTCCGAAACCACGGCATTTTCCAAATTTACATTGGCAGAGACGAGAGAAGGGATAAGCGAGAGACAAGAAGTCTAGAACTGACTGGAGCTGGAACGCCATACCATGGATCTGTAGTGGGACATATTACCATAGTGCCAAAAAAGTCTTTATTAATCAGTACGGTCGTAACACTGTTCCTGTCATCTGTCATGATGGATGAGATGCCATGGATGATTAGGCTTTCCACAGTGTGCAGTGGAAGGGAGCCGTTTTGGACTCTTGTCAAGCGCGATCGGACGCGACGCTTCTTTGGCCGCGAGCTCGGGATTCCCGAAAAGGACGGGTGAACGGGAGTGTGCTCCGTGTGGCGAGCGCGGCCCCCCAGCTGTGGTGGATGGCGGGCGGAATGGCAGATACGTACGCCGGGCCCCAGCGCTCCGCAGCACGCTCAAGGTCGGCGGGCGCTGTCCGCCGGCTGCCTTTCTCCTCGACCTTCGCCGCCTGCCCGTTACCTGACGTAAGGCGGGAGGCTGGGCCTAGGAGCGGCCGACGCTCGCCTTGGAATGAGCCAGCGGCAGCGGTCTCCAGCCCCAGAGTCGTTAGCCGGCGCAAACATTTGGAGCGCGATGCAGCCGCGTACACGAGGTGCTTTCTGGTCTCACTGCGCTACTCGTGGCGAGTGAGTCTACGGTAGCGCCCCTGGCGTATTGTTCCAGTACTGAGTCTCGCCCTTCACCAGTGGTCTGTTTTGTTTATGCGCCGCAACCCAAAACTGCGTGTGTTGTGGATGTTTTGTTTAGCGCAGTGAGGCTGTGACGGACCATCCTCCTTACAAAAAGTCGAGATATAGTACCAGAATTAAAGAGACAATAATGATGGTAGAATTCAAAAACGGCCTAGGAAAAATTATCACAAGGTGTTGTGTTCTTGACAATGTTTGTGTGGAGAATTTCTAGATTCGTGAGAACTGTCGGAAAGAGGAGGGTGGGCAGCAATCTGCGGTTGTTTGGTAACGACGCTGCGGTGTACGGGATGGTGTCGTCGTTGATTGAATGTTTTGCATGTTTTGTCACAGCTCTGTGCTGTGCAGTTTTCCATATAAACAGTGAAAGTGAGTTTCTGAGGGACCCAGATTTTTACAAAAAATCAGAATTAGTGAAGAATGTTTGCAATGCATCATTTGCTCCATTGTCTCGGGTCATATGATTATACACTGTCCCGTCACATTAATGTGACCACGTGTCAAAAGCTTGAATAACCACATTTTGCAGTGAGGTTAGCTGCGATACGGACATGACTGTCAGTGAGGTTCTGGAAGGTCCCAACAGGGATGTGGAGCCATATAGACTCCAGTGCCGTGCTGCGCGAGGTTTCTCGGACGAGGATCGATGACGCGAACAGCCCAATCTAGGTGGTCCGACAGGTCCTCCATTTGGCTTAAATCCGGTAATTTGGCGGCCAGGGGAGTACGATAAACTCATCCTGTTGCTCCTCGAACCACGCACGTACGCTACAAGGTCTGCGACACGTCGGATGTACATGGTCCTAAGGATAGCTGCATAATTTTGTTAATCCACTGTGCATTCCAGAATGACGAGTTCACCGAGAGAACGCCATGAAAACGTTTCCCAGACCATAACGCTCTCTCCTCTGGCCTGGACCCTTCTGACGATTGTTGCGAGGTGTTCGGTTTCAGGCGTTTCACGCCGTACACTCCAACAGCCATCTGCCTGATGGAGCATAAAACGAGATTCATCTCAAAAGGCCACCTGACACCTCTCATTGGACGTCCAGTTGCGGTACTGACTTGCAAATTCCAGCCTTCGTTGGCAAAGATAAACAGTCAGCATGGATGCATGAACCAGGTGCCTGCTGCAGAGGCCCATATGCAGCAACGTTCGCTGAACGGTTGTTGAGGTGACGCTGTTGGTAACCCCTTCATCTGGGCGGTAAGTTGCTCAGTAGTCGCGCTTCCATTCGCCCGCACACATCTCCAGAACCGTCGTTCCTCCTGGTCATCTATGGGCTGTGGTGTGCCACAGTTGCCTCGGGGCCGGTTTTGCCTTCCACCATACGCTTTAACTGCAGCGGCACGCGAACAGTTTACAGGCTTAGCCGTTTTGGAAATTGTCCCACTCTTGACCCGAAAGCCAGTGGTCAGGCCCATTTGGACGTCAGATATGTCGCTCCGTTTCAGTATTACGACGACAACTGCACTGTTTTCCGCGTCCCCCGACAACGCTTTCATTACTCTCCACTGCTAGTGCTGCCACCTTCGTCTGCGAGTGTTTACGTTGACCTAGAAAATAGGCGGTACATGACTGGACCATGTATATACACGATGAGTAGGCGGCTCAAGAAGTTTTCTAGATTAACGTGACACTGCTGCATCATTTGTGCTGCTGCCTCCGTGCGGCGACCTCTTTGAATGTGTATCAGCAGTCGTAGAAACCCAGCGGGCGGCAACCATTTTTATACTCAGAATGTTGCAATCTGATCCCTGACTGATTTTCATTCCTTCCACTGTCGCCTCGATTGTGATAAGCCGGTCTTCGAGCATCAAGATCTCCACTTCTCTTGCTATTCCTGGATCTCCACAGAGTGATGCTGAGCCACTTCGTTCATCGTTATTCAGTCTTGGCTGACCACATTTTGAGGTGTGTGTGCCACTTAGGCATTGGGTCATACTTGTATGATTGTACGTCGTTATCGTATGCTTCCGCCAACCCAGCATGGATTGTTGCAATGCTGTCCCCTGAGATTTTCTCGGCGTGTGTAATTGATTGGTTTCTGGAGTTTAGCCGAGTTATTGTTTCAATTTCATGCACAGTATTTCAGCGGCCGAACCATTCGTCGTCTTAATGCTGCATGTGTGTGTACTCGCTGCCTGGACTACAACCAGATTTAGTTATACGTACGTTTGCCAAAATCAAATATCATAAGAACGATAAATCCCCTATAGGCCCTTTCTTATCGATCCCGGCAACCGCTGCAGACACTCAACAGCTACCAGTACAAAACTCTGTGATCGTGCATACCTACTGTATCCACCCCGACTAACGCACTGCTTGTCGAAACAATAGACACACCATTATTGCTACTTAGACTCACTTAAGTAGAAAAATTATTCTGAACACCTTCAACGCTTTGAGGATGTGCTGAGAAACAAAATCTGCGACTTTCCAGTGCGCTGCTTCACCGATCGTCACTGGGTGCGTAATAAACACCACCACAAGTGGGGGCATTTTCATCACTATGCAAAAACAGCACCTCATTCAAAGAACGCAACAGCAACTATATTTCAAGGAAGCGTACGAAGTTATCAAGCATGCACCAAATTTGCTCAGTAATCTCGGCTACTCTTCAGAGCCCAGTAATCAATAACATAAATCTAGAAAGTCTTTCCAAGATGTGCCACGCGCGCGCGCTCGTGTGTGTGTGTGTGTGTGTGTGTGTGTGTGTGTGTGTGTGTGTGTGTGTGTGTGTGTGTGTGTCTCAGTGTAATACAACGACGGCCGTGCTTATGTTGATGAAAAAATGAAGAATGAACTATTTCATCTACTGAAGAAAACATAAGTTTACACGTCTGAGCTTCTAGCCATTTACATTAATGTGTGGTGTCCGAAAGAACAGACACTACGCATTCATATTATTGATTCACCTCGATAGGCAATGAATCTGCCATCTTCCAGTGCGGATTCACAAGTACGTTAGACCTCCTGCGGGAATCTCAAAGTAACGAGCATCGAGGACGTAGGCGGGGACTGTGGATAAGGTGGCGCTAGGTGGGAATGTGGGTCGCTCGAGAGGCGTGCCGAGATAGTCTGCGCAGTTGCGATAAATACTGTCCGTTTGGTGCAGTGGTTGACGCAACTGCGTAGTAAGCGGGAGATTCCAGGTTCGAATCCCGGCCCGGCACACGTTTTCTCTCGTCGCCGCTTATACCGCATGAAGTCCCGATGGAGCTGACATCAATAGTTCCTCCCCTTTCCTTTCTCTCCCCTCCACCTCCTAGGCGTCGGCAGAGCACTGAGTTAAAGCATGACCATAGCGGGTGACTCTCTTCTCATATTCACGGACTCGCACTTCGCGGTGATAACAAAGGGAGATGGCATCTTACGTACCTAATAGCTGTTACCGGTTCGGTTCAAGTCCGATATTGTAAGGGGTCCCATTTGTGTGGATTAATTGCTGTTTGGGATTGCGGGGACCGAAAAAAACAACCAGTTAGGAATGACGCGACGAAGACTGGCGTAAAAGAACGATGCATTCTTGCGGAACATGTCTCTTCTGTGGTTAGAGGCTTGACCAGAAGTGACTGGAACGAGGCATGGGACGCTAAAGTTTTACTCAAGGACATCTGGTACAGACGAATCCATCCGCATTTATCAAAGGTGCAACGGTATGCTGCAAAGCGGGCTCTGAACTGCAACTTGTCTGACAGAGGGGCCGCGAGACGGTTTGTGAGGATCTTTCCCGTTTGAAATACAACCACGCTTACCACCGACATAATCTCTGTGAGCTTCGTCACATACCAACGTCATGTTTCCACTGTAGGGAGCTACAGGACGTTAATCATATCCTCATCGGCTGCCCTCGATCCAGGAAGAAATAAGACTGGCTGCATGCACCAACCACTTCCTTCTCATGTGGTAAGTCTCCTGTCTAAGAAGAATTATAAATTATTACTGACGTTTGCTGTAAAAGTTGGAATGAAATTATTGTTATTAAGTACTTTATTGTAAACATCAGAATGGAGATTTCCTTACGTTTACAGTAAAATTAATTTTCCCATAAGAAATGCAAATTATACCGTGAAACTGGCAGCCTAGAATTGGCGCATGCACAAGACCTCATACCAAGACATTCTTTTCTCCGGTTGCTTACGAATAATATCGGGTTCTGACTTCTTGCCAAATCGAATACACGTGCCGGTTATTTTGCAAAATAAACTGGGACTCATCGCAAAGACAGCAGTCCCTTCATGGATATACAGTCCAGCGCGCACGTTGGGATGCCAAGTCGATTCCCTTGTAAAGAATATTAATAATAAATCAGTTGGTTTTTCAGTTGATAACGAACTAATAAATTATTCCTTCTGATGTGTATCTTTCGAGGAATTGTGGATAAGTCGCTTGTTAGCAGAGATTTGTGTGTTCATAACAACAGAAATAAAGAAAATGTTTCAAAAGCGAGTCATCAAGTCGTTATAACGGCTGAGGAGCGTTAATTACTTCTTTTATTTATTTGTTGTGGTGTTGGGGTTGGAGGGTGGGACAACAGCTTAGGTTCCTGGTACGAGTTACTCTTCCACATCTAATAGCTGCATTTGTAGCCTGCGTCACTTTTTCCGTTTTATGTAAAACTGAGGCGTCATTAATACACTCAGTCTCTTCATTGTTTCTAATCAGCGGAAAAATGCTCCTATTTGAGGACAAAAATGTATATTCCTGTTTATTTAAAAGACACTGGAAAGTGGGGAGCCAGCTACCTTCAACACCTGCAAAAAAATTACCAAAAAATTTTTGTGTGCGAATATATTCGCGCTCTTTCTAATATGCAGCTCGCCTCAAACTCCCACAAGCTCCCCCAAATGTTACTCACCCACTAGTCTATCGCTCTAAGTCACTCATACTCATCCACTCCCAGTTGGCCTTTCTCTCTCACACATTCAGCGCAACTCGTTGTCATTCTCTCTTTGTGTGTCTGTCATTGTTTCCTCTGTCACAGCCACAGTCCCCTTCGTTCTGTCCTATTACTACAGTCTCCCTGTCTCCCTTTTTCCCTCTCTCACTGCTCTTTTCTTCCTTCCTACTGCACCTCTCTCTTCTCACTGCCAGAATCACTATATTCCTCGTTTCCACTGTCTTATACTCTCTCTCATTACCACAGGCTCTCACCCACTTGCACAGTCACTCTTTTCCTTTATTCGCCCCTCCCCCTCCGTGCTGTCTCCTTCACTCTTTTCCAGCACTGTTCTGTCGCTGACAGCTATGTTCCACAGACATTGTGTCCTTTTCATTTTCTCACATCACCATTGTCTCCTTCGCTTTTTTCTGTAAGACGACCACTGTCTGCTATCTTCCAGTATTTATTACTTCTCCGTCCCTTTCTCACTGTCACTGTCTTTTTCTCTCTTAGCATAAAAAGCGCGAATATGTTCACATGCAAAAATTTCTAAAGGTGCTGCGGAAGGTACGAGTAGAATGAGGCAACTGGTATCCACTTTTCTGTCAGTCTTTTAAATAAACAGGGACATATTCCAATTTCGTGTTCCGACAGGAGCATTTTTCCGCTGGTTCCCCTTCTTTTCCCTGTCGGAACAAGGCATGTAACTCATATGAAAAGAAAGGTATTGGCCAGTAAATGTAAATATTTTACTTACGTGAAATTGAAATAAAGCATAAATAATTTTACACCTCAGGCTGGATTTTACGTGCAAAACATTTTTGCGTGTGCTTCAGTGCGACAACTTGGGGTTCCCAGATGATAATGGAGAGATTTTACAGCATATTCCTCCGTGCTATGTCACTATGTTTTCCCCTCACACCGGATTTTACATGTGTATTATACGTGTGCAAGTCAGGTAACTTTGAACCACTGTATCTCGGAAACGGATAACGATATCAGGAAAATTTTCGAGATTATTCGAAATCGGGATTATAGGTATGTATGGTACAAATTTCTGCTATTCCCTGTGCTTAGCCATCTTGAAATCCTGGCTTTCGGTCCGCAGGTGACGCAGAATACGTATTAAAAAATCCTTTCTCGTGATGTTATCCAAGGAACCGTCCATTACCTACTGGCGCTTCCGGAAGGCTCCTCAAGCCCATCGTAGACTAAATCAAATGCAAAAAGAACCAACCGATTTGCTCCATTTGCCTAAGCAGGATGAAGTGTGTAATGCTCATACTTTGACCCTATACTGTAGGATAGCGACGCTAAGGCGATCCTTCTGTTGGGTATGCAAATGGTCCCTGGGCGAAGGGCTATCCAAAACACTCGACCCTGCCTTTTTCTCACCAATATAATTCGAGCTATGAACCCCGGAAAAGCCCCTTTTTATGCGCCGCGCTTTGGAACATACGCTACTGGCCATTAAAATTGCTACACCACGAAGATGACGTGATACAGACGCGAAATTTAACCGACAGGAAGGAGATGCTGTGATATGCAAATGATTAGCTTTCCAGAGCATTCACACAAGGTTGGCGCCGGTGGCGAAACCTACAACGTGCTGACATGAGGAAAATTTCCAAATGATTTTTCATATACAAACAGCAGTTGACCGGCGTTGCCTGGTGAAACGTTGTTGTGGTGCCTCGTGTAAGGAGGAGAAATGCGTACCGTCACGTTTCCGACTTTGATAAAGGTCGGATTCTAGCCTATGGCGATTGCGGTTTATCGCATCGCGACATTGGTGCTCGCGTTGGTCGAGATCCAATGACTGTTAGCAGAATATGGAATCGGTGGGTTCAGGAGGGTAATACGGAACGCCGTGCTGGATCCCAACGGCCTCGTATCACAAGCAGTCGGGATGACAGGCATCTTATCCGCATGGTTGTAACGGATCGTGCAGCCACGTCTCGATCCCTGAGTCAAGAGATGGGGACGATTGCGAGGCAACAACCATCTGCACGAGCAGTTCGACGACGTTTGTAGCAGCATGGACTATCAACTCAGAGACCATGGCTGCGGTTACCCTTGACGCTGCATCACAGGCAGGAGCGCCTGCGATGGTGTACTCAACGACGAACCTGGGTGTACGAATGGCAAAACGTCATTTTTTCGGATGAATCCAGGTTCTGTTTACAGCATCATGATGGTCGCATCCGTGTTTGGCGACATCGCGGTGAGCGCACATTGGAAGCGTGTATTTGACATCGCCATACTGGCGTATCACCCGGCGTGATGGTATGGGATGCCATTGGTTACACGTCTCGGTCACTTCTTGCTTGCATTGACGGCACTTTGAACAATGGACGTTACATTTCAGATGTGTTACGACCCGTGCCTCCACCCTTCATTCGATACCTGCGAAACCCTACATTTAAGCAGGATAATGCACGACAGCATGTTGCAGGTCCTGTACGGGCCTTTCTGGTTATAGAAAAAGTTCGACTGCTGCCCTGGCCAGCACATTCTCCAGATCTCTTACCAATTGAAAACGTCTGGTCAATGTTGGCCGAGCAACTGGCTCGTCACAATACGCCAGTCACTACTCTTGATGAACTGTGGTATCGTGTTGAAGCTGCATGGGCAGCTTTACCTGAACACGCCATCCAAATTCTGTTTGACTCAATGCCCAGGCGTATCAAGGCCGTTATTATGGCCAAAGGTGGTTATTCTGGGTACTGATTTCTCAGGATCTATGCACCCAAATTGCGTGAAAATGTAATCACATGTCAGTTCTAGTTTATATATTTGTGCAATGAATACCCGTTTATCATCTGCATTTCTTCTTGGTGCAGCAATTTTAATGGCCAGTAGTGTATTAAGTACAAATGCTGTCGCATGCATAGCGATAGTATGTGTTTTATTTTCAAATATTCATTTAATAAGCGTATAAAATGTCAGTAAATGAAAATTTATGTTGTAGTAATTAATTCAAACTGTGGCACATAGTGTCTTACGTGAAATAATAATACATAATTTCTTATATAATATTAATACAGAATTGTCTTTCATATTCGTTCACAAAATAATTTTTCTTAAGTGCAGGAATAATATCGCAACTCAGTAGTTCGTGGGCTATCCCTTCTGTTTTATAACCACTTTCAAACATTCTTTTTCGCTGTGTACGCAACCACTGTAAGTCGCTTTTCTTCCTTCAGCATCTTTTTCATGTCTTTCTTCGAGCCGGTTCACTCATCGAGCCCATTCCATTGAGTGTCTGAGGGTAAGGTCTGGCGACTGAGGAGTTGTCTGAAAAAATTTAGGACAATTGATACAGTCATTTCTGAAAGGCCTTTGCTCCAAAATCTTCAGTTTTCAGGAACGAAGGAAAACACCTGTGGGTGAGTATATGGAATGTAACAGGATGGGATTTCCGTTGTTTAAAAAACAATAAAAAATATTTTGCCATTACTGCAGTTTCTAGGTTATGCAATCTCATTGAAAAAATAAGGCCAAAGTCTTGGAATAAGGTCCTGTTCGTATGGAAGTAATTCATAAGCATGGTCAAGTTTCAGGTAGTTTTTTTTCTTTAGTAATACATTTTCAAAGTATTGTAACGCTAATCAAAGTAGCTATACATACAACATGGTTTCATTGATCATCATCTGAAGCAGTAGCGGCACCAACGTTACATACAGGCCATTTCATCAAATCATCATAGAAATGTCTATATTAATGCGGAATACAATAAAGTAAACGTTGAAGGTCTTGCATTTTGTTCCTGTTAAGACACTGGTCTAGTTTAAGCCTTTTCAAAATTAAAAACAGACACTTCCAGAAATAAAAAATGGTTCAAATGGCTCTGCGCACTATGGGACTCAACTTCTGAGGTCATCAGTCGCCTAGAACTTAGAACTAATTAAACCTAACTAACCTAAGGACATCACACACATCCATGCCCGAGGCAGGATTCAAATCTGCGACCGTAGCGCCAGAAAGAAAAGGTCAAATTATGATTCTGTAATCCTCCTACGCTTTCAGATGCCACAACCTGATTGTAACTGACTACGTTCAAAATGCATAAGGCGACATGACTGAAATCTGACTTCTGGTGTTTTAGAACATGTCTACGATTTGATTCGTTCGACAGCAACCGTAGTATGTTCACCACCACTTATATATATGTCTTCAGTTTCTGTTAGCCTCATGGTAAGCATATGAAGTTTGGAACCACTTGCAATGACTTCATAATATTCTTTTACCGTGTAGGCTCTGAGCTCTTCCGGTTACCCGTTTCACCACTTAACAAATAAGAAAAAACTCTTTCATATTATCAAAATGTCTAGTCTTCACCAAAGCTGCACATATTAGAATCTTACACCGATTCTTATTTTTCCCAACGCAACTGGAGGAAAACAAACCTGGTTCTTAGACATTTTCTGATACATGCTCTTTGTTACAATCAAATGAGAATGAGCGCTCTCAATATTCTCTCTCTGTCTCAATGCCTTGTTGGTATACACGCATTACGGACTCATCATTCTTCATATACTGAAGAGCCAAAGAAATTGGTACACCTGCCTAATATCGTGTAGGGCCACCGCGAGCACGCAAAAGTGCCGCAGCACGACGAGGCATGAGCTCGACTAATGTCTGTAGTAGTATCGGAGGGAAACGATAACATGAATCCTGCAGGGCTGTCCATACGTCCGTAAGAGTACGAGGGAGTGGAGATCTCTTCCGAACAACACGTTGCAAGGCAACCTAGATATGTTCAATAATGTTCATGTCTGGAGACTTTGGTGACCAGCAGAAATGGTTAAACTCAGAAGAGTGTTCCTGGAGCCATTCTGTACGCATACCTGCCAACCTTCAAAAACCAAAAATCAGGAGATTCCATTTTAAAAATCAGGAGAAATCAGGAGATATATAAGATCAAAAAGCTGTGGCTCATTTTTGTATAAACCTAAGACAACTGAAAAGTTTTCCTTTAAGGCGCCACAAAGCTATATAATGGCTAAAAAAAAACATATAGAAACATTGGAAATACCCAAAATGTTGATTCCGTAACCCTTATTTGTAGTTTCGCCCAGCTAATTGCTGTTAGGTTGGGATGTTTTTTGGCATTAGAAAAAAAAGTATGATTGCCGTAAAACAGCATCCACCATACTGTTTTGTGACACACATGAAAACTTTAAAAATAGGCTTGCCAACTGGTTCTCCGGTGTATGCTGAAATCTTAACACAACCACTTCTTTTTTATTTTTCAGGGGCAGCATCTACTTTCTCCTCGTAAGATTTCACATGCTATATCTCTGCATGTTCAAAGTTAGCTAGTATTACACATATTCAAGGAAACTGTAATTACAGAAATTTGTAAAATTCTCATATTTAACTCTAGCTATGTAGCCTATTAATATTCAGTATTAGCGAGAAACATTGGAACAATCATGAGAACATGTACAATACCTTTCTTCTCACAGGTGAAGTAGAAGCTGTTTCTGCAGTAGGAAACATTGCAGAATCTGAATAATGATGATCTACTAACAAACTAGAACAGTTACCAAATAAAATAGTTCACTCTTAAAATGTTTCGAGATAATACACATTAGTGTTCTCACTTATTTAACAATGTTGTTATCCGTTCACATAAAGGTCTATCATTTCCTCTTTAATTAAATTTCCAAAACATGATGAGGATGGAGAAAATATGGTAACACACAGGTATAATTATCTTTTCACGAAACACTTCACATTTCTATTGATTTAAGGAATTGAATGTTGAAGACTTAGCCTTTTTGAGAAATTCTTTGTTGAAGGTTTGCTGAAAGCAGTCACCCTGTAGTCTTGATTTTACGGTCAACAATCTCTCCAAATTTTCATCATCGGTAGATGATCTAAACTGTGTCCTTATTTTAGTTACTTGACTAAATATCCTCTCACATTCTGCATTACCATGAGGGACCGTTAGAATACCTAACATAAAACGAATTAAATTGTCAAATTTTAGGCACCTATCACTGTTTCTTAGTTTTCCTAACAGAGACCACTGCACATCTATTCTTTCTTCCCTTAAGATTTCTTCCCTTAAGATTTCTTCCCTTAAGATTTCTTCCCTTAAGATTTCTTCCCTTAAGATTTCTTCCCTTAAGATTTCTTCCCTTAAGATTTCTTCCCTTAAGATTTCTTCCCTTAAGATTTCATCCGGTATATCATATATCTGAAATGCACAAAACTGGGATTGTAATTCATCCATGGCATCATGCTGTTTACCCGCATCTGCATTTACAAATACTGGAAACTTTTCCACAAAATACTTTAGGGTAGAAAAGGATGCATTGGAAACAGATCTGATTTGCACAACTGTTGCATTCCTCAGCATTTCACTCTTCAATGGTAATTTATGAACCATGTAGTCACAGGCGGCAATTAAGTATTTCCGAACAGATGAGAAGAATTCCACCTTCTCATCATGCTTGAGGCAACCCACAATTTGAGAAGTACAACTGCCAATGACCAAATCACAATCATCCTTCTGGTTTCTTGTGCTGTGGTAATCAACCTCAAAAGGAGAACAGGATTTTATCGCTGTAGGTAGTACAAATTTAGACATCAAATTCTGTAACGTGTCCAGCAGCAGATCTTGCAGTAAATGGATGTGAGGTACACTTGACTGCAAAATTACATTTGTTTTGTCAAATGTAGGTATAACATTTGACAAAAACAGACACAAAGCCATATTTAAATCTGATGACAGAAACATAAAAATCCTTTCTTCACGAGACAGGTTGTACTTAATTGGGTAATCCTGTTTACTTATTTTTTATGTAGACGAACATGGAATTGGCAATTCACTAGGTCTTTTTCTTGAAGAGGCACTACTCTCAATTGGTGACTGTTTCAGCTTCGGTATATGATAAGTTTGGAGACACCCAAGCTGATCATTCTTACCAGACTTCACTTCATAATTGAGCAGGCTGGTCAAAGGCTTCCACTGTTCCAGTAACCGAAGTAAACATTTGCTCACAGAAAGCCAACGGGTGCACACATGCTTCAATATTTTTTTCATCTCGACATCATATAATTTCTGAAATTCTTTCAGTTTCTCCTTCCTCTTTGTACTCTTTTGCAGAAAATAATGTATGTCCAGTAAATAGTCATCAATCTGGAATGGCAGACATGCAGCTCCCTTTTTTTGCTGCCAGATTTAACAAAAAAATGGCTCTGAGCACTATGGGACTCAACTGCTGAGGTCATTAGTCCCCTAGAACTTAGAACTAGTTAAACCTAACTAACCTAAGGACATCACAAACATCCATGCCTGAGGCAGGATTCGAACCTGCGACCGTAGCGGTCTTGCGGTTCCAGACTGCAGCGCCTTTAACCGCACGGCCACTTCGGCCGGCTCAGATTTAACAAATGGCAGGGACAACCAACAACAAAGAGGTTAGGCATATGATTTTTCAAGAGACCTGCAACTCCGTTTTTCATTCCAACCATTACAGGGGCATTGTCACAACCTATTGACAAGCAGTTACTGAGTGGAATATTACATTCCTTCAGTGTGTTGAGAAGAAGTGTTCCTATGTTGACACCGGTGGAATCTTCTTTTAAGTTGGGGAGAGATAATTAGGTACTATCAATTTTTTGTGTCGTCTCATTATAAACGGTAACAACTATGGGATATAAATTAGCATCCCCTTTGTTACTATCGTCCGTTGCAATGTAAAATGGCAATTTTTTCAAAATGTCTACGATTTCTTCTTTTTCCTTTTTTGCCATTTCTCCGATAATTGGGACAGTTTTTGTCCTTCCGCAGCTGTAGTTTTTCGCTATACCGCTATCCGGGAACATTTTCCGGAACAGGTGACTCACATGGTCAGCGCAATTAATCGGCAAATTATGTTGTAAAATAAAAAATGTAAATAAGCATTCAGCATTTATCACTCCATCACTTTCACTTTTGTCGCTGAATTCCAATTTTTTATTGTTATTGACGCACTTCAAATTGTCTCGGTGCTTTTTTGTTACCACATGTTTGGAAACATCACTTTTTCCACCATGTGATACACAAATACCAAATCGGCAAACGGTACAAAAAGCGAACAACGGGCCTTTCCTCGACTCGATAATGCACGGAAACTGTTCCTAAAATTGTTTAAAAAGACGGAGTTATATTTTTGGCTATGTTTAAAAACAAAGCCCCGAATCAAAACACACGTCCAAGCAGAACACTGTGCACTACCGAGGTTACTACATGTGCACTACGGGACACGGGTACATCTTCGACAAAATGCGCGGGAAAGAGGAAAAATAACTATCGATATATAAATCGCGCGCGACTTCCTGATTTCTATAAACTTCGATACGTATTGATTAAGGTCGACTAATACGCAACGAATTCCGGCAACTGGCGGAAAAAAAAAAACTGAAATGGCGGGTTTTCAAAACAAATATCGTAAGTTTGACGAAAACTATAAAAATCGGGAGGAATACTGGAATAACAGGAAGGCGGGAGAAAAAGTGGAAAATCGGGAGTCTCCCGCTAAATCTGGAGAGTTGGCAGGTATATACAGTAGCTATTCTGGACGTGTGGGGTGTCTCATTGTCCTCCTGGAATTGCCCAAGTCCGTCCGAATGCACAATGGACACGAATGGGTGCAAGTGATCAGACATGCCTACGTCGGAGTCATATCAGGGGTCCCATATCACTCGAACTGCACCCACCCCACACCATTACAGAGCCTCCACCAGCTTGAACAGTCCACTGCTGACACGCAGGGTCCATGGATTCATGAGGTTGTCTCCATACTTGTGTATGTCCATCCGCTCGATACAGTTTGAAACGAGACTCGTCCGAACAGGCAACATGTTTCCAGTCTAGTATCGGGCCCAGGCGAGGCGACAGGCTTTGTGTCGTGCTGTCACCAAAGGTACACGAGTAGGCTTTCAGCTCCGAAAGCCCATATCGATGATTTTTTGTTGAATGGTTCGCACGCCGGCACTTGAAGGCCCAGCGTTGAAATCTGCAACAATTTGCGGAAGGATTGCACTGCTGTCACGTTGAACGACTTTCTTCAGTCGTCGTCGTTGGTCTCGTTCTTGCAGGATCTTTTTCCGGCCGCAGCGGTGTCGGAGATTTGATGTTTTACCGGATTGGTATATTCACGGTACACCCGTGAAATAGTCGTACGGAAAAATCCCCACTTCATTGCTACATCGGAGATGCTGTTCACATCGCTCGTGCGCCGACTGTAACACAACGTTCAGACGCACTTAAATCTTTATAACCTGCCATTGTAACAGCAGTATCCGATCTGTCAACTGTGCCAGACACTTGTTTTTTTAATAGGCATTGCCGACCGCAGCGCCGTATTCTGCCTGTTCACGTTTCTCTGTATTTGAATACGCATGCCAGTTTCTTTCAGCTTCAGTACATTATGCATACAATTTAGTAGTATCGTTTAACATATACGACTTTTCTTACGAAAGGCTAAACGTAACGCATAATGCATTAGGTATTCTATAGATCGCACGTGGAGATGATCATCATTGAAAGGGCGCTATTTCCGGAATAAAGCCCATACATAAACGACGTCGCAGTGAAGAAGCCGCAGAAACAAATTTGCAGTTCCTTGAATGTAGCCCTTTTCATGCATAAAGGTGCATCTATGTGTACAGAACCTGGTTCCGTCCTTAATTCATTTTGTCAAAATTTGGAGTAAAGCCCTTTCAAAAATGACTGTATTAATTATAAAGAACCCATTCTTTTTCAAGGTATGATGTGTACTCCGGGTCATTACTTCGGAAAAAACTGAATGTATGTCTAACCTCCATTTATGCGCTCATTTGTAAATTTTGCGTCTGGATGTTGCGAGATAATTCCTTGTTTAACATGCTAGTCAGGAATGTAATTTCTCCCATACTAGATGACGAAATACGTCCCCATATCAAACCACTACGCTCACCTTGTTTTACAGTAGGTTGCAAATGTCTATCCTACAGCTCCTCATTTGCCTTTCTCAGCACAATTTTTCTTCCGTCTGTTGAGAAGACATTGAATTTGCTGTCATCGACAAATACACCATGACGCTTTGGTGACGTGAACTTTGGAATTGGAGCGTTTCACATCGGGGCACTTTGTTCACGAATGGCATTTTCCCTTGCCACTGTTCCGTTATACCCATCTTCCCTGGTAACTTTTCGGGCAGTTGATTCACGTACTTGCTTACTACGTTTTGGAGCAGATGGATTTCAATTTTAGGTGCCCTTAATAGAAAGTTAGGATCAATCTTTCTCATAATTGATTTCTCTTCTCTTTCATTTAGCTTGCTTGGCTGCCCTTTTTGAGGGACAGATTGTATCCAATTCTTGTTCTCAAATTGTATTATAGCATCCTCAACCGTATTTCTGGATATTAGCAAATGGAAAATATTTCTGTTGCTGTAGGCCGTTGGCATGGTGAAAGATGAAAAATTGTCGCTGTTCGAACGTCATGTTGCATCCCGTTGCGACCTTGTAGACCACGTGGCAGGAAGGAACAATAAGTGAGCGGACAAGGAGGAACAATCTATCATACAACACCACAACGCGCTTTCATTCAGAACTCGACTGTTCTTAAGTGCCCGAATGTTACGGATTTATTCTTTTACGACCCTTTCAAATTAATTAAAAATGTTCGCTAACACCTTGCAGTGATTCAGTTATATGTTGTTTAACAGTTCTCTTTCTTATTGGAACGGACAAATTTTGTGGTCGTTCGACACGCAGTCACTTAACTAACACCAAAGTTATTAAAACAGTGCGATCCAGCTTTAGGGACCCAGTGGCCAGCGATTGTAGGCGTACGACTGTGAATGGTCCATCACTTGGGAAGCACTTGCTCCGCAGTGAATCACTGGGCTACTGGAGAGCTCATAACGCTAACAGCAGGCGGAGGGTGTGTGCCGCGCGTGGGTGGACGCTGCGTGAGGTGGGGGTGATGACGTCAGGAAGGAGCGCCGGCTGTATGCGTGACCTACTTAACGAACTGCCAGCTGCCCCGCGCCTGGAGTCGCGGTCAGCGAACAAACACCTGCGTCACCTGAGTTTCGCTGGTTTTGACTGCTTACCGGCTGAAGTTCCATTACTTCACTTTTTCCCGCTATCACTTTCTGTTGAGGCAAATCGGTCACCGCACTGAGCGTCAAACCGTTCCAGCAAGGAATACGAAGTTTTCTGGTTCGAATAATGGAACTTGCTTCAGTCTCATTCCGCGCTTTATGTAGCAAAAATCTTACATTGAGTTTATATACAGGGTATGGAAAGACAATTTGACCAAAGATGTAAGGGCAGAAAAATAGCATCACAGGAAGGAATTTGCGTATAGGAACTCGGGGACGTATTTGCATATTTTCGGCGCTACATAAACATAACTGAAATCTGACAAATGTACATCTGTACTCAAAGTGAAAAGTAATTCACGAAAAATGTATATCCAAAGAAAGCGTTTGGAGTAATCAGTCGTCACGATGACTACAGCAAAAACTTAGTGTCACATACACATGTATCATACTTAGCTAACGTGCCATACAGAGCTTCTTTATAAATGAAAACAACCACATTCCCATGTTTTATGTTACAACAGGCTTAAAAAGGACAAAGTAAATGAAAAAGAGTATGCTCTCGTATACAGACGTGCCATCAGTTAACATGACCATGTTGTAGCAGTTGTTCAAACTGACCACTGTTTTCACGCTGACATAGAATATAGCGGTGACGCAGGGATGTGTGTTTTCTCTGAATTACGCCAGTAGTTGTCTGAACCACTTTTGATGCCGCCATAATAGGAGCCACCAAGTCCTGTTCATCCTCAAATGGTGTTGCACACATGTTGTCTTTCATGGCACCCCAGAGGAAAAAATCCAATGGTGTCAAGTCTGACGAATGTGGAGGCTACCGCATTGGTCCGCTGCGCCCAATTTGTATGTCAGCAGATGCCCTGTCTAGGTGATATTGGACAGAATGTGCAAAATGTGGAGTTGCATCATCATGTTGGAAGCAAAGATTGTGCCTGACTCTCAAACGGTACATCCTCCTGGAGTGCAGGCAATACTTATTGCAAAAACACAAGTTAAGTCTGAGCATTAACCTTTGAGGCAACATGGGTGAGTCATTCACAATTGCCACCCACGTTTGCAGCACAACGCTCTTGATGACAATGTATGTACGTTGCATGAGGATTCTGTAGTGCCCAAACATGGCTGTTGTGTGAATTGGAAATGCCTTCGTGGGTAAAGCAAGCCTCGTCAATAGACAGCACATGACAGGGAAATGTGGCTCTTGTGCTGCTTGTTGTAGGAACCAGTCAACAAATTCCAGACAGCTAGAGAAGTCACCTGGACCCGACAACGTGTAACTTTTGTTGCTGGATAGGATGTAAACCAGTCTCATGAATGACATTCCAGATGTGACGCTGGTCTCTGCCAAGTTCATGAACGTCTTGTCTGCTTCTTGTCATTAGATCTTGCTCTGTTGGATGTAACCTATCTTCGTCAAACTCAGCTTTACGAACAGTGCATCTCCTGCTTGTATCATGCTTATTAGCTCACATAGATGTTATTTCTCTCATATGTCTGTCAACTGATATAAAAGTATTTTTCTGAGGTAGCTTGCAATATGGTTAATGTTCCTGGTAAATCCTATGAGCCACCCTTGCATTGTCAAGAACAGCGCCATAGGCAAAGTGCATCTCAATCGGCTTATTCCATGTGAAATGACATTCCATGTTGCTGCTTCTCAGCACTCGCTTCACTCACTTCACTCACTTCACTCACTCACTCACTTCACTCACTCACTCACTTCACTCACTCACTCCTTGGTACCTACTCAAGTTGGACCACTATCCAGTTACGGAGATGTGTACGGGCAAATAGATGTGCAACTATTGAGCAACTGATCACCCAAATGAGCCTAGGGGTTACCAACAGTGTGCCCTCAATGACCGTTGAGCGAATGTTGCTCCTTATGGGCCTCCGCAGCACGCGTTTGGTTATGCGCCCATGCAAACTGCTTATTAGCAATGAAGGCTGGAAATTTCATGTCGTTACTGCAACTGGACATCCACTGAATGGTGACAGGTGGCCTTTCCAGATGATTCATGTTTTATGCTCAATGAGACAGATGGCTTTTGGTATGTATAGCCTAAAATGCCTGAAAGTGAACGCCCTGCAACAGTTTACAGAAGGGTGCGGGCCAAAGGAGGGTGCATTATGGCTGGGGAATTGTTTTCGAGGCATTCTCTGTATCATCTTGGTCATTCTGGAGGGTATATGGTCCATGGGGACCATGTCCATAACTAGGTACAGGGCACCACGTCCATCACTGCATGCAGTTTTTTTTCCCCCTCAGCTTGATGGTATCGACCAACAGGACAATGCAGTGTATCACACAGTGTGTATTGTACATGGGTGATTTGAAGACACAAAGATGAATTTACTGTACTTCCCTGGCCACCAAACTCCCTGGATTTAAACCCAGTCAATAATCTGTGGGACCTCCTGGATTGCAACTTTCAGAAGCTGATTGACACTCTTCCCAAACATCTCACTTGGTCTGCGCTGTAAAATATAATTATTTAAGCTTTTGACAGTTTGTCACATAAACAGACTGGATAGTATAATGCAAAGAGCATAAATTTTGATTGGTGTAACCTCAGATCATATCTTATGTCATCTGGGACATAACACAATCAATGCATAAAATAGCAATAGCAGGAAAATTGATTCACAGATGAAATTCATGCTTCAGAGCACAATTTCTTTCTAACATTACTGAAATTACAATAGATCAGAGGTAGAAGGATTAGTTCTTACTCTGGTTGGATAGTATTGGCAATTTGCAGGTTTAGAATTTATCACCAGGTAGAGATTATGGGGACAGCAGTAAATGAGGAATCTAGTATTAAGAGTAAAACATGTATACAAGAACCAGAAAAACCTGTGAGCCCCTGTGAGGCAAGGGTGAGCAATATATTATACCAGTTAATTTCATTAAAAAAAAAAAAAATTGGAGTCAGGTAATAAGAGGGCTATAAGCAAAACAACGGCAGGGTGTAAAGTGATATAGCTTAATAAGAGCTTCAAATAAACAACAATTGGTCTCTTAACATCTGTGAGCTCAAAGGTTCCATGCTGATTCTTAATCTTTCTTCCAAAATCATACTGTTAAAGCATAAAAACACACAAAGCTATATTTATCTTATTTCGTGATACATGCTGTCATTGACTTCCCCTTTCGTGTTAGGTAAGTTGACGCAGTGACAGGATAGACTTCTGACAAAAAATAGAAAAAATTCCAGAAATTCCAGACTGAGGAACTGTCAGTCACTTTTTGGATCTGAAAAGGGAGAAATAATGCAAAGAAAAAGGGTACATACATGGAAATTATGATATATGGCTGAACTTGTGTACTTATCAGTACAGTTGTATGTTTGTTTATTGGAGAATTTATTTAACATCCATTTTTACCACAGTAATATCAGGGAATTTTGCTGTTAAAAATATAAGAATTCAAAATAATATGCTGCCTGACAGAAAAAAATGGAGGTCCCAGGGAACATAGTCTAATGTTGATGTAACTGTGTACATGCACACACTATTGATGAATGTTTAAATGATCAGAATTGCAGTTCTCTGTGATAAGTAGAATGACCCCAACAGAGCATTAATGTTGGGTTTCTTTAATGTCGTTACCAGCAACAGCAGTTGAGTACTCACTCTGAAGGATATGGAGATGTTGCACACTCAAGTGAGACCATGTTATCAGCACCTGTCAGTTTGAAAAGAAGCACAGTGTGGGTCTCAATTTGACTGGCTGGTTAAATCGTGCAGTATCTGTATTTGTGGGACATTTGGATGTGACAATGGCCTCATGTTGGACTGCATGGAAATGTGAGGGCAAGCATAATCCTCATCAAGTGTTCAGTCAATCATGTCTGACCACCACAAGGAAGATCACTATATCATGCACCAGACACATTGTAACCCATTCACATCTGCTTCTGCCATCCAAGAACAAGTAAGGGATCCTTCTAACATTCTGTGGAATCCTACACCATTGATCAGAATAGCAGCAGCTGGACTAGGAATTGCCATTTCATGCATAGGCTGCAGTTAATACAACTCCACAAATGGCTGTGTTTGGAGTGGTGCCATGACTGGGAAGTGTTGACTGCTGATGAATGACATCATATTGTATCCAGTGATGAATCACTGTTCTATACTACTACTGGAGACAATCGTTGGTGATTATGGTGCCAACTTGGGGAGAGGTCCCAGTCTTCCAATGTCTTGGAGAGGCAAGGTGGTGGCACACAAGGTGTCATGGTGCGGAGACCCATCAGATATGACTTCAGATTATGGCTACTAGCGATTAAGGAAACTCTGATAGTTTGTCACAGAATGTTCCCTGTCATGTGATGGTACCATGTGGCCCTTTTGCTCATCCACATGTGAAATGCGTAGTCATGAACTGCCTGTATGATGTTGAGACACTCCTGTGGCAAACAAGATAACCATATCTTTCTTCTACGGAGCGTGTGGGACCAACTTCAATGTCAACTCCGTCCCAGTGCCAGTATACTGGATATCACGGACCAGTTAAAACAAGTTTATACAATAGCTTAATGACATACTTCCCAACTGAGTAATTGCATGCATTCTGGCTAGAGGGGGATGGAATCTCATACTTATAAGCAGGCTCCTGCTGTCAAGCTCTGGGTGCTTCACTTTTTTTCTCAGGCAGAGTAATTGCTGTTATGGTTATGCTTTCATTAATTTTATATATTTTGGTTACTTAAGTCTTTTTGGTGTTACAGATGTGTTTTTTTTTTTTTGCAGTGATGAAGAGCGGTACAAAAAAACATTATGGAAGAAAGTAAGAGTTGGAGACCTAGTACATTTATCAAACAATGAGGTAATTCCTGCAGATATTCTTCTTCTGCGGTCCAGTGACCCTAATGGTATTTGCTATATCGATTCTTGCAATTTGGATGGAGAGACCAATCTGAAACAGAGACAAGTGGCGAGGGGTTTTGTGGAGAAGGTAATGCATAATCAGAAAATGTTTGAGGGCATTTATTTAAAATAATTTATTTTACTCTTCGTCTATAGCTTTTATGTTTGCATCAAATTAGAATTACGTTATAAGTTGATTAGATTTTTCAGTAATTTATGTCTAACTTATAAATAACTTCTCTGTTAGGAACTAGGACCAGTCAAACACTTCCTTTTTCCTACAAATTTTGTGTTAGAGATAGCTCATTAAGGCTTGCATTTGGCAGAATGGCTGTTCAAATCCCCATCCAAATGTATGGTTTCCACAGTTTCAGTAAGTAACTTTGACAAATTCCTGGAGGGTTCATTTGAAAAGGACTGTGATGATTTCTTTCCCCATCCTTCTCCTTGTTCTCCCATCTCTGATGGCTCATTATAAATGGAATCTTAAACTCTAACTTTCTTTAACTGCTTATCAACTTCCACTGAATGAGTGTAACTGTTTTGTTTTTATTTTTTCTTCTGATCAAATGCAGTTTGTCTTTAAAATGAGAACTTCATGCATTAAATTAAATAAATGAGCTTATAAAATTCAATAACTCTTCTGCAGAAAGTTATTTTGTAATAATACATCGTTCCTTTTTATTAAACTGCGAATTTTGGGACTAAATGAAGGCGGTACATAGTACTTTTAAGTAGAATAGTGTTAAATGGGTGCAAAGGTAATATCAGTGACCCTGAACTTGAGACACCCATGAGAGTGTGATATTGAAACATGGAGGAATGGAAAATGTGATTCAGCTGCTAAATAAGAAGACACTGGAAAACTTAATGAACTCTATGTTGCTGATACTGTTTCACATTTAGTGACTGTCCTCATTATGACAGTGATACAGATTTGAATATTTTATCGTATTGGAGAACTGCTGAACCATTCAATTGAATAACTGGTATTTTTAGCAATGTCCTTTCATACTTCAGTTCACTTTCAGTACTGAATATTTGTGTTCTTAAGACAGATAATCTGAGAGTAAATGGACAAATAAAAAACAACCAGTATAGATTCTGTTACAGGACAAAATCCCGTCTCCCAAGTAGCTGAATGATTAATGGCACCTGTTGGATTTGAAGATGCATAGGAATATATGATCGTAACATTGAAAACTATTGAAATGTGTCATGATATATGATCCTGCATTGAATATATTTTATTTATAAAGATGTTTTATCGTGATGTATCCGAACACACTGCAAATCTGACAGACTATCAGAAATTCATATGGTATCATATCTTTCCTTGCTTGCTGACAGCAAACTTTCTCCATTGCAATAGTCAGTGGTATGGTTTCATATTAGTGATGCATGTTACGCAAAATAAATGTCTCTCTCCATACCCTCTTTTGCAGAAGAGTTTACTAACACACATGAAGAGGGATCTGGTTCAAATTGAGGTGGTGGAAGAAAATTTCAACAACCTTCATGATTTTTCTAAAGAGAGGAGAGATGGTAATGTAAAGTTTCTGATCACCAAACTTATGCCACTATCTGGAGTTAAATCCCTAAGCCTATTCATGGTGTTTCAAGAAGTGAGTGCATATCAGACTGTTCATGATAATTTACCTGCCATATGGATATGTTGAGCTTGATAGTGACCTTTGTGTGATTTAAGAGGAGCAGGATATGTATCGGCACCAGATTTCATCCTCTCCCTTCTCTCACATCCTTATCAAGAAGCCAAGCATGGCGCTGAAATTCAATGCACTGATCATAGTTCCCTACAGTGGACAGACACAATTTAGACAAAACCTGCACTTTGTGAAGGATAGGTGCCAGAGTTTGTGAAAAAAGAAAACCTTTTAAAATAGGCTACTGAATTTATACTCTGGGGCATCCAGCCAACAGTACAATGTGAATTTAAATTAATAAAAATAAGAGAAACATTGAGCTCATGAATTTCAACTAAAAGATTAATTTTAACGGACAATTATGACTTAGTTATAATATTATAAAACTCTGTTTTATGAATTTACCATAGAACTGAAGATCATTGTGTCTGTCATACAGCTGATATTTTCATATATGACATGAACCAAAATGCTGATTACTGTGTATTATTCATGATTTTAGCAAGATATATTTGAACCATGTAAATTCCGATCAGTGGTGGAAGTTGATGGGCCAACAACAAAGATCTATCGCTTTCATGGTTCAATTGTGCATCCAGATGGCGAAAGAGTACCAGTAAGCACAGATAATCTTCTTTTGAGGGACTGCATGGTGAAAAACACAGATTTTGTGGAGGGAATCGTTGTCTATGCAGGTAATAAGTTTATATTGGAAAAGAAATTAGATTGATGTAGAGTTTTGTAAAGTATTGTTCATGTTTTATGCAAAATTACAGTTTGTACTTTTTGTTTTTAATGTAATTTTATCTATATTTAAATAACCACTATTTCCACACATAGCTCAAAGTACAAATATGAGAACAGAATTCAACTTAACTTCCTCTTCTAAAAGAAAAGGTAACATTATGTTGTTTATGTTGTTGTTGTTTATACATCCCTACCGATTCTATGTTAGTGAAAGCTTATTGATATGTTGCTCTACAAAGTACAAGTATGTAAAAGTACAATTATGTGTCATCATCTTTCAGAGTATGAACTTTGAGTGCATAGTGAAATTAAGAGAAATAATCAAGCTTTTGAAGTTCTATAACAATGGCTAACAATGACTAATGATCAAATATAATTTTGAGTGATGAGACTGAGTAATCTCAAAATAGAAATTGAAACACTTTTGAAATGTTTAAAAATATATTTTAATTTAGTTTCAGTATCAATATTTTGATTTTATTAAATTCAGATTTGAAAAACAAAGTGGTAGATGTTCAAATTACTTAATTAGCCTTGGCCATTGTGAACCACTTTTCTGTTGCTCTTTTAAAGAGGAACACAGTTTCCTTTTTGTTCTCCAGCAAGAGCATTTTTAAGATGCTTCCCGTCTTTTCCCTTTTACAACAGGGCATGCTGCTTATATGAAACAGGTACTGTAGGGCAGTGAAGTTTCGAAGTCATTTGATTTACATTTTTTCAGGACAAGTTTCTCATTGCTTTCAATTCACTGAAAACACCCAGCTTATGATTTGTAAAAATATGATTTTTTAAATTTAATTTGCAGACTTCCCAGTTTTACATCATTTTTGGGAGTCATTTTAAGTTCTTTTCAGTCATGTTAAGACACTTTTAATCCATTTTTTATCACCACAGTACCTTTTTGGGCATATTTATATATACGTTTGAAGTGTGCATTACACAAAGACAGTACATCATTTAGTTTTATTGATGAAAAAATACTGACTAAAAATGAAGTTCAGTGATGTCAGAATCCTTGTGATAACCTCAAAACCCTTGTGATGACTCTAGAACCCTTGCTATGTGTTCTCTACATTAGTTAAAACTGCATTTACATCTGAGACTGGATGTTATGTGAATAAGTATGGTAATTTTAAACCTCTGGATCCCTATAACAGATAATGATATTGAGTAGTTTCGAGGTTCCCCGAGAACATTATGTTAGTAACATATAGTAAAAATGTGGCCTCCTTCACAATGACACTTTCCATGCTCAAAAATCATGGTCTCAGGTTTTCTCAAGAACTGCCGATGGACAAATGGTACTTTACAAGCTGCCTAAGGTGCACCATTGACTACACTTAACACAACAGAACCAACTGATTTGCTCAATTTACCTGATCTGGAGGAAGTGTGTAGTGTTTAAATTGTGACCCTGTACTGTAGGATAGCTGCAGTATGCCCATTCTTCCAACAGATCATTAGACCATGGACTATCCAATCCAATTGGCCCTTTATCCCTGTGATCAGCAGAACTTGTGGTTTTTGGAACATATTGGTAAGTGCACTGTCGTGCATGGACCGATAATGCTATTTGTAGCATTTCATCATATTGTGGTATTTTTTAATGAAGTGCTAAATTACTTCCATTGCTTTCTGTCTTTTCTTCAAATGTCATACACAGTGTAGTGACTAAAGACACACATGTTGCTTTTGTTACTTCGACAACGTACATTGATGATATGAGAGAGAATGCAGTGCAGTGCAGTAGGTAAAAAAATAGTTAATCTTGAAATGTCAGGTCCCAGTTTACAAAATTCTCCAAAATTCACCATTAATTTATAATCCTACAAAAGTCATTTCAGATAACAGATATCGCATGTGATTTTTCTGATAATATTTGTTTTCATTTGTTTGGTGTGATTTGTAAATAATCTACAGTCATATTAAAGTATTCTCATTGAGGGAGTCAATTCTCTTTGAAGCACATCAATTTTGCAAAACTAGTTTCCATAGATGCAGTTTATCACAAAGTTTTCAGTACAATAATAAGGATATTCTAAATTTCTACCTTTGGCAGTTGAGGGTTAGGGTCCCATTTTTCTCAACATTGAAAATATTTGTCTTACTCGCATCCCAAATTCAATCTTATACATTTTTAAGTTTTGTAATTTATTTAGGTGGGGGCTAGGAGGGAGTGGGGCACCTGAAACATGTTGGATGTATGGTGCATGGCAGTGGATACCCTGTACCACTTCTAGTCATTTCCTATCTGTGTAGCTGGTGGTCAGGGAAACTTAAGTACAGGGTTATCAGGAGATGTTGATTCACAAAATAGTAGTGTTCTGGAAACAATGTCCATTACTCACATAAGAACATGTAACTCTCTAGTAGTGAAGAAAATGTTCCTGAAAGAAATTTGTGTCATTTTCAAAAAACTCTTCACTTGACTTGCTGTTGTATATGTTTCATCCCAAATTTTGATAGCTAATTTTTACCTTGGAAAATTTATTACACTGGTACACAAGTCCACAGATCTAAGTGCTTGTACACGTAGCTATTGAAATTTTGGTGTTAACATTGGATTTAAAGTTTCAATGATCTACAAGCTGTTAATACAATATACTTACTGTACTGATGCCTATAACCATTCTACCAGAGGGCAAAAAATGTTCTTTTTCAGGACATGAGACTAAAGCAATGTTGAATAACGGAGGGCCTAGGTACAAACGCTCAAACTTGGAACGCCAAATGAATCTGGATATTATTTGGTGTGTTCTTATTCTCATTGTCCTATGTGTAATTGGTGCTGCTGGCTGCAAGTTGTGGTTGTCTTCGTATGATGGTATCTCAGTGCCACCATTTATTCCTAGCATGCAGAATTCAACAACTGAAGGCATTTTGAGTTTCTGGACTTTTGTTATAATTCTGCAGGTAATAATTTTTTTCACTTTTGGATGTATCTGTGAGGTTTCTCAAGATGTTTTGCTATGCATCTGTATTTATTGCCTTATTTATGGAACTTGTACATAAATTCAAATACCAAAGTTTCTCCTGTAGAACATTAAGGTGGACAAAAATTTGATGTGTTGAGCCATACATAATTCTGTCTGAGAATCTGTGTGGTTTAGTCATTTGAATGTCCCCTAATTTCTCATTATGTCTTTTTGATGTTGATGTATTCTGTGTAAGTATATCATGCCATTTATTATAACTGTTATCGTACCTTCCAGATAATGATACCACTCTCACTTTATGTGACAATAGAAATGGCAAAACTTATACAAGTGTACCATATTCACAATGATGTCAATTTGTATGACCCAGAAACTAACAAAAGGATAGAGTGTCGTGCATTGAACATACCAGAAGAGCTGGGCCAAGTGAGTATTACCACATAAATGATTGTAAATAAAAGCACTGCCACGCGGGGTAGCTACACGTGGTCTGAGGTGTGTGTGTGTGTGTGTGTGTGTGTGTGTGTGTGTGTGTGTGTGTTTTTTGTCCATAGTGTAAGTTAGTTTAAGTGTGTAAGCCTAGGGACTGATGACCTAAGCAGTTTGGTCCCATAAGATCTTACCACAAATTTACAAAATAAAAACACCCAATTATTGCTTTTCACAGAAATCGAAAATATTATGTTAATTGTTTTGTATTTGAACTTTTACGTATATGAGTAGAAGCTTTTGTTTGTGGTACTACAGAAGAATGCAGAGGGTTAGGTGGGTACTTCAGATAACTTTTGAATAGATACTGAACTGAACTGAATTGAAGAGAGAACTAATCTGTTGTACAATGTGACAACAGAGAGATCATTTGATACCTGAGGTATCAAGGATTAGTAGATTCGGTCATCGAGGGAAGTTTTGGTTGTAATGGTAGTAGAGGGGGACCAAGCTTGACTACAGTAACAATACATTTAGGGTAATAATGTATTTATTTGATTTGGATATCTTGTATGTAATAATTTTGAGTCTATTCATGTGTTCCAATTATTTACTCAAATGTTTATTTATGATATAAATGATCCACTACATTGCCTTTCATACAAATTGAAATACGCAAATGAAAATTAAGGTATGCAATAGGAAACAACAAATTCAGGTACATATACTTAACATATAACTGAACACAGATGAAAAATAAAAAAGTGCTAATGATAATAATTAAAGAGTGTGTTTTTAAGAAATAAAATAATGAATATGATTTTAGTAGCACTAAGTCTAGATGGGGGAGTGCATGAGTAGGTTTTTGAGTGACCGTGAATGGTTGATGATGAAAACAGAACACAAATATGAAAGGGCAAATCGAGAGTAATGCAAAACAAGTGGCCAGTGACAAAAACAGTGCACAAATTCAAAAGAACAAACCGAGAGAAATGGAAAACGTGGAAGCCAAGAATCATCACCAGTGTACAAAGAAAGCTGCAATAGCAGACAAAGAGAAAAACCAAGAACAAGTGAGTGATTATATGCAAAATAATGTCGGTGATCAGAAAACTTTGGAATCAACAACACAATTCAATGAGAAAACGGTGTACACTTTCCTCCATGCTTTTGTACCACCAGATCGTCGTGCCAGCTAATGTGAAGCCCACACTGCCCTGGATAGCCAGCGCTTAATCTTAATAACCAAGTCCACTGAGAGTACCAAATCTCTCCCCACTTTAATAGGTGCATAGTGTCGAAAATGACGAGACCTATGTTTGGCCCACTGTTTCGCCAGTGGAACCAGCAGCAATCCAAATTCCGGAGTTGAACATCCCTATGGCATCCTTTTCATTTTCTGACTAGTCCATTAGATGCTATTTCAGCATTGACTGTTGGCTATTGCTATGTTGGGAGAAGTGACTTGACCCTCTTGGGTTGGCAGTCCTGTGCTGGTTCGATCGTTGGCTGCTGCTGCTGCTGCTGCTGCTGCTGCTGCTGCTGCTGCAGCATTAATGGTGGCATGTATGCTTCTTGTAATGACATCCTGTCTGTGGTGGTGGTGGCGGGGGGGGGGGGGGGGGAGAGTGAACTGGGAGCACTGCCCTTCTGCGGGGAAGGTTTAAAAATATGGTTGTGGGTAGTGTGAGGTTGGAGGTCCCATAGGTCCCCTGTGCTGGGTTGAAGAATGGGGATGGCTTCTGCATTTGTTGTGGTGACAGATCAGGCACTCCTGCTCAGCCTCAGTGAGGTACATTTGGAGCCACTTGTGGCCAAGAATGATTGCTGATGTCCAGTCAGGCTTCCGGTCAAATGTGTGAGCCCACATAGTGGTAATCTGCTGGTAGCAGGGTGTGTAATTTGGGGTTGTGGCTCACGGTACAGGTTGCAGTAAGTTCATCTAAATCTACATCTATATGATTACACCTCGGTTCACAGTTATGTGCATGGGGTTCATTAAACCTCTGTCAAACTATTTTTGTACTGTTCTGCTTTCAAAAAGTGCATGGGAAAAACAAACAATTAAATCTTTCCATTCAAGTTCTGACTTGTCTATGTCAGCCTACACAGGGAAGAATGATCACTGTAATAAAATAAACAAAATGTTTTTGAATTCAGAGGAGAAAGTTGCTGATTGAAATTTCATGCAATGATCTTGCTGCAAGGAAAAACACCTTTGTTCAGAAGATTTCCATCCTAACTTGCATATCATATTCATGACACTCTCTATCCTTGTTTTCATGATCATAGCAAACAAGCTACTCTTCTTTGAATTTTTTGATATCCTCTGTCAGTCCTATCTGGTATGGTCCTACATCAGACAGCAGTGCTTCTGAAGAGGACGGACAAGTGTACTATAGGCAGTCTCTTTAGAAGATACTACATATTCAAAGTGTTCTGCCAATAAAACACAGTTTTTGATTTGCCTTCCCCACAACTTTATCTATGAATTTCTTTCCAATTTAAGTTGCTCACAAATGTATTCCCTAGGTATTTATTTCAGTTGACAGGCTTTACATTTTGTAGTGCTCATGTGGGGGACTTCACACTTTTCATAATTTAGAGTTAACTGCCAATTTTTACACCATACAGATATCTCTTCTAAATCATTTTGCAATTTATTTTGATCATATAATGACTTTACATAATGGTAATGAAGCATCATGTACAAATAATCTAAGAGGACTGCTCAGATTGTCTCCTAAATCATTTATTTAGGTTAGGAACAGCAAAGAGCTTGTAACACTTCCTTGGGGAATACCAGATATCTGTTTTGTTTTACTCGATGACCTTCCATCAATTACAACTTTGACAGGAATCATGAACCCAGTCACGTAACTGAAAGAGTGTACAATAGACATGCACTTTGATTAAAAGCTGCTTGTGAGGAACTGTGTCAAAAGCCTTATGGAAGTATAGAATTCTGGAATCTATTTGACATCTCCTCTAGATAGCATTAATTACATGAATAAAGAGCTAGATGTGTTTGTTTTCTATGAAGTAATTCATAGTTTTCAAACATAGCGTATTTCTCAAAATCCTATTGCAGACTGATGGTAGTGATATGGGTTTGTAATTCAGCTGATTACTCCTGATTTCTGTCTTAGGTATTGGTGTGACTTGGGCAACTTTGCAGTCTTCCTGTGAGTGAGAAATTTTATGTGACTGCTAAGTATGAAGCTATTATATCAGCATACTCTGAAAGGAAACTGCCTGATATACAGTGTGGACCAAACAACTTGTCTTTATAGACTGATTTAAGCGGCTTCATTAAGGGTATCTACTTCTAAGTAGGTGGTGAGGTGCTGCATTCCATTGCATTGGCAGAATGCCTCAGGTTCTACTGAAGTACGACAACAAGCGAAGGTTAGTAGAGATTTGTGCATCTGTGAAAAGATGTATGAGCAAAGCATACAATAGCTACCACCATCACACCATAGCAAAAGATCTGGCAGGGAACCCGAGAAAATTTTGGTCATTTGTAAAATTGCAAAGCGGTCTAAGGCTTACATTCAACCCCTTGTTGACCAGTCTAGTGTGGCAGTTGAAGATACTAAAACGAAAGCTGAAGTTTCGAATTTCGCCTTCAAGAAATTGTTCACACAGGAGAATTGTGCAAACATACCGTCATTTGACCATCTAACAGACTTCCATATTGACGACATAGTAATAAGCACATCTGGTGTAGAGAAGCAACAAAAGGATTTGAAAGCAAACAAATCACCACTTCTGGGTGGACTCTCAGTTTGATTTTACAGAGAGCACTCTGCGGCATTGGCCCCTTACTTAGCTTGCATTTGTCGTGAATTTCTTGCCCAGTCCAAAGACCCAAGCAAAGGGGAAAAAAAAAGTGCAGGTGACTCCAGTATATAAGAAAGGTGAAAAAAATGGACCTGCAGAATTGCAAACCAATATCCCTAACTTCTGTTTGCTGCAGAATCCTTGAACATATTCTCAGCTCGAACATAATAAACTTTCTTGAGACTGAGAAGCTTATGTCCTTGAATCAGCATGGTTTTAGAAAGCATCACTCGTCAGCTTGCCTTTTCTCACCATATATACTGAGAACTGTGGATGAAGGGCAAAAGGCAGATTCCATATTTCTAGGTTTCCAGAAGCATTTGACATGGTGCCCCATTCCATGCTGTTAACGAAGGTATGAGCATGTGGAATAAGTTCACGGATATGTGAGTGGCTCGAAGACTTCTTAAATAATAGAATCCAGTATGTTGTCCCCGATGGTGGGTGCTATTCAGAGACATGGGTATTGTCAGGAGTGCTGTAGGGAAGTGTGATAGGACCACTACTGTTCTGGATATACATAAATGACTTGGCTGATAGGGTAGGCAGCAATCTGCAGTTGTTTACCGATGATGCTGTGGTGTATGGTAAGGTGTCAAAGTTGAGTGACTGTAGGAAGATAGGAGATGACTTAAAAAAAATTCCCATCTGGTGTGATGAATGGCAGCTAGCTAAATGTGGAAGCGTGTAAGATGCAGATGATTTCCACCTATGGGTTTGGGGGTTAGAATAGGCCCGCGGTATTCCTGCCTGTCGTAAGAGGCGACTAAAAGGAGTCTCAAACTTTTCGGCCTTATGTGATGGTCCCCTGTTGGGTTTGACCTCCATCTCTCAAAATTTTCCGAAGAGCGAGCCGACTGGGGAAGGACGCCTTACTTGGTGCATTGTGTCCATCTTGCGATCAGACCTCCGCCAGCTTATTCGCCGTTGAATTGCAGTGTTGTCCGCTCTCCATCTCTTGGGCATCACTACGCTTCTGCGTGCCAATTACACCTTGCACTGTGCGGTGCCTCTTTCTGCACTGACGGCGACCATGGACCACATGTTACCTAACATCCAGCATGGTAGCCAGTCCGTCGTGGTGGGGCTGCTATGTACCCTGTTGGTTGTAGCCCCCTGACAACACAGGGATCGCTCTACTGATGCCTGCGCCGTTAACTTCCCACGTATGCCAAGGAGTAGATGCCTATCCTCCTGGGGTATTGGGACTCCCGGCAACGGCCATCCTGCCAGGTGGCTCTTGCTGCGGCTGGGTGGCGCCCGTGGGGAGGGCCCTTGGTCGGAGTAGGTGGCATCAGGGCGGATGACCCGCAATGAAGCGTGGTACATTGTCTCTCGCTGGTGGCCAGTCGCCAGCAGCCTCTAAGTTTTCTCGGGCTCAATTTAATGCTCAGAAGTACGATCCGAAAATGTTCCCCACCCTGGCCACACCGTGGGAGGAACGTAAGTCTCAGGATGGCAGTAGCAGTTATTCACCCCGATTCTTAGTTTGTACGAGAGCTGATAGGGAGTCTTTTCTCTCCACAAAGCCTCAGTTCTTCGTCGAGCATTTAGAGGACAAGTTTGGGGAGGTGGAGGGCTTGTCCAAAATGCGCTCTGGGTCAGTCCTGATACAAACGGCATCCTCTGTCCAGTCACGACGGTTACTTGCTTGTGACAAGTTGGGGGATGTTGCCATTACGATCACACCCCATAAGAGTTCAAATATGGTCCAGGGAGTTATTTACCATAGGGATCTTCTTTTGCAGTCTGATGACGAGCTGCGCGCCAATTTAGAGTGCCGAGGTGTACATTTCGTCCGGCGCGTTCATCGGGGTCTGAAGGAAAATCAGATTGCTACTGGTGCCTTCATCTTGGCCTTCAAGGGGGATACATTACCGGAAAAGGTTAAGGTGATGGTCTACCGATGTGACGTCAAGCCCTATATCCCTCCCCCAATGCGGTGCTTTAAGTGCTGGAAGTTCGGCCATATGTCTTCCCGCTGCACTTCCAGCCTCACATGTCGAGATTGCAGATGCCCATCACATCCAATACTCCATGTGCCCCGCCTCCCATCTGTGTCAACTGCGGGGAGCACCATTCACCTTGATCGCCAGACTGCCGAATATTCCAGAAAGAGCGTAAAATCATGGAATACAAGACCCTGGACCGACTGACCTATACTGAGGCAAAATGGAAATACGACTGACTCCATCCTGTGAGAATGACGTCTTCCTACGCCGCTGCTACAACACCTGTGCTAGCCCCTTCAGTTTCTCAAATTCCGGCTGGATCGATGAGTAGTACAACTCCTCCTGCCCCCTCGCCAGTGGGGGGCTCTACCCACCGGGTTGCTCCTGCGCCACCTACCTCAGGAGCAACACCATCCCACCCATCGGGGACGTCTGTCCCCGCTTCTAAGCCAGAGAAGTGTCCAACTTCTTCAGCTTCTCACACTCGAAAGGGGTCCCTTGGGTCCCTCCCTTCCCAGGTTTCCACCAGCGGGAAGGCTGATGACCCACAGTGGCGTAAGTGCCCACAATCAGCTGGTTGTAGGGCTTCACGATCCTCCTCCGTCCCGGAGACTGAATCGGTGAAGCCCTCCCAGCCAGTGAAACCCAAGGAGCAGCGTGAGAAACCCAAGAAGAAGAGCTCTAAGCCCAAGGAACTCGCGGTGGCAGCCACCCCACCGCAACCTTCCATTTCTGCGTCTGGGGACGAGGTGGAGATTCTGGCATCCACTGAGGACCTTGATCTCGCCGGTCCCTCAGACACCATGGATAGCACTAGCACAGGTGATCAATCGGAGGCAGCAGGTGACCCAGCAGCGTAATCTGCCTTCCAAGTCCCGTCACGCCTTTCTCAGACATGGACAATACCATCCTCCAGTGGAATTGCAGTGGTTTCTTCTACCATCTAGCTGAGCTCCGACAACTTATCAGCCTTCACCCTTACTTCTGCATTGCTCTTCAGGAAACTTGGTTTCCAGCAATGCGTACCCCCGCCCTCCGTGGCTATCGGGGTTATTATAAGAACTGGGCAGCTTATAAAAGGGTGTCTGGTGGCGTCTGCATATATGTCCTTAACTCTCTTCACAGCGAGTCTGTCCCTCTACAAACACATTTTGAGGCTGTCGCTGTTCGGGTGTGGACTCCACAGGCTGTTACCGTCTGCAGTCTTTACCTTCCACCGGATGGTGATGTTGCGCAGCATGCCCTGGCTGCGCTGATAGCCCAATTGGCGCCACCTTTCTTGTTACTGGGCGACTTCAAAGCCCATAACCCTCTGTGGGGTGGGTCGGTGGTGACAGGTCGAGGTGCCAACATTGAGCATTTCTTGGCACAGCTTGATCTTTCGCTTTTAAATGATGGTTCCTTCACACACTTCAGCGTGGCACATGGCACGTACTCCGCCATCGACCTTTCAATCTGCAGCCCTAGCCTCTTACCATCTGTCCAATGGAGGGTGCATGATGACCTGTGTGGTAGTGAACACTTTCCGATCTTTCTGTCACTGCCACGGCGACACTCTTCTGGGCACCCTAGAAGATAGGCTATGAACAACGCTGACTGGGGCTTGTTCTCCGCCACTGCCGCTATTGAGCCTCTCTCTACTGATGACATTGATGCGGTGGTTCATTCGGTCACCACTGGCATTGTTACTGCCGCCGAATCTGCCATTCCCCGTTCTTCTGGGTCCCCTCAGCGGAGGACTGTGCCTTGGTGGATGCCTGAGATCGCTGAAGTGATTAAAGATCGCCGGTGGTCGCTCCAGCGTCACAAGCGACATCCCTCCATAGACCACCTTATCGCCTTCAAACAGCTGCGTGCGCGAGCCCACCTCCTTATCCGCCAAGGCAAGCAGGAGTGCTGGGAGCGGTATGTGTCCACCATTGGCCTCCATGTCACTCCATCGCAGGTCTGGGCCAAGATTCGACGCGTATACGGCTATCGGACCCCTGTCAGCGCCCCTGCGCTCTCACTGAATGGAGCAGTTTGTACTGACTCAGAGGTCATTGCAAACCGCTTGGCAGAGCATTTTGCTATGAGTTCCGCTTCTGTGAATTACCCCCTGGCCTTCCGCTCCATTAAAGAGCGGATGGAACGTTGGAGCCTTTCTTTTTGCACCCACCATTCTGAATCCTACAATGCTCCATTCAGTGAGTGGGAATTTCGCAGTGCCCTTGCTGCTTGCCCTGATACCTCACCTGGGCCAGATTGCATCCACTGTCAGATGCTGAAACACCTTTCAGTGCACTGCAAGCGATGCCTCCTCGACCTTTACAACCGTCTCTGGGTCGAGGGTGAGTTTCCGTCGCAATGGCGGAAATGCATTGTCATCCCCATTTTGAAACCCGGCAAGAGCTCTTTGGAGGTGGACAGCTACCGCCCCATTAGCCTCACCAATGTTCCTTGCAAGCTTCTGGAACTGATGGTGAACCGGCGCTTGAATTGGGTACTGGAGTCTCGGGGCCTTCTAGCTCTGTCTCAGGGTGGGTTCCGTAAAGGCCGCTCCGCCATCGACAATCTGGTGAGCCTGGAGTCGGCCATCCGTACTGCCTTTGCCCGCCGTCAGCACATGGTCGCTGTCTTTTTCGACATGCGGAAGGCGTACGATACGACATGGCGTCATCACATACTTTCTACACTTCATGGATGGGGTCTTCGGGGCCCTCTGCCGATCTTCATCCGCAATTTTCTGTCGTATTGTACCTTCCGCGTGCAAGTCGCGGCCTCCCATAGTTCCTCCCGAGTCCAGGAGAACGGGGTGCCACAGGGATCTGTCCTCAGTGTCTGCCTGTTTTTAATCGCAATAAACGGGCTCGCTGCAGCGGTGGGAAATTCTGTCTCGGCTTCCCTGTATGCTGACGACTTCTGCCTTTACTACAGCTCTATTGGCATTGCAGCTGCTGAACGTTAGCTACAGGGCGCTATCCGTAAGGCACAGTCTTGGGCTGTAGTGCATGGCTTTCAGTTTTCGGCTGCCAAGACCTGCGTTATGCATTTCTGCCGGCGACGCACTGTTCACCCGGAGCCGCGGCTTTATCTTGATGGCGAACTTCTTGCTGTGGTTGAGACACACAGGTTTTTGGGTGTAGTTTTTGATGCCCGGTTGACTTGGCTGCCTCATATTCGGCAGCTTAAACAGATGTGTTGGCGGCATCTAAATGCTCTGCGATGCCTGAGCCACACCAGGTGGGGCGCCGACCGATCTACTCTCCTACGGCTCTACCAGGCGTTAATCCAGTCTCGTCTGGATTCTGGGAGCCTGGCTTATGGCTCAGCATCCCCATCTGCGATGTGTGTACTGGACCCAATCCTACACAGCGGAATACGCCTTGCCACTGGTGCTTTCCGGACCAGCCCAGTGGACAGCATACTAGTGGAGGCAGGTGTCCCTCCACTGCGGTTACGGCGCCGATGTTTGCTGGCCGCTTATGCTGCCCATGTTTTGAGCTTGCCCGGGCATCCTAACTATCGGCTATTATTCCCACAGTCGCATGTCCATCTTCCAGAACGTCGACCCAGGGCTGGATGGACGATCGCGGTCCGCGTCCAAGAGCTTCTCTCCGGGCTTGGGGCTTTACCTCTTCTGCCTCCTTTCCGAGCACCTGTGTGTACAGCCCCGTGGTATGTGTGCCTCGCCCTCGCCTTCAGGGCCCGAAGGACTCAGTCCCTCCAGAGGCCTTCCGCCGCTGCTTTCTTACCATCCTCGCAATGTATCAGGGCTCTGGCATTGTTTACACTGACGGCTCGATGGTTGCTGGTCATGTCGGTTATGCGCTAACTCTAGGGGACCATTCCGAACAACGTTCCTTGCCGGATGGCTGCAGCGTTTAAACAGCTGAGCTGGTCGCCATCTTTCGAGCCTTAGAGTATATCCGCTCCTGCTCAGGTGAGTCCTTCGTTATCTGTAGCGATTCCCTGAGCAGTTTACGAGCTCTCGACCAGTGTTTCCCTCGTTCTCGTCTGGTGATGGCTATCCAGTAGTCCCTGCATACTCTTGCCCGTTGTGGCCGCTCTGTGGTCTTTGTGTGGGCCCCCGGTCATGTCGGTATCTCGGGCTATGAACACGTTGACCGCCTGGCGGAAGAGGCCACCAGTAAACCATCTCTGGAGATTGGCCTCCTGGCGACTGATTTAGGGGCACTCTTATGCCGCAAAATTTTCGACCTATGGGACACTGAATGGCGCAACCTGCCCATGCCAAACTAACTTCGCCCTATCAAGGCGACGACGACTGTGTGGCGGTCGTCCATGCGGGTCTCCCGCCAGGAGTCTGTTGTCCTCTGCCGGCTGCGCATTGGGCACACTCGGCTGACGCACGGCCACTTATTGCGCCGTGAGGACCCACCTCTATGTCGCTGCGGCTCCGTTTTATCTGTGGTCCACATTTTGTTGGAGTGTCGCCTTTTAACTGTGATCAGGCAGACGTTAGCACTGCCTGATACGCTCCATGCCCTTTTAACTGATGACCCTGCTATGGCTGGCTTAGTTTTGCGTTTTATTCGGGCAGGGGATTTTTATCATTTAATCTGAGTGTTTATGTTTTAATTTATTGTTTTGTGCTGATTCTGGCCTTTGGCCTATGGTTTTAAACTTAGTTTTTAATGTGTTCTCGGTGGTTGGCTTTTCCTTTTTTTGTTCCTATGGTCGGCCAACCACCGTCACACTCTGTGTGATTTTATTTCGTTTTGTCTGGTCCTTGTCTACGTTTCTTTTGTTCTGTGTCGTCTGTCTCCTATTCTGTTGAACGTTTTATATTCTCTGTGGGTATTTTTAGTTTTTGGAAAAAGGGACCGATGACCGTCTCAGTCTGGTGCCTTTAACCCCCACAAACCAACCAACCAATGCAGGTGATTAGGAAGATCAAGCCTGTCATGTTCGGGAACAGTATTGCTCGTGTCCTGCTTGATACAGTCAAGTCGTTTAAATATCTGGGAATAACGTTGCAAAGCGATGAGAGGTGGAATGAGCATATGAATACTGTGGCAGGGAAGGCAAATTGTCGACTTCAGTTTATTGGGAGAATTTTAGGAAAGAGTGGATCACCTGTAAAGGAAACTGCATATAGGACATTGGTGCGACCTATTCTTGAGTACTGCTCAAATGTTTGGGATCCGTACCAGCTCAGATTGTCGGAAGCCATCAAAGCAGTTCAGAGGCAGGCTGCTAGATTTGTTAACAGTAGGTTCGAACAACATGTAAGTGTTACGGAGTTGCTTCGGGACCTATAATGGGAACCCTTGGAGGGACGGTGATGCCCTTTTTGAGAAACACTACTGAGAAAATTTAGAGAACTGGCATTTGAAGTTGACTGCAGAAAATATCTACTGCCTCCAACATACATTGCGCCTGAGGCTCACAAAGATAAGATATGAGAAATTAGCGCTCATATGGAGGCATACAGACAATCGTTTTTCCCTTGCTCTATTTGTGAGTGGAATAGGAAAGGAAATGACAAGTAGTGGTACAGCGTGCCCCCGCCAAGAACCATATGGTGGCGTGCAGAGTATCTATGTAGGTGCAGATGTAGAGCTACATACACTAGTGTCTTTTTAATTTTATCCATCTTTCACAGCTTCAAACATGACTTTATTCAGTACACTAGAAGTATGAATTAAAGAACGCCTTCAGTCACAACTTTTTGTGTTTTGTTAAGTACACAATGCGTTTTGAACCCTATGCCTCCATCATCAGGTGTCATTTGCTGTAATACAGGCTTTGTTTTCTCTGAATGAGGTGAAATGCATATTCTGCATAATCCAAGAAAAGCTTTTTTAACATTTTAACACCAGCATACATTCTTTTCTCCATTGTTCTCGTACGTATCACTTTGTTCAAGAGGCACATTTACACACACGTGTTTGTAAACATTTCACAGATGTTTTGTAGGTACAAAAACCTCTGGAGGCGGGGGTGAAGGCTGCCCCGCAGATTCCCATCCCAGTGGCTACATGCTCATGGTTTGAATCAGCGCCACATTTTCCTTCAGCAACTTCTGCATCTGTTTCTGCTGTTGTTCGTGAATGTTATTTGATGCTGCCAAAGCTGTAGAAACTGTTAATCCATCATTATGAGTTTATTTACACATGATACTCATGTGGTGATACTTTAGTAATACACTGCTCAGATCTGGCAGTGCCAGGAGTTGCTCAGAAACACTGAGTGGCCTTCAGGACTGAATGGATGATGATGGTGCAAATAGTACACAAATTCCAAAGTATAAATCAACAGTAATCTAAAATTTTGGAAGCCAAGAACCACCAGTAGCATACAAAGCTACACAGCAAACCAAGAGAAAAAACAAATGCAAGCGAGTAACTATGTACAGAATTAATGTTTGTGATCGAAAGATTCTGAAACATCAACACAACTGGACAAGGAAACGACACAATTTACTCCAAGCTTGTGCAACAAGAGGGTCTTTCCAACTGATTCAAAGTCCATGCCACCTCTGGTGCAGTTGCAAAGCCAAACAGCAGTGAATTGTCAACTCTGGTGCGTTGATCTCAATCTGGATGTCAGAGTCCAGCAAGGATACTGAAATGATCATTTTATGTGGCATAACAGTAAGGTTTACGATTGAAATATGACAGATCCCTGTGACAACTGAAGAGTTACTATGGCACTGATTATTATGATCACTGCTGTGGATCAGGTCAGTTGATACTTATGTCAGCTGTAATTGGTGAGAAATATGTAACTCGGAAAACAGAGTTGGACTTTAAGGTTAGTCATGTGTTAGTTGAGGGCACTCCATATGTATCTGATGGGTTTGTGGCATCATCATCTTCGTGACAGTTTGGATCTTCAATTATCAGATATATTCAAATATTCACAAACTCTTTCAATAAGACATTGGATTTTTTCTTTTCCTTGCTCAGTTTTGTTCGTTGGGTTGTGTAAGGTTTTAAGGTATGTTTGCTGTGTGTATGAGCAGCTGCCTTTTCAAGTAACAGTGCATGAAAATTTGAGAAGCATTAGGGCTATTACATCATCATCATCATCATCATCATCATCATCATGTGTTCTGCCAAAAGGCAGGTTTTCACATGGTAGTTCTCCAGGCTGTCCGGTCTTCTGCTATCCTCTTCAGGTTCACATAATTTCCTCATCCCTTTATGTTGTCTGTCATCTTGTATCTCCTCCTTCCTCTGTCTTCTCCCACAAACCAGTCCTTCCAAAGCATCTGATAGCAAGCACTTCCTTCTCAATGAATTTCCCAACCAGTTCTTTTTCCTTTCTCTTATAAACTTCAGCAGACATCTACTCTCACCAACCCTTTCCAAGTAAGCATATCAACGCATTTGTATCGTTCCCACTCACTGTGTGTGAATGCTTGTGTGTTGCTGAATATTTCTGATTGAAAAGATATCCAGAATCATTGTATGAAGAAAATTGGAGCCATCTTCTGAAAATGACTCTTCCTACTAACATACCACATGTGCTTTCTTTAATTCCTCTTTTCTGTTACAAAGGGCATACCTAGGACAAACAAATCATTTTCATGGAGGGGGTAATGTGTGCTACAGGTTATGGATGGGATACCCAGAACGACATAATTTTTATCTAATTATCCTGATGTGGCTTGCCTGTTTATTCCTTATCTCAATCGTATCTGTAACTTAAAGTGCAATATGGGTCTGGTATCAAATTCAGTTTGCATGTAACTAAGCAAGATGTTTTCATTAAATGGAATTTCTTTCACAGCCCCACAGACAACCTGAGACAGCCTTGCGCCATGTTTGAATTAAGCAGTCTGTGCATACCATCCAGTGATTCAGTTGCATGTTACCACAGCTTTCTAACAAACCTTGTGTGCAGACAGTTTTGTCTATTTTCATTGAGCGGTTTTAAACTTGAAAATTAATGGAGTTGTTTATTAGCACAGTACCTGAGAGGCACAATAACATAACATGTTTGACGGTGCGGAATTCTTACAACAGTCATTCTAAATTTCTCCATAAATTGTGGCCATTGTCCATGAACATATAGGTTAAAATACAGTAATAGTTTCCTCACTTTGACACAAGTACTATGTCATGGTGTGCTGCCATAGAAAAACTATGAGTAGCTAGATCAACTTCAAACATGGGTAAGACTTGCTAAGTGTCTGTCATCTGCAGGTACTTCAGACTGGTCCAGCTGGAGATGATTGAACAGGCTAAGTTCAGGTGGTAGTAAATTCAGGGACACCCTTGTCCAATAAGGATATTTCAAAGGACTGACACAATTTGACTGTGGATGAGAGCACACAATTGGCTACTCTTCATGCTGCCGTGAGTCATGCAGTGATGGAAAGCTGATGGGAGCTAAAGGTGGTGCTGTTGCTGTTGTCCTATTCTAGGCATAGTTCTTACAATTTTCTTCTCTTTTGTTCAGTTGTGTGAACTATGAAAATTACATAAATTGTCACTTTAGCAGTATCTCATAATACTGCTCATTTATATAATTGATAGTTTTGTATGGCTTTCTGAATTGAGTAAACAAATAAATAGTGTTATTCAGAGCAGTTAAATTTTTTCTTAATTTATGACGATAAGGTCAGCTTTATTCCTAATTTATTTTGCATAGAATATTATCTTTCTAAATATTATTCTCGCATTTTATACTAGTATAGTAATGTGTTAGAGTTGTGAGTGATGATGGAGTTATTGAAGCTGCTCTCAGGTCATGGTCGACGGTCGTGTCCAGGTAGGCTGTCGTACAGGTGAATGGCTACTCGAATCGTGCATCATGCCATAGTTGCAGGCTGGTTAAGGCAATAATTATGCTGCTGGTGACATTCATCAGGGCTTCTGTAGGACACCTGATAGTAATTCAAAGCACCCTCCCCACCTTTCTGGTTTCAGTTGCGAATAGTTCATGGGAAGAACAATTACCAGTAACTTTCCACGTGGGCTCAAATCTTCCTAACTTCATGTACATAGTTTTTTCAGAAGATATACGTAGGAGGAAGCAATATATTTGCTGACCCTTATAGAAATGTTTATTCTTGGAACTTTTAACAATAAACCACACTGTGATGCAGAATGCCACTTTGGAGCTCCTGTCCCAGGACTTCAGTGATAATCCCTTTGACACTTCCGTGCATACTAAATGAAACTGTAAAGAAATGCATTGCTCTTCTTTGTGTCTTCTCTACTTCCTCTATCAGTTCTATCTGATGCAGATCCCATAGTGATGGACAATATTAAAGTATTGGTTGAACAAGTATTCTATAAGCTACTTCTATTGTTGATGGAGTACATTTCATGAGGATTCTTCCAACGAATCTGTCTGGCATCTGCCACTCCCACCATTAATTTTATGTAATCATTCCACTTCAGATAGCTCCATATGCATTCTCCAAGATAGTTTATGAATCTAACTGCTGCCAGTGCTTGTTCTGCAAGTGTGTAATCATACAATAAATGGTATTTTTGTCTGTGTATTCACAGTTTGTTACAGTTGTTTATGTTGAGGGTCAGTTGCTGCTCCCTGCACCAAGCATCAATCCTCTGCAGGTCTGCCTGCATTTCGCTGCAATTTTCTGGCATCAAGACTTTTCTACATCCAACAACATCATCCACGAAAAGCCTCGTGCAACTTCTGATGTTACCTAATAGGTCATTTGTACATATTGTGGATAGTAATAGTACTATCACACTCCTCTTTGGAATGATCAAGCTTACTTTTACGTCTTAAAACTTCCTTCCGGTCAGAATGGCATGCTGTCTACATTTGCTAGAAACTCTTCAATGTAATCATACAGTTGGTCTGATACTTCATACACCCATATTTTGTTCATTAGGGGGCCGTATGGAACTGTACTGAATGGCTTCTGCAAGTCAAGGAACATGCCATCTACCAGGATGCCTGTATGTGCTGCTTTCTGTATCTCATGGATGAACAGAGTGATGTGAGTTTCACGTGATCGTTGTTTTAGGAACCCGTGTTGTTTCCTACAGAGGAGTTTTTTGGCCTCCAGAAATGTAATAATACACAAGCATAAAAGATGTTCCAAAATTCTACAACTGTCCAACATCACAGAAATCCAGTGTTTGTCCTGAAAGTTGTGTGTCGCATCTTCTTTATTTATTTACTTTTAATTTATTGCTGGGATATGTTCAACAACTTAAAATTCTGCAAAGTACGACCCCTCTGCATCAGTACATTTTTGTCAGCACGATTTCTGTGCTTTCTGGAACTCCTCAATAGGGATATCCTTCAGGGAAGCCTTCGATGTAGCTTGCAAATTGTCCACCGTTTAAAGATGCTTACCTTTGAGGTCTCTTTTCAGCCATGGGGGGGAAAAAAATAAGAATTGTGCTGGGATCAGGTCAGGACTGTAGGGAGGCTGTGGCACTGTTGTCACACCAGTACAGGTGTGATAGTGCATGACAAAAAAGGTGGTGGAGCTGGTGTGTTGTCATGAAGTGGTTTCCATGATGTGCAGAATTCCTTCCGGACGCAAGCGATCTTTTGTCATTCAGTCTCTGGAGCACTGCCTTGTAAAACTGAGCAAGTCTAATATTTCCAACTTGAAGTGAATACTCATTCAACAGTCTGAATTCAGTAACTGGTTCACACGAGTCACAGGGTCGTCTGTTTGGGATGTTGATGGGTGTCCCACACGGGTCTCATTGGCGAATTTCTCCCGACCTTCACTAAACATATTATTCCACCTGTTTGACTGCTATCTGGAAAGGCAATTATCCCCAAAGACTTCCTTAAGTTTTCCAAAGGTTGTGGCAGCTTCACACAAGATTTCTTTGCATAGCAATGCTCTAAAGTTTTCTTCATCGTAAGTTCGATGTGAGCACTGTTTGGAGGTTCACAGAAGAAGCTGTCCTAACCCTCCAAGAGCATAGAGGCAGTTGAGCATCCTACTTCTGGAAAGCAAAGTGTCACCCCCACCCTCACCAGTCAGTCTGACTGCTCTGTGACCTATAATAACATCGAAAAAAGATTGTGATGCATTACTTTCCAAACACCCTCTGTAAGCCTGTAGTTCTGTGCATCTGTTGGACAGTCCTTGAAAATGCGAATTTCTTGCGCTTTTCTCCTGTTGTTGAGAACACTTCAGTCCTCCGAAGATCTACAATACACTGCTGCTAGAAGAGGGGGAAAGTTGTTTTGTATGCTTGATGTAGAATCATATTGGTATCCCATTAGGACTAGTGGCCTTCCATCTGTTGAGTAATTTCAGTTGTTATTGTATCTCAAGCTCACTTATTTCAATATCAGCCACTTTGTTATTTGTGTGATGATTTAAAGGAGGTAGTATGGTGTGACCTTCCTCTGTGAAACAGTTTTGGAAAAAGACATTTAGTACGTCAGCCTTTTCTGTGTCTTCTTCCATTTACGCCATTATGTTGACAGAGCTTCTGGACAGATGACCTTTATCAGTTTAATGATTGAACATAGTTGAAAAACTTTGTACAATTTTCTGTCAAGTCAGTAGACAGAATTGTACTTTCAAATTCATAGAACTCTTCATGCATGGCTCTCCTTCTGCTAATTTTGGCAGCATTTAATTTTTGTTTGTCTGTAGGGTTTTGAGTACATTTAAATTTGCAATGAAGCTCTCTTTGCTTTCGTAGCAGTTTTCTAACTTGGATGCAAACCATGGCAGGTGTTTAACATCACTCACTGCTTTGCTTGACACATACATCTCTAAAGCATATTGCACAATACTCTTGAACTTTCTACATTGATACTCAAGATTGTTAGCGCTGAAGATGACATTTTCGTGCTGACTGCCCAGGTAGTCAGAAATCTGTTTCTTGTCGCTCTTTGCTGAGCAGAAAGATCTTCTTCTCTTCCTTAGTATTCCTATTTGCAGCCAGTGTAAGTGATACTGTAATGGCCTTAGGATGATGGCTTGTGTATTCTGCACCTAAAAGAGTCAGAAAGTTTGGGTCTGTTTGTTGCAAGCAAGTGTAAGAAGTTTGCTTCACCAATCAGTCCTCTGATTTTACTAATCATATTAATTTTTGGATAAATCAATTAGAACAATTTCACATGATTCTCTGTCCCTACTAATCATTCTCATCATTTGAGTCTCCCAATCTATAGTGGGCAAGTTAAAAATATCCACCTAAAACTATGACATGACTAGGATGTACACAAGTTTTTCCCGTGTCTGTTCCACCACTAATGCTGCTGAGGCAGGAAGTATATAAAAGCATCTGATGACCATGTTTGAGTCATATTTAATTCTTGTCTTCATCCAAATTATTTTGCATTCAGAATCAATACTAAACCATGAACCATGGACCTAGCCATTGGTGGGGAGGCTTGCGTGCCTCAACGATACAGATAGCCGTACCGTAGGTGCAACCACAACGGAGGGGTATCTGTTGAGAGGCCAGACAAATGTGTGGTTCCTGAAGAGGGGCAGCAGCCTTTTCAGTAGTTGCAGGGGCAACAGTCTGGATGATTGACTGATCCGGCCTTGCAACATTAACCAAAACAACCTTGCTGTTGTGGTACTGCAAACGGCTGAAAGCAAGGGGAAACTACAGCCGTAATTTTTCCCGAGGACATGAAGCTTTACTGTATGGTTAAATGATGATGGCGTCCTCTTGGATAAAATATTCCGGAGGTAAAATAGTCCCCCATTCGGATCTCCGGGTGGGGACTACTCAGGACGACGTCGTTATCAGGAGAAAGAAAACTGGCATTCTACAGATCGGAGCGTGGAATGTCAGATCCCTTAATTGGGCAGGTGCGTTAGAAAATTTAAAAAGGGAAATGGATAGGTTAAAGTTAGATATAGTGGGAATTAGTGAAGTTCGGTGGCAGGAGGAACAAGACTTCTGGTCAGGTGAATACAGGGTTCTAAATATAAAATCAAATAGGGGTAGTGCAGGAGTAGGTTTAATAATGAATAAAAGAAATAGGAGTGCGGGTATGCTACTACAAACAGCATAGTGAATGCATTATTGTGGCCAAGATAGACACGAAGCCCATGCCTACTACAGTAGTACAAGTTTATATGCCAACTAGCTCTGCAGATGACGAAGAAATTGAAGAAATGTATGATGAGATAAAAGAAATTATTCAGGTAGTGTAGGGAGACGAAAATTTAATAGTCATGGGTGACTGGAATTCGACAGTAGGAAAAGGGAGAGAAGGAAACATAGTAGGTGAATATGGATTGGGGCTAAGAAATGAAAGAGGAAGTCGTCTGTTAGAATTTTGCACAGAGCATAACTTAACCATAGCTAACACTTGGTTCAAGAATCATATAAGAAGGTTGTATACATGGAAGAATCCTGGAGATACTAAAAGGTATCAGATAGATTATATAATGGCAAGACAGAGATTTAGGAACCAGATTTTAAATAGTAGGACATTTCCAGGGCAGATGTGGACTCTGACCACAATCTATTCGTTATGAACTGTAGATTAAAACTGAAGAAATTGCAAAAAGGTGGGAATTTAAGGAGATGGGACCTGGATAAACTGACTAAACCAGAGGCTGTACAAAGTTTCAGGGACAGCATAAGGGAACAATTGACAGGAATGGGGGTAAGAAATACAGTATAAGACGAATGGGTAGCTCTGAGGGATGAAGTAGTGAAGGCAGCAGACGATCAAGTAGGTAAAAAGACGAGGGCTAGTAGGAATCCTTGGGTGACAGAAGAAATACTGAATTTAATTGAAAACAGGAGAAAATATAAAAAATGCAGTAAATGAAGCAGGCAAAAGGGAATACAAACGTCTCAAAAATGAGATCGACAGGAAGTGCAGAATGGCTAAGCAGGGATGGCTAGAGGACAAACGTAAGGATGTAGAGGCTTATCTCACTAGGGGTAAGATAGATACAGCCTACAGGAAAATCAGAGAGACCTTTGGAGAAAAGAGAACCACTTGTATGAATATCAAGAGCTCAGATGGAAACCCAGTTCTAAGCAAAGAGGGGAAATCAGAAAAGGTGGAAGGAGTATATAGAGGGTCTATACAAGGGCGATGTACTTGAGGACAATATTATGGAAGTGGAAGAGGATGTAGATGAAGATGAAATGGGAGATACGATACTGCGTGAAGAGTTTGACAGAGCACTGAAAGACCTGAGTCGAAACAAGGTCCCGGGAGTAGACAACATTCTATTAGAACTACTGACGACCTTAGGGGAGAGCCAGTCCTGACAAAACTCTACCATCTGGTGAGCAAGATGTACGAGACAGGCAAAATACCCTCAGACTTCAAGAAGAATATAATAATTCCAATCCCAAAGAAAGCAGGTGTTGACAGATGTGAAAATTACGGAACTATCAGTTTAATAAGTCACAGCTGCAAAATACTAATGCGAATTATTTACAGACGAATGGAAAAACTGGTAGAAGCGGACCTCGGGGAAGATCAGTCTGGATTCCGTAGAAATGTTGGAACACGTGAGGCAATACTAACCTTACGACTTATCTTAGAAGAAAGATTAAGGAAAGGCAAACCTACGTTTCTAGCATTTGTAGACTTAGAGAAAGCTTTTGACAATGTTGACTGGAATACTCTCTTTCAAATTCTAAAGGTGGCAGGGGTAAAATACAGGGAGCGAAAGGCTATTTACAATTTGTACAGGAACCAGATGGCAGTTATAAGAGTTGAGGGGCATGAAAGGGAAGCAGTGGTTGGGAAAGGAGTGAGACAGGGTTGTAGCCTCTCCCCGACGTTATTCAATCTGTATATTGAGCAAGCAGTAAAGGAAACAAAAGAAAAGTTTGGAGTAGGTATTAAAATCCATGGAGAAGAAATAAAAACTTTGAGGTTCGCAGATGACATTGTAATTCTGTCAGAGACAGCAAAGGACTTGGAAGAGCAGTTGAACGGAATGGACAGTGTCTTGAAAGGAGAATATAAGATGAACATCAACAAAAGCAAAATGAGGATAAGGGAATGTAGTCGAATTAAGTGGGGTGATGTTGAGGGAATTAGATTAGGAAATGAGACACTTAAAGTAGTAAAAGAGTTTTACTATTTGGGGAGCAAAATAACTGATGATGATGGTCGAAGTAGAGAGGATATAAAATGTAGACTGGCAATGGCAAGGAAAGCATTTCTGAAGAAGAGAAATTTGTTAACATCGAGTATAGATTTAAGTTTCAGGAAGTCATTTCTGAAAGTATTTGTATGGAGTGTAGCCATGTATGGAAGTGAAACATGGACAATAAATAGTTTGGACAAGAAGAGAATAGAAGCTTTCTAAATGTGGTGCTACAGAAGAATGTTGAAGACTAGGTGTGTAGATCACGTAACTAATGAGGAGGTATTGAATAGGATTGAGGAGAAGAGAAGTTTGCGGCACAACTTGACTAGAAGAAGGGATCGGTTGGTAGGACATGTCCTGAGGCATCAAGGGATCACAAATTTAGCATTGGAGGGCAGCGTGGAGGGTAAAAATCGTAGAGGGAGACAGAGAGATGAATACACTAAGCAGATTCAGAAGGATGTAGGTTGCAGTAGGTACTGGGAGATGAAGGAGCTTGCACAGGACTGAAGACCACAACAACAACTACTAATCTCACTAGATGTTATGATATTTTTATAGATATAAATACACCACCACCACGACCACCAGCATTCAACCTATCTTTGAAATATGCATTCCAATCAGAATTTAGAATTTCAGTGCTGTTGACATTTGGCTGCATGTTTTATGTCTTCTCTGAGGGTGCTGGCGTGTTCCAGCTGATAACTACCCATATGACGAGGACAGAATCTTCCTCCAGTGATTTTAGGGATGTGATAGTGAACTCATGTTGATATCTTGGGCATCAAATTTGCCTGATCTGAAACCAATGGAACACATTTGAGATGCTTTCAGGTGCCTTCTCCATACCCACATATGATCTTACTGTAATTTGTAGGAACTGTATGACATGTGTGTTGGCATCTGGTGCCACGTATCTCCGGCAAACTACCAAGGACAGTCTATGCTATACATAATCAGAATCACTGCTGTATTTTGTTCCAAATGTACCACTGACTGTATAGGATCTCATTGAGGTCTCTGGTGCCATATTGAACAAATTGTGTAAGTGATGGTTAATAATTAAATTAACACAGTGCTGTTCTCACTTTCTTGACCTTGTTGCCCATATCCCATTCCTTATCAGTTACAGAGGGAAACATTTCTATTCATCTTTAATGCATTCATAGCGCCGTATCTGCACATGGTTGCAAAAATTGGAACTAATTATTTTTCCAGTGTAAATTGGTTCTACATTAATTCATTAGAATATGTAAAAGTTATTACTGCCATATGATAGTTACAACCCACAATGAGCCTCTGTGAGCAGCTGAACTTCCAGGACTGGAGCACTTTGGAAATATTTCAGGGTCATAACATCAGGACATTCGATATTTGTGTGTTAAGTTATTCATAGGAGGCAAAGTTTCTGCAGCAGGTGGCCAGGAAGTGCAGGGACAATGTATCCTCTGGGATAAGGAGATCCTCTTTCACCAATGCCAAATGGTCTCTTGAAGGTGAGGGAGCAAACAGATGGAATGCACCAATTTGTCTTAGGATGGGAAACTGCTCCTGAAGGTGGAATGGTGATCAAATGGCCAGTGGCATGGGCTGGAGAAGGTTACAGGAAACCACTCTATTGAAGATCTGATCAGGTATAGCAGACATCAACAGAACTGAATGGAAGGTGTTTTGCTTAATTTTTCCAAAGCTTAAATAGTCCCACTTTGATCTCTGTGTGGAGTCGACTAGTGTGGCAGGGGGGAGTGTAAAGTCACTTTCAAGTTTGGAAAATAACTATGCAGAATATAGAGAGCAGGTGATTATACAATATTATACAGTGGGAAAGCACAGTACAAGCCTGAGATTGTAGGAGTCAGAATTATGAAAGGAAGGAAATAAATCCAAGGAAAAAAGAAAGGTAATCTACGTATGTATGATAACAACTTGACGTGAAGTATAATAATCTGGCAAGATGCGTTATTAATGTAGGTAATTTGAAGAATATCATAGTGGTTGATACAAATCTTTATTTTATTTACTCATTTACTTGTTTTCCATGGATCCATGCAATGACGAGCTTGGGCTGTATGTAGAAGTGTCAAGGTTATGACTGTATGTATTTACATACTCAGTTATAATGTACTGCTCAGCTGATTTACAAATAAATATTACAGTATTACAAATGAAACAGTAAATGACTGTTTTCTTTACGTTTCAGTGGTGATGTGTTCAAAATAGTTTAACAGGCACCGTCATTATCCTACTATGGGGCAATCAGGTCAACAGTACATATGCAATAAAGATACATGTGCACGCTCTTCTGTCACTGAATGAAAATTAACTGATACACATAAAATACTTGTATTCACATTTGACAATCATACAAGTGTGTAGCTGATCATTTCTTTGGTGAGATCTCATTCACAGACTCCTAAATAGACTAGAATCAGTGTTTCAAGAGAAATTGGCATAGTTTAGTTTTGTAAAGGCCTTCACTATCCCTTAAGTTATTAAGCTCAGTGGGAAGAAAGTTTAAAATTTGTGGACTGGCATTGTTAGATTGTTAGCATCTCTCAGCACCAGAGACTAAATGTTGCTAATAAGGAAAGAAGAAGCTGTCTTTAGAGAATATGGATTGAAATGATAGAGAAACCAAACGTGCAGAAAGCAATGAACTTTGTATCATGAGTTTATTTTTTAACCATCACCTGCAGAGAAAATATGCCTAGAAAACACTTGCAGAAGGTAAGAGGTTACAGATTAACTTCACTGTCAGGCATTTGTTTATCAGTTATGCTGAAGATTGTGGATCATATCTAGTATGTGATGTGAGAAGTGCCCACATATTGGTAATGATGAAACATGAGCTGAAATGAAAGAAAATTGCCAAGGAAAACAGATAAAAATGGAATATAATAAACAGACAATATAAAATGTTGGAGATTTTGGTAACTTCCACTAGAGACCGGTAGCTTAGAAGTAGAAGAGAAAGAAAAATAATAATAATAGACTGGGAAACTAAACGAAATGGTGGGCCAAAGAAGCAACCTAAAAAAAATAATAAAAAAGAACTCAAAGATGAAGACAAATATAAATATAAAATCATTAGTAACTGGACCAGCAGAGTGACAAGATATGGAAGAATACATTATCCTTTTGAGGATGTATGTATGCCTACATAAAATGAAGTGGAAAATGAAGATCTGAATATTACATATAAATCGGAAAAAAAATTCTTTGGAGATGGGAGAAAGAGGAGTAGAATAGCATTGGATGAAAATAACATTAAGGTGGGTGACTTTAAAATTTCAAGAAAGTGAAGATCGGACATAGGAAAACATTACAATTAGAGAAGCCATTATTAAAAAAAAAGATGCAAATTGTATTTGAAAAATCCAAGTTGAAAGACAAATTCAATTGGCTCTGAGGAACAGAATAGTAACAAAGCATGGTAACAAAGTGCAGGACTGAATGGAACAGTTGTTGTTGCTTTTTCTGAAGACGGGTTTGTCTTCCAAAAATTCTGAGGCACCAGTGCAGGAATATTAGCTTGTTAGAGAAAAACATGTGGAAAGGAATTTTAAAAAAAAGCTTTTATCAGACACTTCTGAAAGTAGGAACAGGATGTATGTATGCCTACATAAAATGAAGTGAAAAATGAAGATCTGAATATTACATATAAATTGGAAAACCTTTACAAAAAGTGAGACAGCAGTTATTGGTTGGTGAACAGGACAAGTAGTAGTACTGATTTAGAAGAAAGTTCATTAAAGATGTGCATTATCATCCATTATTTTTATTAAATATTCAGAAGAGGCACTCGTAAAAATCAGGGAACAGTTTGAAATAAGTATAATAACACAAAGCAAAAGAATAGATGCACTAGCATATGGTTGATAAATAAGTGGGAGAAGAATCCAGCATGAAAATAAAAAAACTCTAAAACATAGATGATAGTCTGTGCCATAGTAGGCTAAACCGAAGCTAGAATATGTATAGATTATGAATTATTTGAACAACTAGACTCTTTTTGCTAAAGCTGGTTTCAAATTTTGTTTTTATGAGTACTGCTATTGCTGCAATGGAATACTAGTAACAAATTTCATTAAAGATTAAATGTGCAACACCTCCTCTCTTCCTCCTCTCCCCCCCCCCCCCCCCCTTTTTCCCTGCCCTCCACCCCCAACCAACCAACATGAATACCTTGTACCTAATTACAGAGTTCGTTACAATATTTTATCACAGTGGAATACAAACTGAAAAAACTGAGTTAAAGTTCATAATATGACACTTGTAATTTAGTTCTCACTAGTATGTGCTCCCATGGCTTAGAACAGTGTGTTGTATATGCTGATATTACATTTAGTAATGTACTTCTGCCTATAATAAGTCTCTGTGAAGCTGAGTGAGGGAGATAGATTGCGATGGAGATTAATAGTTTGTTAATTTCATATAGCTGTTCTGAAGACCATGGGGTAATTACCAAGCATGATTTGTGTTTCAAGAGTTGGGATTTATCTTTCGACAACAAATGGTAGTTTGTTGTATAAGTGACTAATGTTGAGTGATTTCACTAACTGCTTTTTCTGTTTAAAATGGATGTCATGTTGATACACAAGCAAGTCTGGTGACAGAATATGTAATCCGGCTTCCTTAGTGGGAATTCCTTTTTTATAGACCAAAAAATTCTGTTAAAACAAAGCTGACTAACACACAGAATCTGACCCATGATAGTGTGGTTCTGTGACTTGAATTCTTTCTCACATCTTCACAGCCTGAGTCCATTTCTCTCCTTTTATTTCACCATTCCACCCATATTCTCTTTCAGTTGCTAAGTGACTAGCACTCCCTGTTCTGTATTATTGATTGCAAGTATGTGCAACTATTCTTAAAATCAAACATCATAGGTAGAACAACAATGCATTCATTACTAAATCACTGCCTAACTTTTTTTACAGGTTCAGTACATTTTTTCAGATAAAACAGGAACACTCACTGAGAACAAAATGATATTTAGGCGTTGTACTGTTGGTGGCATAGATTACAATCATCCACCACCAGAAAACATTCAGGTATGTCACACAATGCCTTTTGTCTCTGTTTACTGTTATTACAGTCATAATCATGATATTACAAATGAAAATTAGAATTTTTACTGTTCATTTATTTTACCACTGAAATCTTTGACCAAATGAGAATACATTAAGTAGAAACTTCTTAATCTTTCATCTTCTGTTTTGTTGAAGAGGTGGGGACATCAGCTAATGCACTGTTATTGCATAGAATAACATTTTATTCACATTATTTTGAAGCTAATTTCAACAATGTCTTCATCATTAGGCATGTGCTGTGCACCTAGAAAGTGTATATCTGCATAATAATGGAATGCTATGCACATCTCTTCAAGTTTCAGACATATTTCTTCCATATCTAATGGTGAAGTAATGTTAAGTGGTAACAGAAGAGCAAGTTACATACGTAGATATTCCTTGTATAGGATAGTAGAGCCATTGAGAAAACTGTACCATAATTTGATATAGTAAATTAACTTTGGATGATAACACACCCAAAAAAAGTAGAAGTAGTGGATGGGTAGGTGGGGAGGTAATAAAAATGTAGATAGCTGTATCATGTGGAGCATAAACAACACACCATGTTCAGTAATTTTTCTGCACTTTCTGACATGAGTGATGAAGGGTAGTTGAATTGTGTCTATATCTTTTAACTATGACTAAAAGTCTCGAGGACTTTGAATACTACAATTATGATGTGTTGTGTTGTTCCTATTATCCTATATGTTTGTTTTGGTGTATGCAAAAGATGTTCTCAACCAAAGAAGTTGCATTTTCAGAAATTCAAAAAGAAAACTGATTAATTTGTACAAAAGTTCTGGCAAGAACATAAGTCTTAAGGCGCAAAAGGAGATCACTCACTGAAAAGCAGTAGTAGTGCTGAGTCATCGAGAGGCACACACAAAAAAGAAAGAAAACTGGCTAGCTTTTGGAATAATCCATTCTTGACCTAGAGTACGCACATTCAAGTGCGCGCGCACACACACACACACACACACACACACACACACACACACACACACACACACACACACACCAACATGACACCAGCTGGAAACACAGCACTAAAGCTGCATTTCGATGGCGATGGGTGGGCTAGATTGAGATGGGAGCTGCAGCAGATTGGGTGGGTAGAGGGTGAGACAGGCAGGAGGCAGAACAGAGAGGTTGGGGGTTGGTGGCTAGTGGCTCAGAGGGAGACAGCCAGCTTGTCACCTAGGAATGTGGAAGGGGGAGGAGTGGCAGGTGCAGAGGCCATGCATGTGATGCATGGGTGTCGGAGCCAGTGGGGAGCAGTGCGTGCTGAAGGTTACACAGAGATTGAATTGGGGGGGGGGGGGGGGTAGGATGGAGGAAGGGTAACTATTGGATGGAGGTTATGGGGACAGTCTGATATTAGATGATTATCTACAGGAAATGATAGCACGCCAGCCCAAAGGACCAAGGTTTTTTATGACTTTCAGTATTTTATCCATCTTCAGCAACTATATTCTTTATTGCTTCACTACTGCCCACAATAACAAATATCTTCATTCATTTGTTGATTGCAAATGTTTTCCCAGTGGCATAGAAGTGTGGACTTGTGACACCACTCTCAAAGGAAGCCACTACCTCAACATAGCTTCCAAAAACATCATGACACAACATTTCCTTCAGTAGTTGTAAGGGACTGATAAATGGACAAAGAAGAGGGATTACCTCATGTTTTTTAGATTTTAGCAAAGATATTTATATTGTGGACTGAAATATTTTGCTTGCCAAACTTAGCGGACTAAATTTCTATCTAGGGTAGTGCTGTGGTTTTGCTCATGTGTCTTGGGCCGTAAAGGAAACAAGTATGAGTAGAATCAGTCATTGTCCAGGGTTTGGTATTAGGTCTGAAATTCTTCCTAGTGTACATCAATCTACATCTACATTTACATGCATATTCCATAAGTCACCATATAGTTATGATGTAGGGTACCATGTTCCACTACTAGTTGAGAGTGAGGTAGAGTGAGGTAGGAAGACTGACTATGCGCCTCCGCACAAACCCTAATTTCTCTTATCCTAGTATTTGCAGTCCTTATGCCAAAAATATGTTGGCACCAGTAGAACTGTTCTGCAGTCAGCTGCGAATGCCTGGTCTGTAACCTGTTTCAACAGTTACATGAATGAATGGTGTCTGTTCTTCTGGATATGTCTGAAAGTAGACACCACTTGGAACCTAGAGCTGTGATGCGTATTGTGTTAATTGAAGGTGGAGGGGGGATAAAGGAAAGGAAAGGGAAGGAACTAATGATATCAGCTGGATTGGGACTTTATGCGGAGGTCGAATGTCACTGTGCATCCACACTGAAGTTTTTGGATTCATTGCCCATTGAGGTGAATCAATTACTCACAGTATCATTCGAACTCCAACAGAAATCTAAAATTAGTGAGCATGGAGGACATGGACAAGGACTAGGGATAGGTGGCACTAGATAGGAATGTGGATCAACTGGGAAGTGTGCTTAATAGTATGTGCATTTGAGATAAACACTGTATCCGGATGGTGTAATGGTCAACACAAGTGCCAAGTAAGCAGGATATCCCGTGTTGGAATCCCGGTCCGGCACACATTTTCACTCATCGCCACAATTTACATATATCCCAATAATGTTTCATAAAAAGATCATCTTTCCTCCAGGGATTCCCATGTTCGAGAAACATATCTATAGCTCTCGCATGTTATTTGAAAGTAATGTTAACAAATGACAGCATGCTCCTTAATTGCTTCAACGTCTTCTTTTAATTTGACTTGGTGGGCACGCGAAACACTCGAGCAGTATTCAAGAATGGATCACGCAAGTGTTATATGTGCTGTCTCTCTTGTAGATGAGCTACGCCTTCTTAAAAAAATCTAGGTTAGCCATTCGCCTTCCCTGCTAATGTCCTTATGTGCTCACTCCATCTCAAACTACTTTGCAATGTCACAACTATATATTTAATAATAGTGACTGTCAAGTGCGGCACACAACTGTATACATCACAGGATTGTTTTTCGTACCCATCTGCATTAATTTAATATTTTTCTTCATTCTGAATAAGCTGTTGTTCATCACACATATAGAAATTATCTCTGTCTTTCTGTATACTTCTACAGTCACACCATGACAGTACCTTCCTGTCTACTACTACATCATCAGCAAACAGTCATATATAATTCCTCACCCAACCAGTCATGTCATTTATGTATGTAGAGAACAAGAGCGGTCCTATCACACTTCGCTCTCCTGCTTATACCCTTGCGTCTAATGAACACTCACCATTGAGGTCACTATATTGTGTTTCATTACTTAAGAAGCCTTTGAGCCACTTACATATCTGTAAATCTATTCCATATGCTCTGACCTGACGTGTCATCAATTCTGTCCCACTATAAAATTTCCATGTGTTGTTATGACCTCCAGTTACACTGGAGTTCAAAACCAATTAACTCATCGAGAATCTCAGTGCTAACATGTGTGCATTATCAAAATGGGCAGGCTTAATGGCTCTGATTTTGTTAATCCCATTTTACTGTAGCAGTTTGAATGGTTTTTATTTGTGTGTGTTTGTTATTCCTTTCCAATCATTGAACTTATTATTTAGAGTCAATTCTTTTTACAATATGGCTTACTTGCATCAGCCACATCATTTGCTGAGTAGCCTGCATTTTGCTTTCCAGCTCACTAAAACAAAAAGATTGTATAGCATTATTGGCCGGGATATCCTATCAGAGGTGCAGATGTCTATGGTTGATACCACTTTGGTGACTTGCCCGTTGGTAAAGACAAGATGAAATAATTAGGGCAACACAAACACTCAGTCCATGAGAGAAGAAATTCTCCAGACCGACCGGGAATTGAACCTGGAACCAATGGTCTAAAGGCAACAACACTTGACGACGACCACGACTTTGCACCACGCATTTAGCATAGTAACGTGTGATAGAAATACTGATTTAACTGAATATGCTAGACTGTATAAAATTATATTTAAAAGGGTTATCAAGGCAGCTGAACAATTAGCATATAACAGCGTAATTTTAAACTATAAAAATAAGATAAAGGCATTTTAGGCAGTAAGTCAATATGAATTAAGTGTTGAAGTCTATCACAAAGAAATTTAAAAAATTAGCCTTGCTGGAAATGATATTGTGAGCCCAACTCAAATCTCGGAGTGCTTGCACGAGTCCATACATATTATAAAAATGAATGTATATATGTATGCAGTACTTGATTTGTAAGAAGAGAGGTTCCAGTATTGTGATCTTTGGGGGTCCATGGGGGGGTCTAATTTAGACACCTTAAATATCTTTCATTCCTCTCTCTCTCTCTCTCTCTCTCTCTCCTTTTTTTTATTTATTTATTTTTATTTATTTTATTTATTTATTTATTTATTTATTTTTTTTAAATCTGAGGTACCAGCACGAAGTACAGTCATGTGCTGTCACAAATGAAGCAATGTATGTATGTGTATATGTTTCATACCTCATCCTAAACCACTGCACTAATTTCAACCAGACTTGGTGCACATATCGTTTACTGTCTGGAGAGAATCCTTGTGGGGATAAGAACCACCTACCTGTAAAAGGGGCACTGGTAAGGGTGAAAAAGGAGTGTAGCCCACAACACGCAAATACCCAGACTTTATTCATCCTGTACTTGAGAATGAGAGTGCTTAGTAGCTTGCAACGAACTTACACATGATTTGAAACCTTTATAAAATTTTTTGTCACTGACAATCTACACAAAATTTGCAGATTGTATTCACGTATGCCACTGAATGTACCTGCAAAAGTATGTCATCGTATGACACAGTTCAGGAGATACAATGTCATTGATATTGAGCTGCATAAAACTGAAACGGCAGGATGAAATTTGATAGCGTTGTGGGTGAAATATGTATACAGTTATGTGTGAAATGTATTAAATATGTGTGACGTGTACGCTGGCAAAGCTGCAGCTAGAAAGCTTCTCCTAAACCCCTGGATCAGTTTCAGATGGCTTGGTATCAGCAAACTGCTATTGGGGTGGGAGTGATAATGTGTAGAGGGAAAGGGGAGGAAGAGAGAAACAGAGAGAGGGGGAGTAGCAGATGGACAGCGTGAGTGACAAGAGGAGAAAGACAGGGAGGGGTTGAGGTGGTGGACATGGACGGGGATGGGGGGTGGGGGGGAAGACGAGATGAAGAGAGAGAGGAGGTGCAAGAACAGAGGGGATAGGAGGAGATGCACTAATAGAATTGTAATAAATGTATACCCGGGCAATGCCGGGTACTTGCCTAGTTCTTTATACATGTAGCTAAGTCTGATGTCAGTATAACATCCCTTTGGTCTTAGTGAAAATTCCAAACATCGTACAAAATTTTAAAAAGTTTCCATGAAGGATGTATAAAATGGAATCTTGGAATTAAAAAACAAAAATTCTTCAGATTGGGATGGAATGCCCAATAAAGTTATTACATCAGTGCACAGCATAAAATCACACGTACTAGTGCAAGTAATTAATCAATGTTTTGAAAAGGGCTCCTTCCCAGAGGTATTGATGTGTGCTGAAGTTAAAACACTTTTTAGGAAAGGATCAAGAGAAGCCATGAGAAATCATCATTCTGCCTCAGTTCTAGTAGTAATTGTAGTTCATTTTAGAAAGTTGCTAAAATCCAAAACTTCACTGGAAAATATTCCATTACCCTAACGGTTAGTTCAATTTTCAACTGGGGAAAAATACCATGGATGCACTCAACAATTTTTTGAGAAAATAAACACAGTATAGTCAAAACAATAAGGTTGCAGGAATCATCTGTGACATCACATGGACTTCAAATTCTGTAAACCACGCCTTGCATGTATACAAATTTGACAAGTGTAGAATTAGGAGAAGTGCATTACAGTGACTTAAATCCTACTTTTGGAACAGAAAGCAAAGTGTTAGCATTACTTTAAATGAGGCAAAATATTACCCAGACTGAAAAAGAATATGTCAAATTGTGCCTGAAGCCTTCACGCTATGCCCAGTCTTGTTTATTTTCTATGTTTTTGATTTACCATTAAATATCAGTTATCCCTCACTTACATTTTGGATGATAGTTTTGTGTTAGTTAAAAAGCAGGATGCAGAAAAATTCCTTAATCAGTGATCAGTTTTCTCATTACCTTAGAAACTGGGTTTTTAGCTAAATGCGTAGAATCTTAATGTATCTGAGACTCGCATGATGCAGCTAAAATCCAGACATTCAAAATGTGAACAAATTTAAATGATCCACAACAACTAGGATAAAGAAGAAACTGACACAGTCAAATTCTAAGGATTAAATTTGGATAAAAATTTGAACTCACAGGCATACATTGATTACTTAGCTAACATATGCAGCAACTTTTATTTGCAGTGCAAGCATTACCAGCTGTAAATGACACAGACACGCAAAAGGTAGCATAGACAAGTTATTTTGACTCCATTAATATTGAATTTAATTGATGAAAGGAGAAAATATAAAAATGCAGTAAATGAAGCAGGCAAAAAAGGAATACAAACGTCTCAAAAATGAGATCGACAGGAAGTGCAAAATGGCTAAGCAGGGATGGCTAGAGGACAAATGTAAGGATGTAGAGGCTTATCTCACTAGGGGTAAGATAGATACTGCCCACAGGAAAATTAAAGAGACCTTTGGAGAGAAGAGAACCACTTGTATGAATATCAAGAGCTCAGATGGCAACCCAGTTCTAAGCAAAGAAGGGAAGGCAGAAAGGTGGAAGGAGTGTATAGAGGGTTTATACAAGGGCAATGTACTTGAGGATAATATTATGGAAATGGAAGAGGATGTAGATGAAGATGAAATGGGAGATACGATACTGCGTGAAGAGTTTGACAGAGCACTGAAAGACGTGAGTCGAAACAAGGCCCCGGGAGTAGACAACATTCCATTAGAACTGCTGATGGCCTTGGGAGAGCCAGTCATGACAAAACTCTACCATCTGGTGAGCAAGATGTATGAGACAGGCGAAATACCCACAGACTTCAAGAAGAATATAATAATTCCAATACCAAAGAAAGCAGGTGTTGACAGATGTGAAAATTACTGAACTATCAGATTAATAAGTCACAGCTGCAAAATACTAACGCGAATTCTTTACAGACAAATGGAAAAACTGGTAGAAGCGGACCTCGGGGAAGATCAGTTTGGATTCCGTAGAAATGTTGGAACACGTGAGGCAATACTAACCTTACGACTTATCTTAGAAGAAAGATTAAGAAAAGGCAAACCTATGTTTCTGGCATTTGTAGACATAAAGAAAGCTTTTGACAACGTTAACTGGAATACTCTCTTTCAAATTCTGAAGGTGGCAGGGGTAAAATACAGGGAGCGAAAGGCTATTTACAATTTGTACAGAAACCAGATGGCAGTTATAAGAGTCGAGGGGCATGAAAGGGAAGCAGTGGTTGGGAAGGGAGTGAGACAGGTTTGTAGTCTCTCCCCAATGTTATTCAATCTGTATATTGAGCAAGCAGTAAAGGAAACAAAAGAAAAATTCGGAGTAGGTATTAAAATTCATGGAGAAGAAGTAAAAACTTTGAGGTTCGCCGATGACATTGTAATTCTGTCAGAGACAGCAAAGGACTTGGAAGAGCAGTTGAACGGAATGGACAGTGTCTTGAAAGGAGGATATAAGATGAACATCAACAAAAGCAAAACGAGGATAATGGAATGTAGTCAAATTAAATCGGGTGATGCTGAGGGGATTAGATTAGGAAATGAGACACTTAAAGTAGTAAAGGAGTTTCGCTATTTAGGGAGTAAAATAACTGATGATGGTCAAAGTAGAGAGGATATAAAATGTAGACTGGCAATGACAAGGAAAGCGTTTCTGAAGAAGAGAAATTTGTTAACATCGAGTATAGATTTAAGTTTCAGGAAGTCATTTCTGAAAGTATTTGTATGGAGTGTAGCCATGTATGGAAGTGAAACATGGACGATAACCAGTTTGGACAAGAAGAGAATAGAAGCTTTCGAAATGTGGTGCTACAGAAGAATGCTGAAGGTAAGGTGGGTAGATCACGTAACTAATGAGGAGGTATTGAATAGTATTGGGGAGAAGAGAAGTTTGTGGCACAACTTGACTAGAAGAAGGGATCGGTTGGTAGGACATGTTTTGAGGCATCAAGGCATCACAAATTTAGCATTGGAGGGCAGCGTGGAGGGTAAAAATCGTAGAGGGAGACCAAGAGATGCATACACTAAGCAGATTCAGAAGGATGTAGGTTGCAGTAGGTACTGGGAGATGAAGGAGCTTGCACAGGATAGATTAGCATGGAGAGCTGCATCAAACCAGTCTCAGGACTGAAGACCACAACCACAACAACAACAACAACAACAACAACAACAATTGGGTATGGTATTTTTTTGAGGGAGCGAGAGGGGAGGGAGGAAATCACCTAATGTAGTGCAGGTGCTAAAGACATTTGAAATATTTTCATTGCACATAATAAACAGCAGTATCACTCATTATTTAGGAACCTACTCATTTTAACTTCCCCATACATATTTATGAATTTAACAATATTATGAAAAGGGTAGATTGCAGCTGCGTTCGAAGATAGCAGTTATGTGTGATTGGGTGTGCCAGCTTGTGGAAATGTATGCGTGTTTTCCTTCCTTTTCTGAGAAAGACTTTGGGTGAAAGCTCGGTGTGTAACAGTCTTTTCATTGTGCCTTTCTGCAAGCCAGTGTGTCACCTTTACACTGAGTAGCAGTCTGTCCTTTTCATAATACTGTTGATATTCGAACCTGGACTTTCCATTGTTGATTTATGAAATTATTATCTCTTTGTATAATTGACGGAAGCCAGTTTGTCCAAACACAACACAAGAAACAAATCTTCATGCTTCCCACCCACCACCTAAAACTGTAAGTCCTGGCTCATAAGGAGGGGATGAAGGTAGAATGAGGTGCAAAAAGCTTGTTACATATCCCACTAAGTATACATAGCTGTTGATAGAAATATCCTGTAAGTGTTGTATTAATTATTAATTTATTAATGTGAAAATTATTGCAACTGTATATTTCTCATGTATATTTCTGACTTGTCTCTGATATGCATATGAAATGGGTTTCAAATGTATGTAATGAGATGGTTAAACCCATTTCACAATTCATATTGGAATACATTTATCTGAATTGTGACTTCCACATGCAGTGTTTTTTATTGTTTATATTGATGTATCTCACTCTGATTTAGGTTGGTAGTAACTTCATCTTGTAACTTTCTCTTATCTTTAGAGATAGTGCCTCAATTCCCTCCTTTGGTCATAGATGCTTCATAAATAGAAATAGCGTATTAAATCATTGCTGTTATAACCAGAGCTGTTAAATTTCAACATGTTTATATACAAACAAACTGCTTCACAAAATCCATAGAAATGTTCAGGAATCTCATCTACTGGTAACAAAGTATTAAATTTTTGGTTGTTTTATATGCAGTTGGTAGCAATATTTCTGACACAGTGGTTTAAATCCCCATTTGTCCATCCAGATTTAAGTTTTCCACGATTTCCCTAACTCATTAATGCAAATTACAGTGTAATTCCTTCGAAAGATCGTGCCAGTTTCCTTCCCATTCCTTCTCCAATCTGAGTATGTGGTCTATGCCAGTCTTCCTTGCTCCCTCTCCTGACACCAGTAACTAGATCAGATGATGCCATGATGATGTTTAGCACATTTGACACTGTTCTTTTAAGTTTCCTACTACTTATTTCTTGAGAACCAGATCCTGGGTTTATCTGCTTTAACAGACTCATCACATTGTGAGTGCAAATAATTTGGGCTTTGCGTAAGCTTGCAAGTAAGCAGCAATTGCAATTGTGGTGCTACTGCTGTTGCTTTGCCCTTTTAATAATTTTGCTGCAAGTTTGTCTCCTTATTACCACTGTATAATCTTGAAATGTTTGTGATAAGCTTAATTTCATTTTATTCTATATTGGAATGTTATTACACTATAAATAAATTACCTGAGACAGTTTTTTATGGATCTTGACTGCAGGAAGCCGGAATAATAGTGCATTTCACAGTGTGTTTCTCTTCTACTTACAACCACTGATTAGTGGCATCTGATTTTAATCCTTTAAGATATGCAGAAAGAGATTTGTTGAATTAATTGCACAATTCTTTCCCTAAGGTTCATCATGAAGAATTGAAGTTAAACTCAGTCAGAACTGGAGATAATCTAGTGGCACATGGCTACATATTAAGTGGGGAAGAACAGCATGTTTGTGGTATTCCACTAATGGTATGTCAGATTTTGGCAGAACATGGCAGTTGCTAGCTTCAGAAGTAGACTTCCCTGGTTTTGTGTGTGAGGGACCTTATCTATCATAAATCTGTGTATTAGATCGCATCTGTTGAAGAACCTTAGCAAAAATTAAACATAAAAAGTCATGAAGTAGAGTTAAAAAAACAAATCACAGTGACAAAAGTGGACAGTGTCAGAATCCAATAGTCACTACTGAATGCTGTAAATAAAAGAAAGAAGGTGGCATAGAAATTCATGAATAACTGCGCGCACGTGCACACACACACACACACACACACACACACACACACACACACACACACACGTCTGCATGTGTCTGTATATGTGTGGATGGATATGTGTGTGTGTGTGCGAGTGTATACCCGTCCTTTTTTCCCCCTAAGGTAAGTCTTTCCGCTCCCGGGATTGGAATGACTCCTTACCATCTCCCTTAAAACCCACATCCTTTCGTCTTTCCCTCTTTCCTGATGAGGCAACAGTTTGTTGCGAAAGCTAGAATTTTGTGTGTATGTTTGCGTTTGTTTGTGTGTCTATCGACGTGCCAGCGCTTTCGTTTGGTAAGTCACATCATCTTTGTTTTTAGATATATTTTTTCCCACGTGGAATGTTTCCTTCTATTATATATAAAACATTCCACGTGTACCGAACGAAAGTGCTGGCAGGTCGACAGACACACAAACATACACACGAAATTCAAGCTTTCGCAACAAACTGTTGCTTCATCGGGAAAGAGGAAAGGAGAGGGAAAGATGAAAGGATGTGGGTTTTAAGGGAGAGGGTAAGGAGTCATTCCAATCCCTGGGAGCGGAAAGACTTACCTTTGGGGGAAAAAAGGACAGGTATACACTCGCGCACGCGCTCACACACACACACACGCGCGCGCACGCACGCGCTCACACACGCGCGCGCGCACACACACATACACACACACACATATATATCCATAACTGAACTCTTCCTGTAGATTCTCCATGGCAGTATTTACAAAACACAATTTGTGAGTAAATGAATGGATATCATATGAATGAGTGAGAGAGAGAAAAGAGAGAGAGAGAGAGAGAGAGAGAGAGAGAGAGAGAGAGAGAGAGGGAGGGGGGGGGGGGAGGGAGACTGCACTCACATGTCTATTAGTTTCTAGATGGCCACAGTTTTACTTTCTTTATACCACATGCTCCTACCTTTGCTCATTATAAAAAAGTCTTTGTGCCCTTCATTGCTTCTGCTAATTTTATATTGACAGTTTATTGGAACTCATAACTCGAAAGCTGGTTTTTGGATTTGAGCATTTTTTTATGCTGATGTTTATAAATCCTTACTCTTAAAACCTGACTTATTCATGGGTTCCTATGCCACGTACTTGATCTTGTCTCTTCAACTCTCATGTAAGTGTAAGAACTGCTTTGAAAGGTGTGGTTTTAACATTTATCCTGTCACAGTTCATGTAGATGCCAAATATGTCTCTAAAAATTATCAATACTCTACTTCATGAAGTTTCACTACTTTCCACCAACTATCAGGCTTATTATTTATAACATAATATTGAGCTTCTGCTTCGTATGTATTGACAAGTTTGTTACTGACCAGAAAATGCCAGAATCTGTAGTACTTGAGAAATTTGTTCTGATGTGTAGTCTACTTTTATTATAGCTGCTTGGTTTTTTTTTTTTTTTTTTTTTTTTTTTGTTACTTACTAGTTACTGATTGTGAAATAATGCATGCCTGGTGTAAACATCAAAGTTTTCTTCCATTCCTGTACTAATTCATTATTGTAATTCTGGTAGATGCTTAACAGTACAAAGGTCATTAGAGCAGACAATTAGGATCGTGATTCTGTGTGTTATTTAGTGTGGTATGCTTTTTAACTCAGTGAAAGGTTATTCAAGACTTATAAGTACTGCATGGTTAACATTCGTTATGATTCAGAAATAACTAAAAACAAATGGGATTATTTAGGCTAATTATTTGTGTCACTTTGCAATTTTGGATGTACCTGCAGCTCTTATGCAAAAGATTTTGCCTTGAGTGAAAATAAATAACAAGAATCACAAAATACAGTAGTTACAGCAATGTTTATTGAGGTTCATTTATCCAGAACAGTTAGTTAATCAGTGTGATGTAGCTGTCTGTTTTTATTTTTTTACTTTAAATTTTTAAAAAAGTATTTAGTTGGAATTGTTTTAAGATAGGTTATTTTGAAATTTGCTGTGGGTCTAAGGCAACACAAATTTGACTGAGATAGTGTATGGTGTGGTTTGGATTTAGTGGCAGCACTTAGTATGTAGTTAAGTAATACAGAAAGATAAGTGGCAATCACAACCTCCTGTCAATTATGTGTAGGACCAAAAAACGAAGGGGCAGACAACAGAGAAAGAGGAGTAGCCAAACAGAGACTACAGGCACTCCATATAGTCCATTGGAGCAGTCCCAGAGGCTTTTAGACTTTCCACATTGGCATCAACTAGTGTGTAAAATATCAGTGCAGACACAGATTGCTTTGTCCATATGACAAGGGGAGGCCGCCAATTGTGAAATACAGATTCGATTCATACTGTGCATAATAAAAGCTCATGGCCAGAGGTGTAATGTGGCAAAGCACCAAGATGCACTTCTCAGCTGTTGTCGAGAAAATACAGTTAAAAGAAACCGTTACGGTGAAATACTCTCTACGATTAATAATTTTCTGCAGCATCGTGGCGCTGCGGTAAGCGCTCGGGTTCATAATCCGAAGGTCGCCGGATCGAATCTCGCACCATGCAATTTTTTTTATTATTAGTTTTTGTAATTCAAATATATATGTTTTTAATGAATTGCTTATGCATGTTGGTGAAGGCGGATCGCTCTCCAATTGTACCGCCTTAATTTTTCCGTTTGTTTAACAGGGTGTACCAAAGCCCTCCTGTCCGCAATGATTTTCGACGATGTTATAAGTTGCGCTAGGGACCACATCTACCTTCTTTCGAAGTTAGCAGGCAAACATACACACAAAATTCAAGCTTTTGCAACCAATGGTTGCTTCATCAGGAAAGAGGGAAGGAGAGGGAAAGACAAAAGGATGTGGGTTCTAAGGGAGAGGGTAAGGAGTCATTCCAATCCCGGGAGCGGAAAGACTTACCTTGGGGGGAAAAAGGACAGGTATACACTAGCGCGCGCACGCGCAAAAACACACACACACACACACACACACACATATCCATCCGCACATACACAGACACAAGCAGACATTTGTAAAGGCAAAGAGTTTGGGCAGAGATGTCAGTCGAGGCGGAAGTAGAGGCAAAGATGTTGTTGAAAGACGGTTGAGGTATGAGCGGCGGCAAATTGAAATTAGCAGAGATTGAGGCCTGGCGGAGAACGAGAAGAGAGGATATACTGAACGGCAAGTTCCCATCTCCGGAGTTCTGACAGGTTGGTGTTAGTGGGAAGTATCCAGATAACCCGGACGGTGTAACACTGTGCCAAGATGTGCTGGCCGTGCACCAAGGCATTTTTAGCCACAGGGTGATCCTCATTACCAACAAACACTGTCTGCCTGTGTCCATTCATGCGAATGGACAGTTTGTTGCTGGTCATTACCACATAGAAAGCTTCACAGTGTAGGCAGGTCAGTTGGTAAATCACGTGGGTGCTTTCACACGTGGCTCTGCCTTTGATCGTGTACACCTTCCGGGTTACAGGACTGGAGTAGGTGGTGGTGGGAGGGTGTGTGGGACAGGTTTTACACCGGGGACAGTTACGAGGGTAGGAGCCAGAGGGTAGGGAAGATGGTTTGGGGATTTCATAGGGATGAACTAACAGGTTACGAAGGTTAGGTGGACGGCGGAAAGACACTCTTGGTGGAGTGGGGAGGATTTCATGAAGGATGGATCTCATTTCAGGGCAGGATTTGAGGAAGTCGTATCCCTGCTGGAGAGCCACATTCAGAGTCTGATCCAGTCCCGGAAAGTATCCTGTCACAAGTGTGGCACTTTAGGGGTTCTTCTGTGGGAGGTTCTGTGTTTGAGGAGATGAGGAAGTGGCTCTGGTTATTTGCTTCTGTACCAGGTCGGGAGGGTAGTTGCGGGATGCAAAAGCTGTTTTCAGGTTGTTGGTGTAATGGTTCAGGGATTCCTGACTGGAGCAGATTCGTTTGCCACGAAGACCTAGGCTGTAGAGAAGGAACCGTTTGATGTGGAATGGGTGGCAGCTGTCATAATGGAGGTACTGTTGCTTGTTGGTGGGTCTGATGTGGACGGACGTGTGAAGCTGGCCATTGGACAGGTGGAGGTCAACGTCAAGGAAAGTGGCATGGGATTTGGAGTAGGACCAGGTGAATCTGATGGAACCAAAGCAGTTGAGGTTGGAGAGGAAATTCTGGAGTTCTTCTTCACTGTGAGTCCAGATCATGAAGATGCCATCAATAAATCTGTACCAAACTTTGGGTTGGCAGGCCTGGGTAACCAAGAAGGCTTCCTCTAAGCGACCCATGAATAGGTTGGCGTACGAGGGGGCCATCCTAGTATCCATGGCTGTTCCCTTTAATTGTTGGTATGTCTGGCCTAAGAAAGTGAAGAAGTTGTGGGACAGGATGAAGCTGGCTAAGGTAATGAGGAAAGAGGTTTTAGGTAGGGTGGCAGGTGATCGGCGTGAAAGGAAGTGCTCCATCACAGCGAGGCCCTGGACGTGCAGAATATTTGTGTATAAGGAAGTGGCATCAGTGGTTACAAGGATGGTTTCCGGGGGTAACAGACTGGGTAGGGATTCCAGGCGTTCGAGAAAGTGGTTGGTGTCTTTGATGAAGAATGGGAGACTGCATGTAATGGGTTGAAGGTGTTGATCTAGGTAGGCAGAGATACGTTCTGTGGGGGCTTGGTAGCCAGCTACAATGGGACGGCCGGGATGATTGGGTTTGTGAATTTTGGGAAGAAGGTAGAAGGTAGGGGTGCGGGGTGTTGGTGGGGTCAGGGGGTTGATGGAGTCAGGTGAAAGGTTTTGCAGGGGGCCTAAGGTTCTGAGGATTCCTTGAAGCTCCGCCTGGACATCAGGAATGGGGTTACCTTGGCAAACTTTGTATGTAGTGTTGTCTGAAAGCTGACGCAGTCCCTCAGCCACATACTCCCGACGATCAAGTACCACGGTCGTGGAACCCTTGTCCGCTGGAAGAATTATGATTGATTGGTCAGCCTTCAGATCACGAATAGCCTGGGCTTCAGCAGTGGTGATGTTGGGAGTAGGATTGAGGTTTTTTAAGAAGGGTTGAGAGGCAAGGCTGGAAGTCAGAAATTCCTGGAAGGTTTGGAGAGGGTGATTTTGAGGAAGAGGAGGTGGGTCCCACTGTGACAGAGGACGGAACTGTACTTTCGTAGCACTTTCGTTCGGTAAGTCACATCATCTGTGTTTTTAGATATATTTTTCCCACGTGGAATGTTTCTCTCTCTCTCTCTCTCTCTCTCTCTCTCTCTCTCTCTCTCTCTGTGTGTGTGTGTGTGTGTGTGTGTGTGTGTGTGTGTACACATTTGAATTACAAAAAACAAATACCAAAAAAAAAAAAAAAAAAAAGGTTTCATGGCGCGAGATTCAATCCGGCGACCTTCGGATTACGAACCCGAGCGCTTGCCGCTGCACCACAACGCTGTAGAAAATTATTGATCGCAGAGAGTATTTCACCACAACGGTTTCTTTTAACTGTCGATTTTCTCGACAACGGCTGAAAAGTGCATCTTGGTGCTTTGTCACATTACATCTCTGGCCATGAGCTTTTGTTATGCGCAGTATGAATCGAATCTGAATTTCACAATTGGCGGCCTCCCCTTGTGAGTCTTTATTGTGTGTACATATTGTGGTTCATTAGTGCCTATAGGACTCACATTAATGAAAATGATGTAACTATTTTACAACTGAATTGTGATGGTAAATGGAAAAAGACACACATTATTTAATTATAGTGTGCACAGGAAGTAAACTTCAGTGTTGATAGGTCTCCAACTCTGGCACTGAGTTAATGACATAGATAAAATACGGGCTCTCAATATAAATTACTTTCTTGGGTCACTGAACTTGATACACCCCTTTCTTGAACTTCATGGCTCCAGATTTATTTATTTATCTGCCCCAAAAACCAGAATATCATTATTGTAAATTAGACAGCAGTACAGCTTCTGTTTTCACATTTTACTGTTGTTTGGTGGTGGTATTTTTTTGTAGGTAGATGAAATGTTTAGTTGTTAGTTCTAAATGTGCACTTCAATGTAGCATTTATGTGGAGGATGCTGGGAACAAAAGTTTATGATCAATTCATATTGCATTGGCTGCTAGGACAAGACTCACCTCCTCCTCTCATGCCACCCAGCCTACAGCTTGTAAATGAAACATGTGTAATGGGTTAATGTTGTAGAAGTGACACTAAAGCAAGCATCACCTTAATGTTTGAGTAATCAAAAATGCAATAGTACCGCTGTGAAATAACTGTTGACGTGATTCTTAATATTGCTTATGGAAGTGTGAGATTAATTCTGTTTTACAGCGTGAAGCATTCATCGTTCACCAGCCAAATTTATTTTCGTTATGTGCAAACAACATAGGTGATTCTGAGACAGTGTTCTAAATGAGAGAGCACACTAGTAGTAATTTATCCATATTTTCTGTTTCACTTTCTGCTTGACAAATATTTCAGCAGGGATATTAAACAAATTGCACTGTAAGGCTTACTCGTGGAACCCTTTTTACTGCTTTGAGAGACAGATTGGTGAGGAAGTTGTGTGAAAATGAACCAGCTGCCTGAGCCACCAATGAGACAGAAATATCAAAATGTGGTGAACATTCTTTTGTCTTTGTAAACTGATGCATCCTTAGAGAGATACCTGTTACAATTCGCTCGGTAAACAAAAGTCCGGCAGTTTGTCTTAAGATACTGTGGTTAGAGGAACTGGCACTCAGATGTGACACAACCACGTTGACAGGGTGAAATGCTACACATGTGCTTGCACTTTCTTTGCCTTCCAATAATAAAATATATTGGAATGCAGTACATCAGGAATGCTATTTAGTATCAACTACAGATCAACAACTTACTGCAGTTACACTTACAAATTATAAGATACGCAGGTTAACCTCTTACCCTACCCCCTATCAGCTGATTAGTTTGGCCATAGTAAGCAAGATGGTCAATCATGTGTTGAATCACTGTTTAGACATGTACTCGAACTTGTGCAAAATGTATGCATCATATGACATGTGTATTTCAGTGCAACGGAAGGAACTGCAAAATAATAAACAATGTTTGGGCACAACCAATAATTTTAAGATGTCTGGGAAGTAAATATGATACATTCATCAATAAACATAAATGATTTATTTGCAAGTGGATAATGTATGAGTAACAATTTATAATTTAATAGTCAGTTTACATTAGTTATGCTTTGGAAACACCTGTAGAAAATTTGTAATTTTTAACTGTATGATAGTTTTCAAAACATTGAGGTACATATTGCACAACTTGACAGTTTGTGCATTACCATATCTTTTCTTAGACTTAAGGTAGTATGTTTTGTAATAATGCTTCTGCTCTTTGAAGTTCATACTCAGTGCTATTCTGGTTCATTTTCATTTGTTTTTGTTGTAAAGACTGCATGGACTACAATCGTAACATGGAACCCTGCTATTGTATGATCATAGCAAACAATACCAGCCATTCCCTGTAGTAATCAACAATACATTTCAATCTGAAAGTAAGGTTTCATTGACTTCTGTTTTGCTCAGTCATTTCTGCACTTCTGTCTTTTGTAGAAATAATATAGACGTCCCATTTGCTTCCACTCCAATGCTAATATGCTATTGCAGCTTGTCTTGTGCATTCCACTTGTATAAAAAAAATTCTTTAAAGAAATCTTTTGCCTTTTTTCAATTAAAATATACTGTCCTAAGGACAGTTGTTCCACTTGCAAGTAAAGTTACAACCAGACTAACAGTTATTGTGAATAATAACAATTATCAGTATACAAAGTGCGTATTTTATTTAATATTGGCTTTGGCAGATCCATCACAACAATTTCAGGTGAATTATAATAGAGATTTGTTTTATCATTTCCTGAATATATTTTAAAATTAAGGCAATAGCCCAATGCTGATTCACACAGGTATTACAGTTATATCCCAAATCCTACCCTCTTCATGGGATTAAGTTGTGTATAAGACATACATCCCTTAAATTTCATTGACAATTCAGCAGTTGCTATGTTCTCTTCCATTATGTATACTTCTTAGTTTTTTATTTAAATGGTTTATCATAGGCGTGACTTAACATAATTTATCCATCTTTCCAATCATATCTAATTTAATTGGATAGATAAAAAATCTACTCACCAAGTGGCAGCAGAACACACATGTAAAAGGAGGTTTTAATTTGGCAAGCTTTCGGAGCCAGCGGCTCCTTGTTCAGGCAGAAGGGTTGAAGGGGAAGGAAGAGGGATGAAGGAAAAGCACTGGAGAGGCTGAGGAAAAGGGGTATATTTTGAGAAAGTCACCCAGAACTGTGGGTCAGAGGAGGCTTTCCCAAAATCTACCCCTTTTCCTAGACCTCTTCAGTCCTTTTCCTTCACCCCTCGTCCTTCTCCTTCAACTCTTCTGCCTGAAGAAGGAGCCACTGGCTCTGAAAGATAGCTAGTTATGATGGCTATTTCAGATTAGTACATCTGAATATTTGAGCCACTATTAGGCATAATAAAAAGTACATTTTAATTTAATTTCAGTTGACAGGGATCCATGTCTCATCAATTTTCTTTTTTGTATTTTCATTGATCATTGTTTGTTCTGCATGTTGATTTGCTGCTGTGACAGTACTATCCTAAAGCAAAGTTCAGTGTTGAACATTATATAAAAAAGTGTTGACTCTTTTGTATTTCCATGTAACTGCTCTACTACTGGTGCTCTTGTGCCCAGAGTCTCGTATATTCCCATATTTTGGCTTGTTATTTTCTTCTTTCCTAATCTGTTACTTAAATGATTGATCACAGATAGTGTCTTCATCATCAGTGTAATCTTCACTGGTTAATCTTCTAGGATGATTTCGTATAAGAAACACAATAACCATACCATGAGTCTCATTATTGGCAGGATCTACAAAATCACTGTCCGAAGTAACAACACACTCATCACTAGCTGCATCATTGTTGTATGTCCTTTCTACTGGCACAGTAGGTGTATTGCTTGTGAGCACAATGAAGAGATTCATGTAATTGAAGGAAGTGAATATCGATATCTTTTGAACCAAGAGTCCAGCTCGTGCTCTTGTCATTTGTTCTGAGTGATGCACCATGAACCAGGCTCATCTTGTTTAAGTGTGATCCACACAAAATACCACAAGGCAGGCTCATGCTTATTATTTATTGCCCAACTTCTTTACCATGAGTCTTGCCCATGCTTGAAGACCAAGGTATTAAATGAGAGTTATATTTATTGGAAGACAGAAAACAGAATAAGGTCTACCTTAGTTTACAGAAATGTTGCATGTGAGGGGCTTTCTAGCTTATCAGAGCAGAGATATATAGTGAATTTGAAAGTGACAGGTTCACGACATCTGTTGCTCTGGGAAAACAGCTCTTAAACTCATTTATTATATTTTGTAGTATATATTATTTATGCTGATATGGTAAGTTTTGTGTCTGTGTGGATGATATTTGATGCTAGATTTTTGTATCTTCAGCTGTGTAATTCTTACATTAATTTGTCAAAAATATTTACCTGAAGATGCTGAAGCCAAAGCTATGTGTGCCATCTTAACTTCAAAATGCACTCATTTACCTGTGAAATGCTAATAGCCTAATACAGGTTATTTTGAAAGTGAACAGAAAACAAGAAATAATGTAGCTTACTATTTTAGTTCCCATTTTTATTAATGACTGTTCTTTTCAATGCTATCAATATCATAAGTAACATTAATGGTGCTATCTTTCTTGTAAAATTGTATTAGCATACATTGTTGTTTTTTTTCTTTCTCTTTTAATTACAGTGATAAAATTTAGAGCAACACCACATGGTATGTGTATGCATTGATAAGTGTACTAAGTTTATCTTCCATTATATTTTAGTCTCTGTTTTACTGTCTCACAGGAAGGAATTATAGCAACATTCTTTTTTATTTCTTCAGCAACACAAAAATGCCATTTTAGTTTACATGAGCATTTTGGTCTACAGAAATTAAAAACACGGCCTGGTGTTCCTCTGCCACTGCTTGTCAACCCACGTCTCCAGGAGGAGCTGGAAGCAGGTGCTCGACCCTCAGTGCACAGCCAAAGACTGCAAGAATTCCTTCTGCTACTTGCTGTTTGCAACACAGTTGTTGTTTCCCAGCATCCTCACCATGACATTGTAAGAGCTCTTTTAAAACATTATAAGAATACATTATTTGGGAAGTAAAGTGATGAATTTATTGTAAATTTATGACTTGTGAATCTGCAGATACAGGTATATGTTTATTGTCCTATTACTGAGTGAAGTGGTGCATTGGTTAGAACAATAGATCCACATTTGAGAGGATGAGAGTTCGAATCCCCATCTGGCCATCATTTGTGATTTTCCTAAATTGCTCAGGCAGATGCCAGGGTGGTCCCTTTGAAAGGGTATGGCTGATTCTCGTCAGTAATCCAAGCTTGTTCTCCATATGTAATAACCTCACTGTCAGCAGGACGTTAAACACTAATCTTCCTCACTTCTTTCTGCCCTTTATTTTTCTGCTAAATTACTTACACTGTTCTGCACTTACACTTAGTGGCAGCTGAAGGTGACATGGTACTTACGAATCACCATCTTAAGGAGAAACATAAAAATGTATCTGGATTAATCATATCACAGACACTACCATGACTGCTCATGTTAGATTTGTCCTGCACAACACTGTTACTTGAGCCCTTCCAACTGTGTGAGTTTATGACCACCGTATCAAATGTGGGAATCTCAGTTGTTTTATAGTCTTATGACATCATGGTGCTTAAAATTGTTTTCCTTTGTCAGGTCCACATACAGTTGGATATCTGCTGAAAGCATAACTACAGGCTTTCATGTAAAATTGTTCATTGGCTAATGTTGTTTTGGTATTAGGTTTTTGCTGTCTGACTTTGAGTTCAAATGTTACCTAGCTTAGAAATCTAAACATAGCAGATTGGCAATGAATTTTAGTTTAATTAATTACTGCTTTTGAAGATCTATGATGAGATTCAAACAGTTAATTGAAATACTAATTACAACTTAATGTTTACTTGATGATCTTCATAGTGGAACTAAATATTTCGCATATCGCAATATTTGGCACTTTTGAGAGGGGGGGTGGGGGGGAGGGTGGGAGGACATTAAGTCAGTAGTAGTATTTAAAAAAAAATTAGGTTGCACTGATCAGATGGAGATACACTGTTATCTCTCTGGTTTCACTGAATTCTCAGTAATCGATGATTACAAAGACTTGCACGTGAAACATCAACTTATTTATATTTGACAACAAAAATAAAATTAATTACTCCTTACTAAAGCCATGCTCACCTTAAATCTGTATGAAAGAAAGATTCTTATTCATCCATTTCTTATATACATGATATGAGTATTAACTTTGTTATTAAAATTGGCATTTGTTGTTGTTGTTGTTGTGGTTGTGGTCTTCAGTCCTGAGACTGGTTTGATGCAGCTCTCCATGCTACTCTATCCTGTGCTAGCTTCTTCATCTCCCAGTACGTACTGCAACCTACATCCTTCTGAATCTGCTTGGTGTATGCATCTCTTGGTCTCCCTCTGATTTTTACCCTCCACGCTGCCCTCCAATGCAAAATTGGTGATCCCTTGATGCCTCAAAACATGTCCTACCAATCGATCCCTTCTTCTAGTCAAGTTGTGCCACAAACTTCTCTTCTCCCCAGTCCTATTCAGTACCTCATCATTAGTTATGTGATCTACCCATCTCATCTTCAGCATTGTTCTGTAGCACCACATTTCGAAAGCTTCTATTCTCTTCTTGTCCAAACTATTTATTGCCCATGTTTCACTTCCATACATGGCTACACTCCATACAAACACTTTCAGAAATGACTTCCTGACACTTAAATCTATAGATGTTAACAAATTTCTCTTCTTCAGAAACGCTTTCCTTGTCATTGCCAGTCTACATTTTATATCCTCTCTACCTCGACCATCATCAGTTATTTTGCTCCCCAAATTGCAAAACCCATTTACTACTTTAAGTGTCTCATTTCCTAATCTAATACCCTCAGCATCTCCCGACTTAATTCGACTACATTCCATTATCCTCGTTTTGCTTTTGTTGATGTTCATCTCATATTCTCCTTTCAAGATGCTATCCATTCCGTTCAACTGCTCCTCCAAGTCCTATGCTGTCTCTGACAGAATTACAATGTCATCGGCGAACCTCAAGGTTTTTGTTTCTTCTCCATGGATTTTAATACCTACTCCGAATTTTTCTTTTGTTTCCTTCACTGCTTGCTCAATATACAGATTGAATAGCATCGGGGAGAGGCTACAACCCTGTCTCACTCCCTTCCCAACCACTGCTTCCCTTTCATGCCCCTCAACTCTTTATAACTGCCATCTGGTTTCAGTACAAATTGTAAATAGCCTTTTCCTCCCTGTATTTTACCCCTAGCTCCTTCAGAATTTGAAAGAGAGTATTCCAGTCAACATTGTCAAAAGTTTTCTCTAAGTCTACAAATGCTAGAAACGTAGGTTTGCCTTTCCTTAATCTTTCTTCTAAGGTAAGTCGTAAGGTCAGTATTGCCTCATGTGTCCCCATATTTCTACGGAATCCAAACTGATCTTCCCCGAGGTCGGCTTCTACTAGTTTTTCCATTCGTCTGTAAAGAATTCGTGTTAGTGTTTTGCAGCCGTGACTTATTAAACTAATAGTTCGGTAATTTTCACATCTGTCAACACCTGCTTTCTTTGGGATTGGAATTATTATAATCTTCTTGAAGTCTGTGGGTATTTCGCCTGTCTCGTACATCTTGCTCACCAGATGGTAGAGTTTTGTCAGGACTGGCTCTACCAAGGCCGTCAGGAGTTCTAATGGAGTGTTGTCTACACCTGGGGCCTTGTTTCGACTCAGGTCTTTCAGTGCTCTGTCAAACTCTTCATGGAGTACCATATCTCCCATTTCATCTTCATCTACATCCTCTTCCATTTCCATAATATTGTCCTCAAATACATCGCCCTTGTGTAGACTCTCTATATACTCCTTCCACCTTTCTGCTTTCCCTTCTTTGCTTAGAACTGGGTTTCCATCTGAGCTCTTGATATTCAAACAAGTGGTTCTCTTTTCTCCAAAGGTCTCTTTAATTTTCCTGTAGGCAGTATCTATCTTACCCCTAGTGAGATAAGCCTCTACATCCTTACATTTATCCTCTAGCCATCGCTGCTTGGCCATTTTGCACTTCCTGTCGATCTCATTTTTGTGATGTTTATATTCCTTTTTGCCGGCTTCATTTACTGCATTTTTATATTTTCTCCTTTCATCAATTAAATTCAATATTTCTTCTGTTACCCAAGGATTTCTACTAGCCCTCGTCTTCTTACCTACTTGATCCTCTGCTGCCTTTACTACTTCATCCCTCAGAGCTACCCATCGTCTTTTACTGTATTTCTTTCCCCCATTCCTGTCAATTGTTCCCTTATGCTCTCCCTGAATCTCTGTACAACCTCTGGTTTAGTCAGTTTATCCAGGTCCCATCTCCTTAAATTCCCACCTTTTTGCAATTGTTAAGACATAAAATTTCGGAGGTTTTGTCAACCCTGGTGATCCTCCCCCTTCTAACATGAGACTGATACTTTTTTAGTTTAATAGTAACAATTAAATGACTATCACACAAAACCAAAACAAAGTATATTAAGTTAAGATTGTTCTTGCAACTCAACTGTCTTTAGCAATGGAGAAGTATTGTTGGTTGGTTTATGTATTTCTCTATAGAAGTCTATATCATCACTGAAATAAAGCCTTTTTCTTAGATTTAATTTTTAATCTATAATAATTTGCATATTTTTGTCTGGTGAAAGTTTTCTTTTTGAATTGATGCATCTCTGTGGCTGAGATTTATCTAAACTCCAGCATTATTTTAAAGTAAATATTCAAATTTTATTAATTTAAGTACCACAAAATTGAGGTGGTTTGGGTATCTGATACATGAATGTCAACCAGATCTACAAAAGGAAGGAGAAGGATCTAGTAAAACTTCCCCACCATAAGTTCTTAATTTTTGTGAGGGGCACAGGCCCTGCTGCTCTGAAGTTTGATGTTTGCAATCTGATAACAGGCAACCTCACACTCCACCCTCCTCCCTTTTGTACTCCCAACATCTCGGAGGTGACCCAGTCTCGATGCTATGGAACAGTTTTTCTGAGAAACACTTATAATACTAAAGTATACTGATAAGAAATCTTATTAACATTAAGGCAGGTAAATGGCCTCATACAACTTGAATAGGAACTGATCATTCTCTGACCCACAGCAATACGCAGTGACATGATTGAGTTAAATATTACTTATTATCACATAACTAGTATACAGTCACATAGTATAAGTGTAATCTCTATTTAATTGCAGATTATGTCACAATATATAATATACTGCCTTTATCTAACAAAATTTCCCTCAAACACTTCTCTAACAAAAGTTTCCCATTAGAAACATAGAACGAATTTACTACTCTAACAAAACTCTCTTCCCTTAAGTAAAAAGAAACAAGCTGTTTTACATATGACAAAAGTAATGAGAATCATTTACAGGTCACATTTGAAAAATAAGAGCTTCAGTAAAGACAGTTTATTAGTGGTGTTAATGTTATACAAACCTGGTGGTAACAACTATTTTTGAAGCCATTGTTGTTCACATTCATGTGTGGTGAAATGACTGCTGAGTCATAACAGAACTTATCTCCTCATAAGCTGTAGTATCAGAATGATTTTGAGAAAAATTGGATGATGTCATGAAAAATTTCCTGAAAATGCTATGGTAACTGGGAGAGATTTCAACTTTCCAGCTACATACTGGGAGAGTTACTCAAATAGAACATTTTTCTGAAGTTGTCCTTTGTTAGAGAACCAACTCATGAGAACCAAGGTCTTACAGCTTATGGTAACTGATAGATATGAAATGTTTTATTTAGTTAACTTAGAAGACGGAATTGTAGGCCATAAGGCTAGTGCAATGTCAGTGATTCAGTGTGTGAAAAGGGGTATTAAGGAAGGTAAGTCAATATTTCTGTTCAGTAAATGTGACAGGAAGTAGACAGCAGTTGGTCTGATCATTCAACACCAATCATCTATTTCTGGGGGTGACAATGTGCAGTATTAATGAATAAAATGTAAGAGTATTGTAAAATATGCTTTGGGCATGTATATGCTTATCAAAGTTGTGAGGGACTGTAAAGACTCGTTGTAGTTCAGTAGCTCTGTTAGGAAGATCTTTCAAACAAAAGAAAGTTTCACCACATACATATTTAAGTAAAATCAAAGCAATCTTGAAAAATGAAGGTTTGACAGAGCCATAGTAAAAGTTAAGATAGCAATGTGAAAAGTGTTTGATGAATTTACAAATTGTGGACTGATCTGATGGAAAATCCCAGGTTTTCTTCATGCATTACATCAGGAAACACATCAAAATCATCTGTCCAGATTATATTTGGAACAGAATGGAGGGTGATAGAGAGAAGATTGTGATACTGAAGAAGTGGGGGGGGGGGGGGGGGGGGGAAGAGAGAGAAAATTATCCATACTCTTAACTTCAGCACACAGTACAGGAAACATTTAATTTTGGTGAATCTCTTTGATATTGTACGGGTTCATGAGGATGTTCTGACTACCAGATAGGAAAATTATGGGTATTTACCTTTCCACTCAGATGAAAAGTTACCTCATCATTGAACACCACACAAACAAGGAAATCATCTTCCCGCAGCAAACCTTCACGCCATAGTCAATTGGTTTTATAGAATGCACCAACTGTAACTGGTATGGTCGGGTGTGTGAACATTTTCTTAAAAACTTTCACACTGTTATCTTTGCAACTGAAGTTTAAGACTTGGTTTCCAAAAACAACTTTTTAGGACTTTAGAGGTAAGATGCTCTGATGCAGTCGACATCCTCTTCAGACACTTTTTGTTGTCACATGCTTTTCCATTTACATACACATACAATCATTTTGAAATGACTCGCACCTGTGCTTATTTAAAACTGTTTGAGTTTGCACCTTGAAAATGTTAGCCATCACTAAGTTGATGTGTACTTACTTTCCCTTCCTTCATTTGTGCGCAACTCACAACAAATGCAGATACCATAGAACTGTGCCATGGTTTAAGAAAGAAACTAAATCCATGTAGATAAATATATAAGCCTGTGTATTTAAATTTGCCCTTCCTAGTTTTCAAACTGCTTGAGTGCAGTTCTTAGATAAACTTAATACCGATATTAGTAAATAATTAATTAAGGAATAAAATTAACAACCCATTCAATAGTGGAGGCCTTCAGTTTGTCACAAGACTGAGAGCTTTGCTAGCTTTCGGATGCCATTTTTTCATGCTAGAGTACACATACATGCCCCCTCCCCCCCCCCCACCTAACACTGCCCCTTCCCACACACACACACACACACACACACACACACGAACACTTGCATGGCTATAATGTGCAGGCTCAGTTCACTGTGTTGGAACTGCAGAGTCATTTGGAAGCTGTCAGATTGCCTTTTGCAAATCAGCACCCCTGCTGTTTGGGGAGTTGTTACATTTACTCCTTAAGTTATAGACTTGATACCATTTTATAAGAGAATTTAAAATCACTCCCTGTTTGTGTAACCTCGCATATGCACTTTAGCTAAACTTCTATCCCTGTGATCGAGTTAGAATTATCGAAACCTATGAAGTATTTGTTATATTGAAAATCTTGTCACATCTTTCATAATCTGTACTATTCTTCCCTCGTACCTACACAGTAGCAGAATGACTTTTGTCGTCGTACCACAGATGTCTTTATTTATCCGTTGTTGCATGATAATGAAAAGCACTCACCCTCAGTACTTTTGCACAGATCCAAAAGTGTGGCTATGAAATTAACTTGTCATTTCACAGAAAACTCTTCAGAGATAAGGCCAAGTACAGACCCAGAAAATGTGGACGTGCACACACTTTTAGTATAATTGCGGTTGACAGTTTAAAGAACTAACTTCACAGTTTGTATAGCTATTTTTTCCTTTATTGCTGAAGGTAATCGGGCATCTCAGGCTTAAACATTCAAACCTGCACAGTCGATTTCAACCTGCACAGTCCATGTCATTTATATCTATCATCTGTCAAGAGAATTTAAAGGCAGATATCCTCTTAAATAATACTGATTTTCATTTGATTGCTGACTAGTGAAAACCATTAAGAATATCAGTGAAATATGATCCCCTTGCTCAAAACTGCTTACACTAAAAATAGGCCTCTTATGCATAGTGTTTAACCACAGCGGCTACAATCTTTCAGGAGAGATAAAGTGTGCCTAGATGATAGAAAATCACCTAGCAGTGCATGGTCATGGTAGTGATGACAAAGAGAAAGGAGAAAGGACAGGAACAGGGTGAGAAAACATGTGTATTGTGCTTGGTATAGCTAAAATGCTGGGATAGCTTTGGCTGATGATGAACGTGATAGATGGCTCTACGTACACGACAACATCAGGTGGGTGCAGCATGTGCACAGTCATTGTGGCTGCGCTCATTCCTGCTGACATAGTGGAAGTGGGATGGCACATTGCATGAATGCAGACCTTGGTGATACGCATCTGGCATACGGAGCCACTGATTGCAGTGGACTAGGCACACAGCAGTTGTATTATCAATGTTACCCCATGAGGAAAACTCCCTCCCACACATTCTTTGCATGCTTGTAGGGAAGGTTGTCCACAAGGGGATTATTCAGTGAGGAGAGACAACAATGTGAGCAAACAGCAACAGCAACAGCTTTAGCCAGTGAGGAGATTGTGCTGGGGCTGGTACAAAACTATGCCAGTGCCAGTATGTGGGCTATCACCTATTGTGTCGGGATTTCCCACAGCAGCTTCTGGAGGATCCTGCATGACAACTCTATGCACCTATATCACACCCAGTGTTGTGAAGTTCGACCCACATAACACCCATTTATGGTCAGAGGAGAACCCACATACAAGGAGAACCCAAGCAGCCCAGAGACAGTTTTCAGTTAATGTATTGGCCGGCATTGTCTGATGTCACCCTGTCAGGGGATACTTATTGTCTCAACATTTGGAAGGTGCAACTTGTTGTATCGAGCAAAAGTCCACTTATTGGTCCAACAGTGGCTTTTTTCTTTGCTCTGGGAAGAGACTGAGTGGGTACTATAAATATAAAATATTAATCACTTTATTACAACAAAGATAAGAAGAATTACTTAACTATGTACAATACATTTCCACAGGAATGTCATGAGTATTCACAACTGTCTCTGAACATTAACTTTTCACTTGATTCAAACAAATAACAACTGTCTCACTCAGAGTACATTTAACAATAACTTTCACTTGCTGTTGTGCCTAAGACATTGATTACACTGCTGGCCTTCTAGAAGATGATGCTGCCGATCCAGACTGGTGTGAGCAGTCTTGTGCTCAGCCATAAGTGGAGGATCTGATGAAACAGCTTAACGAAACGTTTCTGGGCATGGCTATGCCAGTGTCATTAGTTCGTTGATGCAGCTTGTAATGACTAATTTTTTGTTGTAGTGGCATTGTGAGATACTAATCTGGCATTGGCAGTTCACTCTTTGTGTGACATCACACAATGTAGCTCATCTTTCTTCAGCAAATATTGCTGCAGCTATTGGACAGTATATGTGTGTATACCGGATGCAATGAGTCATGCCTCAAGGTTTCGGCATGATGAAGCCCTCTCCATTACAGCCTTGATGTGCATCACCACCTGAATGCAACATGTTATCAACATTGGATTGGCCAGCAAGACTGCCAGATCTCATTTGCCTTGACTACTACCTCTGGGGATACATCAAGACACTGGTGTATGAATCCCCCATTAACAGTGCTGAAGAACTTGTTGCACAAATCATTGCAGCTGCTAGGGAAGTCCGGGATACATATGGTATTTTCCAGATCTTCTATGCGCTGAAGATGTGAGGCCTGCATCACAGTCGGGGGCAGTAATTTCGAACACCTTCTGTGATGATGATCTTCATGTGTTTTTGTTCTTATTTTGTGGTTTCTCCTGCTTAATAAACATGTTTTCTCACCCTGTTCCATGTCCTCCCTTTGTTGTGTTTTGTGTCATCACTACTATGCCAGAAAAGTGTTTCTGACCATGCATTGCTATGTGATTTTCTGTCTTGTAGATGTACTCTCTCACTTCTGAAAATTTGTAACACAGTGCTGAGACACCCTGTATAATAGAACAATACATGATAACAAATATTTTATTTTCCTTTAGCCCAGTCCATGTAAGCCTATAAACACTGGTAAATGGTGTCCGATTTTAACTTACAATAACTGGAAAAGTAACATAAGTTCAACTTAGCCCTTTTAAGAGCTCATTCACTGATTGCTACACTGAAAACAGAAATCAGCACTAACACAAGTGACTCTGCAAAATGATGGTGTATTCTGTTCTGCTGCAGTGTTATTTCTTAAGTATTAAATATCAATATATTAATCTTCAGTGTAAGACATTTTGCTCTATATAAGTTTAAGAAATGTGCATAATTTTTATTGCAAGAAATATAAGTATGGAAATATAATGAAAAAATGCCATTTTTCTTCTACATATCCCTTTAACGGAAACCTTTTCTAATTTTGTATATTTCCAGATAAACTCTTATTTTCTGTTTTTCAGATGAATGCAAGTGGTGTGATAGAACAAACGGCAGACTCCCTGCCTGGCCGTGTTGTACCTACTTCAGTTCCTACATCTGTGCCTGTGACAGGATGTCTTCCAAGAGTTGATACAGCACCTGCACAGTACACATTACTGAGTGAATCGAGGTCCGTGACACCTTCACCTCCACCTCAGCCTTGCTCCATGGCCACTGCTTCTCCTCTTAGCTCATCACCAGGAAGCAGGCCAAAAGTTCTTGGTGTGCCATCTTTGCTTGTTGTACGTAGAGCAACCACTCCAACACCATCACCCTGTGAACTGAAGCCTATATTTGAAGCAGAAAGTCCTGATGAACTGGCACTCGTGGATGCTGCGTACAGTTATGGTTGCCGGTTGGTGAAGAGATCTCCCCAGGTTGCAACTGTTTCTATGCCAGGTGGGGCTTAATGATAAACTGTCTCTTATAATTCAAACTGTAGATTTGGGATTGATTGTGCCATTCAGGTTGAGGATAAATTCTAGTGGTTATACAGAGGCAGACAGTTCCAGCTTACATTGTTCTAAATTTGAATATGAAAAATAAATAGCGTAACATGTGGAAAAATTAGCAGTAACTGTGACAAAGCAGTGTTAAATAAAAATCTCATCTTTTTTACATATTATAACTCTCCCCCTCCTCTTTTCTGAACAGCATTTTCCATTGCCTGCATCACTTACTCGTGGGTTACTTACCACATTATGTATCACTAACCTGTCATTTCTTCCGATATTTGTGAGTTTGTCTATAATTATTTACTTGTGCAGTCTATTCTGTTCATTTCTTCTTCATACTGTAATTTTTGTGCATTATGTTTTTGATATCTTATTGAAAATCATAGTTCAGATGCTTCCAATTTCCTCTTAAAATTTCTTGAGGTACATATTTAACTTTTTTGTACTGCTTCAGACATAAACCTTCAGGAACATCATCTTCAAAGTCTGTGTTAGATATTGGGTCCTTTCTTGAAGAAAGCTTTCTTTTGACTAATCACACAGCTTAAGATGTCTTGCTTTCTTTGACTATCTTGTGTATTGTTGTGCGTGACAAGTAGAGATGGGCAAAACTGTTATTTTCAGAGATCGGATCAGAACTGTTCACTCCCTGAAATGAACTAGCTCTTTTTCATGACCCACCACTCATTCACAATAGGAAATAAATGGAAGGCACATTGCCCTTTAAACTTGGTCTATTCCTGTACTATACCTGTATTTTGATCTTATTTGATCCTATTGTGAAGTAACACAGATAATAAGTAAGAATTTTGTATTGTTTATTGAAATTTCCACAATGTGACAAAGTTTTTGATTATTGATTCATTTTGCACTATCGTGGTTTTTTGGGTGATCGGAAAATGTTGTAACGTGAGATTTAAATTAACAATATATTTGGCTATAATGTATTAAAATTTCATTAACCTCGTACAAATACATCGCAAGCCATATATTTTTAAAGTGAACGTTTCCTTCTGAAGACGCCTAAAATCGCAAAATCCGTACCAGAATAAGAAAAATATATATATAAATTTGACTGTAAGACTAAAGTGCTGCATATAGTCTTATGCAGAATAAAAGAAGGAATATATTGGTGTATCACATTTTGCGATACATTTATCGGTTCGCTCATAATTAAAGCGTAAATTCGAGTGTCTGTAATAAAAATCCTATAGTAAGAGGAGTCGTCAGGAACCTAATCTGATCAGTTTAAACAAATAAAAATAGAGTAAAAACAAATGATGTATACATAACATAATAACGTAATATACATAGCGGTATTACTACGAAGAACAATATCCAGTAGAGACGAACTCCGATGGAGAGGCGCTGAGTCGAGCAGGTCGAGCCGCGAGCTGTATTACTGCGTGAGTTAAGACCGCAGAGACCAGAGTGACACCCGAGTTGCTTTGCTCAACGCTCTGGCTAGAGTCGAGAACGGTGGGGTGAGCGTTGAGCGGGCGAGTTCCGAGGGTGGGGGGAGCAGTGAACGGCCACCAGTCACCCGCTCCGAGACAAATCGTCCGTTCTCTTGCGAGCAGGTTGTTGCAAGTAGTTCTTATGTTCTCCGCTAGGAGGCTCTCTGTCTTGTTGCTCGCATCAACCGCCCAGAGGGCAGGACGTGCGACTGAAACGATCGCCGACAGAGTGCGATATTAAGTTAAGCTGCTCCAGACACTGCACGTGGCAGAGGAAGCACAGAGACAGCACGGCATATGTGAAACACAAAATCCAATGGGGCACTGCACAATGCAGGCAGCCAAGGCAGAAGCAGGGCAGAGGCCGGCGCTGGCTGTGTTGTGTGGCGTGCAGTGTGCTCTGACCAGCAGAGGCCCCGCTGATATGCTCTCTCTCTCTCTCTCTCTCTCTCTCTCTCTCTCTCTCTCTCTCTCTCTCTCTGCTGTGGGAAACGTTTGGAGCTACCGTTCTTTTTTTCTGAATCACTGATTGTTCACTCCTTTGAAAGATTCAACTCTATGAATCAGTTCAGGAGCGGATCCCCCATCTCTAGTGACAAGTGTCTCTGGTCACTGAGGCTGCACTGCAGATTGCAACTTCGTTCGATGGGAGAAACAATCTGGTGTTGGTGATGGTATTAAGGAGGAAGCTGGGGTGGGGAGGGTGAGGGATAGCAGAGAAGGGGTTCTGCTTGTGGGAGTATCAAAGATGTGGTGGGGGACAAGGTAGGGCTGCTAGTCGGCAAGTTGTTGGAATACAAGGTTGTGTAGTGTTGGAGAGGGAGCAGGTAAGGGGATACATAGGTGAAGGACAAGGACTAGCAAAGGTAGAGGCCAGTGTGGGGAGGGTTTAGAGGAATGAAGGATATTATTGCAGGGGGAGTTCCCATCTGCACAGTTCACAAAAGCTGCTCTTGGTAGAAAGGATTCAGATGGTGCAGGCTGTGAAGCAGTCATTTGTGAATCCTGTTGTGTTAGGTAGCATGTTCAGCAACTGGGTGGTTCAGCTATCCTCTGACTGCAGTGTGTCGGTGGTGATTCATAGGGACAGATGGCTTGCTAGTTACATCCACTTAAGAAGCAACAAAGTGGTTGCAGTTTAGTTTGTTCCTCACTTGACTGCTTTTACAGATAGCCCTGACTGGGCTGGTCTGGAGCAGATGGCAGTGGAAGGATGTATGAAACATGTCTTGCATCTAGGACTGTTCCAGAGAGATGAGACATGAGGCAAGAGATTGAGAGCAGGGATAGGGTAAGGATGGTCAAGAGTACTGCATAGGTTCAGTGAGTGGAGGAATACCACAGTGGGAAGAGTGGAAAGGATAGTGGGTAGGATATTCTGAATTTCAGAGCACGACAATAGGTAGTCAAAACCACGTCAGAGAAGGTGGTTCAGTTGCTCCAGTCCTGAGTGCTCAGTCATGAAGGGAGTGTTCCTTTTGTGGCCAGATGGTGGGTATGTGTGAGTTGGTACATGAGTGGAAAGACAAGGCGTTAGATTTGTTTCTGTATAAGGTTGTGAGGGTGATTTCGATACATGAATGTCTCCCGCCTCCTGGTATATTTGGAAAGGAACTACTTGTCCCTACAGATGTGATGGCTGCATGCAATGGACTTCTTGGTTTGGAATTGGGGCAGCTGTTGAAATGGGGGTGTTACTGGTGACTGGTAGATTTGATGCAGATAGAGGTAGTGATGTAGTCTTCCTTGAGGTGGAGGTCATTGTCAAGGAAGATGGCTTGCTGGGTTGAGAAGGACCAGTTGAAGTGAATGGGGGAGGTGTTAAGGTTCTGTAGGAATATGGATGTCATTAATGAATCAGAACTAGGTGAGGGATTTAGGATTCTGGGTGGTTAGGAAGGATTTTTCTAGAAGAGCCATGAATAGGTTGGTGTAGGATGCTGGCATGCGGGTACCCATTCCCTAAACACAGATTTGTTTGTAGGTGATTTCTTCAAAGGACGTGGAAGTGTGGGTAAGGGTATAATTGGAGATGGTGACCAGAAAGGAGATTCTTTGTTTGGATCGTGTCAAATGTTGGGAAAGGTAGTCCTCAGTAGCGGCAAGATGATTGGCATTGCTGATTTTAGGGTAGAGGGAAGTGGCATCAATTGTGACGAGTAGGGTGCAGTATGGTAAAGTACAGGAACTGTGAAGAGTCAGGTTGTAATGGGCTGAAGGTGTTAGTCCATGAGATCTAAGTTTCTCTTGGGGGGGGGGGGGGGGCACAGTAACTAGCCCCTATGGGACATTCTGGGTGGTTGGTTTATGGACATAGGAAGCATGTAGACAATATGAATGTGGGGAGTAGTAAGGGTGAGGAGAGACAGACCCAGGGGAGAGGTTCCTTCCTTCTACATGCTTCCTGAGGTCCATAAATCCAACCAGCCAAGATGCCCCATTGTTGCCAATGTGACCACTAGTCTTCTTCCCCTTCCCCTTCCTTCCATTCCTACCCTAACCCCGCCATGTCTCTGCACACTACCCTGCTATCCCTCCCTGTCTCTGCCCAAGTCTCCTCCTCTCCTCCCATCACCCACGCCAGATTGCTTCTCCCATCAGAAGAAGCTTCAGTCCACAGTCTGGTCACAGTGACCAGAGACGTTGATCGTGTGTGTGTGAATTGTGCTTGTGTCTGTGTTTTCTACTTCAGAAGAAGGCCTTTTGGGCAAGGTTTAAATGTACAGCAATCTTTTTGTTGTGTCTGCCTGTGACTCAGTGTCTCCTCTATATGGTGAGTAGCAGTCTATCATTTTTATAAGACTGTTATTACTCTGTCCTGGACTTCCAGTTGTTTGATAATGTTGCTTCTTAAGGCGAGTTTATACCGAGGTCAAAACATGTTCTGCAACATTGTCTGTGACTGGTACCAGACTACCAATGATGGCAACACAAAATCAGTGTTCCGTGACTGTGTGGATATAAATCAAAGGAATATTGTTTGTGGCTTGTTACCACTAATGCCACTATGCTTCACTAGTGTTTGATTTTGCTCTGTCTGTAGTGTTGTGTGTTGTTTTTCCATGTGTTCCTTTACAAAATGGAGCGGACAAGAATAAAAATTTATGAACTTATCACATTCTTTGAGGCAGAGAACTGCCTCTGTAATGTTCAAGATCATAGTTATAAAAATATTAAACAGAAACATGACTACCTACAAAAATTGCTGTAACAATAATAATAATAATAATAATAATAATAATAATAATAATAATAAGGCCCGGGAAAAGAATAGGCCTCTGGTATGTTCTGCCAGTCGTAAAAGGCGACGAAAAGAACAAACCACTAATAGGGCTAACCCCCCTTTTAGTGTGATTAGTTGGTTCAGGACAGAACTAAAGAAGCCTCGGACAAGCGCCGTCATGGTCAGGGACGACGCTTGAACCCTATGCCGGCCCACAATGGTAACGACACTGCTAGCCAACTGGAAAATGATTCAAATCCAAATAGAGGTGTTTTGCAGGATATGCTTCCTGCAACCACCCTAGAAGGAAAACAAAGACAGAGGATGAGATGGTCAGATGAAGTTAATAGACACCTCATGGTCTGTTATTACCAAGCAACAAATCTAGGAACCAACACAACTGGATACAGATCACAAGTATACACAACATTTATTACCAGATACCCAGAATTAAAATTTTTAACAGAACGACGACTAGCTGATCAGATCCGTGTAATAATCAAAAATAACAGGATACCCCAGTCAGAATTAGAAAACATCAAACAACAAGTTCAACAAATACTGGAACAAAATAATGTGCAATCAGAAGAAGAAGAAGAAGAAAATACAGTAATGGACTCAAACATCCCAGAGCAAACAAACAAAGAACAACACGCATCAATTAAACAGACAGAGGAAAACGAAATCTTAAGACAGCCACCAGAACAAGCACAAATAGAACACGAAGTGACACACATGTTAGATATAGAAGGAAAAATTTCAGCTGACATATATAGAATACAAAGACACAAATACAGACATTAGACCATTCTTGCATAGACCGCCAAATAACCCACAAGTCGAAACAACAATAAAAACTATTAACACAATCATACACAACAAAATAAATGAAAACACAACTATGGAAGAGTTACAACTACTGGTTTATATAGGAGCACTCGCTACACTAAATATACACACTAGGCAGAGATCAGAACCAACCAACACACAGAAGAAACCCACAATACCAGCATGGCAACACAGGCTACAGATCAGAATAGAAAAACTGATAAAAGACATCGGACAGCTAACACAATTTATAAGAAATGAAATGTCAGAAAAAAAAAAACGAAAAAGGTTAGGTAAAATCTCACAACAAGAAGTGATAGAGCAATTAGATGAAAAGAAGCAGAAATTACAAGCATTGGCCAAACGACTTAGAAGGTACAAAAAAAGCGAAAATAGAAGGAAACAAAACCAAACATTCAACACAAACCAAAAGAAAATTTACCAGACAACAGATAACACACACATTAAAATAGACAATCCACCAAACATAACAGACATGGAACACTTCTGGAGCAACATCTGGTCAAACCCGGTACAACATAACAGGCATGCACGGTGGATACAATCAGAAACAGATACGTACAAGATGATACCACAAATGCCTGAAGTGATAATTTTGCAACATGAAGTCACCCAAGCAATTAATTCTACTCACAATTGGAAAGCCCCTGGGAAAGATAAAATAGCAAATTTCTGGCTAAAGAAATTCACCTCAACACATTCACATCCAACTAAATTATTTAACAGTTACATTGCAGACCCATACACATTCCCTGATACACTTACACAAGGAATAACTTATCTGAACACAGCAAACCCAGCTAAATATTGCCCCATAACATGCCTACTAACAATATACAAAATATTAACTTCAGTCATTACACAGAAATTAATGACACATACAACACAGAACAAAATTATAAATGAAGAACAAAAAGGCTGTTGCAAAGGAGCACGAGGATGTAAAGAGCAACTGATAATAGATGCAGAGGTGACATATCAAGCTAAAACTAAACAAAGGTCACTACACTACGCATACATTGATTACCAAAAAGCTTTTGATAGTGTACCCCACTCATGGTTACTACAAATATTGGAAATATACAAAGTAGATCCTAAATTGATACAGTTCCTAAACATAGTAATGAAAAATTGGAAAACCACACTTAATATCCAAACAAATTCAAATAATATCACATCACAGCCAATACAGATTAAGTGTGGAATATACCAAGGAGACTCATTAAGTCCTTTCTGGTTCTGCCTTGCTCTGAACCCACTATCCAACATGCTAAATAATACAAATTATGGATACAATATTACTGGAGCATACCCACACAAAATCACACATCTGCTATACATGGATGATCTAAAACTACTGGCAGCAACAAATCAACAACTCAACCCATTACTAAAGATAACAGAAGTATTCAGCAATGATATAAATGTGGCTTTTGGAACAGACAAATGTAAGAAAAATAGCATAGTCAAGGGAAAACACACTAAACAAGAAGATTACGGATTGGATAACCACAGCGACTGCATAGAAGCGATTGAAAAACAGATGTCTATAAATATCTAGGATACAGACAAAAAATAGGAATAGATAATACAAATATTAAAGAAGAACTAAAAGAAAAATATAGACAAAGACTAACAAAAATACTGAAAACAGAATTGACAGCAAGAAACAAGACAAAAGCTATAAATACTTATGCTATACCAATATTGACCTACTCATTTGGAGTAGTGAAATGGAGTAACACAGACCTAGAAGCACTCAATACACTTACACGATCACAATGCCACAAATATAGAATACATCACATACATTCAGCAACTGAAAGATTCACATTAAGCAGAAAGGAAGGAGGAAGGGGATTTATCGACATTAAAAACCTACATTATGCACAGGTAGACAAGTTAAGAAAATTCTTTATAGAACGAGCAGAAACTAGCAAAATACACAAAGCAATTACTCATATAAATACATCGGCTACACCACTGCAATTTCATAACCACTTCTACAACCCTTTAGATCACATAACATCAACAGATACGAAGAAAGTAAATTGGAAAAAGAAAACACTACATGGCAAGCACCCGTATCATCTAACACAGCCACACATCGATCAAGATGCATCCAACACATGGCTAAGAAAAGGCAATATATACAGTGAGACGGAAGGATTCATGATCGCAATACAGGATCAAACAATAAACACCAGATATTACAGCAAGCATATTATTAAAGATCCCAATACCACAACAGATAAATGCAGACTTTGCAAACAACAAATAGAAACAGTAGATCACATCTCAAGTGGATGTACAATACTAGCAAATACAGAATACCCCAGAAGACATGACAATGTAGCAAAAATAATACATCAACAGCTTGCCTTACAACATAAACTTATAAAACAACACGTTCCCACATACAAATGCACCACAAAATGTACTGGAGAATGATGAATACAAATTATACTGGAACAGAACCATTATACCAGATAAAACAACACCACATAACAAACCTGACATCATACTAACCAATAAAAAGAAGAAATTAACACAACTAATCGAAATATCCATACCCAATACAACAAATATACAAAAGAAAACAGGAGAAAAAATTGAAAATTACATCCAACTGGCTGAGGAAGTCAAGGACATGTGGCATCAGGATAAAGTTGACATTGTACCAATTATACTATCAACTACAGGAGTCATACCACACAATATCCACCAGTACATCAGCGCAATACAGCTACATCCAAACGTATATATACAACTACGGAAATCTGTAATTATTGACACTTGTTCAATTACCCGAAAGTTCCTAAATGCAATGTAACATATACCGTACAGTTAAAAGGAAGTCACACTTGATCAAGGTCCGCGTCACCTTCCATTTTTAACCAGACATAACGCCTGAGACAAGAAAGAAATAGTAATAATAACAAGAAGAAGATTATTTATTATCTGACTTTGGAAAAAGAAGTCAGCAGCAAGTTATGTGATCTGCCACCTGAAAAATAGGTGATGACGACAAAAAAATTTACTATGCTCTCATGAGGTAGAAATTAATGTATGGAGGAGGCAGCAATCAGCAGTAAATGTGGATGTGGCAGGGGAAGCATTACCTGCAGTTTCCACCATCTCATTTATTGGAAGTGTGAGTGAAATTGAAGCTAGACAAGTTTTCTTTCTTGAAAATGATAATTTGGATTAATTTTAACCTGAAAATAAAAATACACATGTGATCCATTAAATGTATGTTTCAATGTTCTTACCATAATTGAATTACATTTTGATAATCATTCAACCAAAGCTTCACAAACTGCAGGAACTATTTGAAATATGGCTGGCTTTGAAATGCGAAATAAATATGCGTGGCTTTAATAGGAATCTCCTGTTGCCAAAAAATGGAGAGCAAGTCTTTGCTTCACAGGAATTGCTTTTCTGAAGTGTGTGTCTTTCTTTCAAACAACTGGCCCTGTGATATTCATTAGAACTTCAAAATAGGATGGCAGCATCCTAGGAAGTTACAAAAACCAGAACCCTATTCCAAATCCAACTCACATAGCATCTCATTCCCACCATGTCTTTTGTAGTATGTTTTTTGTCCATTAACAATGACTGTGTCATTTTCTCCACATACCTATTTCGTCAAGTATTGTTAATGCCACACCACATATTAATTCTTCCCCTTCACCTGTCATAGCGTAGCTCTTGATGCTAATACACAATGTGCAATATTTGCTGCCAGTTCAGCAATGCTAATACATTTGTAGAAAAGTTTGTTGCAAGTGTAGACGGGAACACAACCAATGAATAATGTTGCCAACATGTTGGATGCAGTATTGAAAACAGAACCATCTTTTTAAACTCATTTTAAACGTGGTTCATAGGTCATATAGTGTTTTGCATTTGTAATGTTTCATACTTTGTTACCATCCCTGTCACTTGTAGCTAAAACTAGACATCAAATTTGTTTTCGTTTCTATCGTAAAATACTCCTTCCTGCATATAGTATATCTATCCTGATCTTCGGTGTATCTTACATATCTCTTAAGGTCCTGCTTCTTTTCTTTTATATTATTTCCCTGACCAAAGAAAAAGAAGAAAGAAATCATTTTGAAAGATATATTTGGATTTGAAGGTAAAGTGTCTCACAAGACCTGTAATCAGTGAGCTTATAATTTCTTGTCAAATGATTAATTTTTGATATTTTGTCATTTAGATTTTTATCAGTGGACTTAGAGTTGCGATTGATGTAGATATAATTACAGATATTAGATATCTAAATAATATTCCTTAAAATATTTTTGTTTTGATTTGTTATTTTGAATGCTGTACTGTGAAAACATTTTGCGTTTGCTCGTAAGAACTCTTCATATTCATCATACAGTTCTGTTTGTACTAAATGCTATAGATTTTTTGAATTATATTGAGCTTTACTCCATTTTTTTTTTAAGGTAGCGGTTCTCTTGATGACAAATGAAAGTGCAGAAAATATGCTCAAGGCATTAACATTGCATTTTGCCTTTCAGGACAAGGTGCACTGGACTTCGAAATCTTGAAGATTCTGCCATTTGATTCAGCACGGAAATGTATGTCAGTTGTTTTGAAACATCCTGTTAGCCATCAGAAGATCCTTTTTTGCAAAGGAGCAGATTCTACAATACTGCCAAATTTGGCTCCTACAGGTATACAAGGACACACCTCTCTCTCTCTCTCTCTCTCTCTCTCTCTCTCTCTCTGTGTGTGTGTGTGTGTGTGTGTGTGTGTGTGTGTGTGTGTGTGTGTGTGTAGCAATGTTTCAACAATTACCAAGTGGGCTATTGCAGTGGTTATCAAACTGGACTCGCATTTGTGAGGACATTGGTTCAAACTCAAGCCTGGCCATCCTGATTTAGGTTTTCCTTGATTTCCGTAAATCGCTCCAGGCAAATGCCAGGATGGTTCCTTTTAAAGGGCACGGCTGATTTCTTTCCCCGTACTTCCCTAATCCCATGAGACTGATGACCTCACTGTTTGGTCTCTTCTCCCAATCAGTCAAATCCTAGGTATACCTTTACTTGTAGTTTGACTTGCAAACCACTAAAGGGCTGCATTTTGCATTTTTTACTGTAACTTGGTAGTGTACTGGAGAGGTCATGTGGAAATTTCAGAATTTCCAGTAGGTCTGATATCACAGTGAGTTGCTGCTTCTTTTTTTGGAAAAGGTGCTTAATATCTTGCGTATACTGAGGTGACAGAAGCCATGGGATACCTTGTAATATCAAGTTGGACCTCCTTTTGCATAGGAACTCAATGTGGTATGGCCTCAACAAGTCATTGGAAAGTCCCTACACAAATATTGAGCCATGCTTCCTCTATAGCAGTCCATAATTTCTAAAGTGTTGCCAGTGCAGGATTTTGTGCATGAACTGACTTCCCTCTTATGTCCCATAAATGATCAGTGGGATTCATGTTGGGTTACCTGGATGGCCAAAATATTCACTTGAATTTTCCAGAATGTTCTTCAGACCAATTGCAAACAATTGTGGCCCGATGACAGGGTGAACTGTCACCCATAAAAACTTCATCGTTGTTTGGGAACATGCAATTAATGAATGGCTGCAAATGGTCTCCATGTAGCTGAACATAACCATTTCCAATCGAAGATCAGTTCAGTTGGCACAGAGGACCCATTCGATTCAATGTAAATACAGTCGATGTTGTTATGGGGCCACAACCACCTTGCACCCTTTTTGACAATTTGGGTCCATGGTTTCTTGGGGTCTCTGCCACACTGAAGCTCTACCATCATCTCTTACCAGTTGAAATCGGGACTCATATGATGGGGCTACAGTTTTCCAGTTGTCCAACCAGTTTGGTCACAAGCCCCAGGAGAGGCGCTGCAGACAATTTGTGCTGTTAGCAAAGGCACTTGTATGGGTTGTTTGCTGTCACAGTCCATTAATGCCAAATTCACCGCACTGTCCTAACAGAGATGTGAGTCATACACGACACATTGATTTCTATGGTTTTTTAATGTGGTGTTGCTTGTCTGTTAGCATAGATGACCCTGTGCAAACGCTGCTGCTCTTGATCTTTAAGTGAAGGCTATTGGCCACTTCATTGTCCGTGGTGAGAGGTAATGCCTGAAATTTTAGTCTCTTGACACTGTTGATCTTGAAATATTGAATTCCCTATCAATTTCCAAAGTGGAATGTGCCATGAGTCCGGCTCCAACTAACATTCTATATTCAAAATATGCTAATCCCTGTTGTGCACCCATAATTACATCAGAAACCTTTTCATATGAAGCACCCGAATACCTAGCAGTTCCACAAAAGCATTGCCTTTTTGTACCTCATGCATGCGATACAACCACCATCTCCATATGTGCATATCACTATTCCATGACTTTTGTCAGCTCAGTGTAATGTGACAGTCACAGTAAAGGGAAGGACTCGAGCAAAGAAGATGAATATATTGTCAAAATTTCTGATGGTTACGATTTTCTTGTTTTTAAGCAATGAACTTTTTGCAGTTGGTATAGTTGGTTGAATAGTTACTGTGTTTCACTGAATGAGTGCCACTCCTGCCAAATTTAAACCAAATATTGAGATACCATCTTTTTCGTCAATATATACTTTGTGCCTAGGAATAAAGTGAGGTAGGGCAGTGATAAGAAACAGGACACACATTCATAAGAATGGTGATTAAGATCCCTTTCTGATCATCCTGAGTTATGGTTCCCTTAAATCAGGACCTTTTAGCTTACTTGGACCATATTGGAAGAAGACTGGTATTTCTGGGTCGCACATTACGTACATAACACTAACAATAACCACTGAGCGAAGAAAAAAAAGGGGTGGGCAGACAGTTGTAAGTATATAGTTTACACATTTAAGTAATTTATTAGTTTCTGATTATCTACTCTACAAGATTTTATTAATAATTTTATATAGCGTACAGTGGAACCTCGCAGAGTGAGCATAATTCGTTCCAGAATCTTACTCGTAGTACAAAACAGTCATTAAGTGAAACAATTTATCCCATATAACTGAATGTAAAATATGATAATGCATTCCATGCAGAAAAAGTACTGAAAGTTTTATCTTATTCATGCCATTTATTCAAAGAAAATTATATATACAGTATTGTGTACTTAATTATTCACGATACATAACAAATATTTTTTACTAGGAAGCTACCTATAGTCATTTGTTTCTGCTGACAATTAGACATTTAGTGAAAATGCAACATAGGATTATTGTCAGATAAATTTTTATTGTGCATAGCCACTGCTTTATTGGGGTGATGATTTTCAGTGTGTGATGCAACCGATTCCTATGCTTTCAGCATTTATCTTATTACGCCAGAAGATTGCTGCTTTGCTGATTTCTCGTCCTCCTCCTCATCCTTCTCTGAAGACTCCTCCCTGCTACTTCCTGCTACTTCCTGCTGTGAAACACACTGCAACTCCATAAGCTCTTCGGTGGCCATTTCTGGCTGTGATCTCCCACGAGCTCATAGATATCATCATTATCCGCTTCTAGCCCCGTTCTCCTAGCGGCAGATAACCCTCAGAATCTATGAGCATCTTGAAGTTGCTGATGAAGTTCTCTGCTGCCTTTGTGTTGGTTCTGGCTGTTTCACCAAGCCTCGCAATGCTGTGGATGCCGGGTCTTGTCTTAAACTTCTCAAACCACCCACTGCTTCCCTTAAAAACATGTCTTCGGCTACTGATGATCCTGGGGTCTTCTTAATGAGGTCGGCGAAAGTCATTCTCACCTTCTCACAAATGATGTTCCCATTAATAGTGTCGCCTTGCAATTGCTTTTCATTTATCTATATAAGGAACAACCTTCCAACATCATTCAGAATATGAAACTGTTGTTTAGACACACTTGTCACTCCCTTTGAAGCATTTATCACATTAATCTTGTCCTTTTTCTTGAAGACAGTGAAAACAGTTGATGTAGACTGATTGTATGTGCATGCTAAATTGGCAACACTCATGCCTTGTTCACGTTTTTCAATGATTTTACATTTGATTTCTAAGGTCATTTTGTTTCTCTTACTGTCATCTTCGTGCAGCTTTATCTTTGGGAACATTTCTATGAAGCTTAGTAAAATTTGCACAAAGAAACACTGTATGAATAAAAGTTTAGAAAAATGAGTGATCACAAGCTGCACTAAGACAGTAGAAGAAAGAGTGCTAAACCCAGACTGCCAGTACGCACTAGACATTGTTCATATGCTGCTGCCGACAATGAAACGTGTTCATATTGTTGAATGTTTCCCTGCCATGTGTGAATGGCTGGTGACATCACACAAAATTGTTGTCACTCATTGTCCAAAACCTCACTCATTAAGCAAGTATTTTTTTTACAATTTGTTTTGCTCGTTATGTGAACTGAACATTATGGGAAGTGGTCTTTAAGTGAGGTTCCACTGTAATTACAAATTATAGAATTAATATTATGTTTGACTTTGAATTTGAGAAACTAATGTATCAGTATTAGGTTTGATTGAAGTGGTTGCAATTCTTAGGATGTTCTCAAGGCATTGATCTGAGATTTTGGTTCTATTTCTGCTATTTGTGTACTTTACCCTTGAAAATAACTTTTGCAGTGTATGTGCTTCCAGGCAAAAATTACATATATAGCGCATGACTGTGCAGCAACAGATATAAGTCTCTGGGCAGGTATGATTTGTGAAAGTCGAATAAAGATACATGAGCAGTTTTTTTTAGATGGATGTCAGGCTGCAGCTCTATGCATTCCACCTGAAAATTTTCTGGCAATGTATCTGTATTGTTTGTAAAAGGTGTCACATAAATACAAAAATTTTGATCATTGTTTTCGAAATCCTTGAAAACCATTTTCAAATTCTTGCACCAAATCGAAAAGCATGGCTGAGTAGTTCATCCCTTCCCGAGGATTATGTTTGCCAAATGTATTGAAATGAGACAAATTGTTTGCATTTACTTGTGCTTGCCATAATTTCACTTTCATTTCAAATGCGTTTATTGTTTCAAACATCGAACTGATAAGTAGGTTCCTGCATAGATGATGTCTATTTAAGTCACCCAAATGAACAGTCAAATCTATCAAAAATGTTAAATCTACTACCAAGTTGGCATAGTCAGTTTCTGGCACAGATTTTGCTTTTGATGTCATGAATGAATAGATTGCAATAATACGCTAGAAAATATTTTTAACATTTGACCTTGACTGAACAACCTTACTTCTGTAAAATATACGATATCACCACACTCAGCATCCTAACTTGTGAGGAATTCCTGGAACTGGTAATGATTCAGTCTCCTGGCTCTTATAAAATTCACAGTCTTAACTATGATTTTCATAATGTGATCAATTTTTTTTAAGCTTTTCAACGTAAATTTTCTTGGTGTATCATGCAATGGTATTTCATGAAATGACTCTCTGACACTTCCTGGATCGTTATCTATTAATTTTACAAGCCTTTCTTTTTTAGATGCCATAGCTGGCACACCATCTGTAACTATGCCAGATAGATTGACGACAGACAAAGAAAACTGATTTATTTATTTATTTATTTTTCCACTGCTTCATATAAATCTCTTGATGATGATGTCATGTCTTTCAATGGTACTAATAAAACCATTTCTTCAGTAATATAATATTCATCATTAATGCCCCTGAAAAGTATGGAAAATTTGACCATATCACTAGTATCAGTATTTTTATGTATTGCCAATGAATAAAATCTAAAACTACAACTTTCCCAATCCTTTTCAATAGATTTCTCAAGTTCATCAGTTCTCCAGGCAATAGTTTGATGAGACAAACTGATTTTTAGACACCTCCTTCATTGTCATGGCAAATTGTATCTGCTGCACTTTCTAAGCATTCTTTAATAAATTCACCATCTGACACGTACCAATGAGAGGCAGGGGCCAAGTTGTTGTTGCCAGAGTGTCGAGTATATCCATATTGTCAATAACTCTCTCTTCTGTTGGTGGGGTGTGAAAGGAATGGGCATGATGACCGCTGTAGGGTTATGAAGGCCGAGAAATAGAGACCCTATTTTATGTCAGAATTTATAATGCCATACACTAACTGAAAAATTTTAGACATGCATTGGAAGTTTTGGACAATATCAAGAGCTGTCCAAATACCAGAAAAGTATATCAACAAGGCAAATATTTGAGCCAGAGGAAAATCTGATATTATCAACTTTTTTGGAGCTGTGTTTACAAAGTAACTCATGAAAATTTTAATTTGATCTTTACAAAGTTGTGAATAGTTTGAGGTCTTGACGTAGCCTTCAACAACAAATCTTGAAATATTCATAAATTGTCAATCTGATTTGGAACGTGCCAGCCTAGAATTACCAATGCTTACTTTCAAAGTGTGGCAACAGTGCTCAACTGAAAAAAGATGTGTGAAAGTCAGTGAGGGAAGATTAATGGAACTGCCAGTAGCTGGCCTTTATCATAATGAGGCAGTGTGCACAAAAAGACAAATGAATCAGGGGAGTTTTGGTGGATGGTAGGACACATCGGACAGTGAATGTGAGTGTGATGGTGTTGTACTACAAACTTTGTAAAATTTAATTGATTGAAGGGGCCTTGTTGTGAAAGACAGTATTTTTAATTGTTGTGCTTTGGTCACAAGTGAAGAGGTGCAGGTGTACGAACTTTTCAAAAATGACTGAAGACAGTGAGTAACAAAGAATGGTGGACAGATCTTACGTTGAATGTGAATATGATAATGTGTGAATGCAATCATTGTAATGCTGAATTATTATAACAGAATATAGTCAGGGTAGCATCAACTGTATCTAAAAGGCATATGCCCATTAGCAGGTAAACTTCTGCAAGTCGCTTGCAGAAGCAACTTCTGCAAGTTCTTTGACATGTAAACACATGCAGCAATTAGACTTCTGCAAGTGCAGACTACTTTCAGAAGTAGCATCTGAAAGTTAGTGAAAATAGTTTATTGCATCCAGCTTCAAGTACTTGCCAATATTCCAGTTGCTGGAACTTTTCTCCAGGCGCACACAATGCTTAGAAGGATTCCTTATATTGTGTGTCTCTTACAACTAACAAGACACAAAGTGTGGGATATGTTTCAACTTGACATGGGATTTGGACCTCTGTCCCTTTACATAGAACCATTTTGTGAAACACTGTGTCATGCTGCATGAAGACGTCAGTAACTGCCTGCTGCATACCCTCGTCTGACAGGAACTGTCAACTTTTCAAGGCCTTATGTAAGGGAGCAAAAGCATGATAACCATGTGGGGAGGGATGAGGACTACAGGATGGGTGCTAGAGTGTCTTGCATTTCAGTTGGTGTAACTTCTGCATTACAACATTTGCAGTATGAGGATGTGTGTTACCATAAAGCAGCAGTACCCTTTGGCACACCATTCCACAGTGGCGGTTTTTGACAGACATGCTTTGCCATACACATTCTTCATTCTCTGATGGATGTCTGCTGGTGTTTGTCCTTTGATAGCCAAGAAAAGAATAACAGCATTTTGTCCCTGTTTGGACGCATTTGGCAATAATGTCGCCACAGTTCATGTTTATGCATATGCCACAAGCATGTTGGCAAGACATGAATGCCACACTCTTCCATTGCCATCGTGTCGCTGCTTATATACCTGCATTGGAGTAATGGTACATTGCATATACATTGCAATAACACCCTAAAATAGAAACTTTTTGATTGGCCTTTGTAGATTTGAATCAAAATGCTCACACGCTTATTTTTGTCCTGTAACAGATTGAAAGAAGCCATAAGTAAATTGTGAAATTCAAGCTTGCACAGCCTGTACTCATAAGTATTATGTAATGTTGAAATGTTTTCTTCATATTTGCCAAATTTTTAACAAGAATTTAAAACACTAGTTGATATCGAAACATATGTTCATGATCATTTCAGATGATGTGGTTATGCAGCAGCATATATTTCGTACTCAGCAGCATCTGAACTCCTACGCCAGACAAGGTCTAAGAGTGCTTGTGATGGCAAGACGAACTTTAACTGATGCTGAATTCCTTGAATGGCAAAGAAGTCATGTGGAAGCAGAACTTGCTGTGGAGGGCCGAGAACGTAAATTACGAGAATCTTTCAGTCGTCTGGAATCTAATCTCACCTTGCTAGGTAAGTTAAAACAAACAAGGGGGGGGGGGGGGGGAAGATTTCAGATGTGACTAGGACAGTCATCAAAACCACAAAGTAACACAAAGCTACACATTATATGAAGGTTGCCTTTTAAGTTTTTGCATAGAGTTTACAGGGATCAACAACCTTAAGAAAGGCGTGCTTACAAATGGCCTGTGGAATTTAGTCATGGTTGTGCTTCAGTGGGAGAAGAATTTTTGTGAAATTCGACTAAAAATTGTTATGTTCCAAAAATGTTGATGATGTGCACAACACAATTGAAGACAATCGGCAAGTAACTTACAATGAGATACATACAACATTAGGCTTAATAAAAACAGCATTATATTAGATTTTGCATGAAAATTTGAATGTGGAAGGTCTGTTGCCAGTGAATTCTGCAGACTTCGACCAGAGCTCAAAACCAGGCTCATGTCGAGTGGTATAAGGAAATGTTCAAAAAAATTAATTAACAGAATGCAAAATCTTTTTACAGTGTTGTAACAGGAGGGAAAACTTGAATAAATTTATTATAGTCAGAAACTAAGCAGCTATCAATTGTATGGCTGTTCAAAGATGAACTGAAACCAACAGAATTGGTTCATTTATAAAACTCTTTCAAAAAAAGAAATGATTGTG